>NC_091471.1:367412578-367718800 GCF_036971445.1 Narcine bancroftii
CACCATATTAGGAGATGCAACACACAAAAGTGCTGGAGAAGCTCAGCAGGTCGATCAGCATCTGTAGAAAGCAAAGGATAAACAATGTTTCAGGCCTGAGCCTTTTGTCAATATATGAGCAAAAAGCAGGCAGTGGTTTGAATAAAAGATGGGGGTGGAGGGAAGAAGAGGTAGGGGAGGTGGATGTGGGTGGGAGGACAGAAGAAAGCTGAAAAGTGATGGGAGAGGTAGGTGGTGGATTTGAATGGAGATGGAAAGGGTCAGGAACTGGAGGAAGGCCAAGAGGCAGCCTAATTGAGAAGACAATGTCAATTTCATCTGGTAGAGAATGCCCAAACAGAATACTGGGTATCGTTCCACCAGTTTGCAGGTGGCCTCCATTTGGCAGTGCACGCAGCCGTGGATAGATATGCCGGCGTTGGAATAGGGTGTCTCTGTTATTGCAATGGTCAGAACAAAGGTGCTGAACGAAACGATTTCTAAGTCTGTGTCCAGTCTCTCTGATATAGAGGAGACCACAATGGGAGCACTGGATGCAGTAGATGACCCCTGCAGATTCGCGAGTGAAGTGTTGCTCCATTTGGAAGAACTGTTTAGGGCCCCAAATGGTGATGAGGGAGGTGGCCTAGATACAACTGTAACATTTTTTTTTGCGGTCACAGGGGTAGGTACCAGGGAACCGACCAGTAAGGAGGGATGAGTAAATGAGGGGGTCCTGGAGAGAGTGATCCCGGCCAAAAGAGGAGGGGAAGATGTGTCTAGTATTCCTCAGCAAATGTTCGTATGCATCAAGGTTCCATTTTTTCAAAACTGACTTGAGTTCTTCCTCAAGCACAATAAAACATTTGACTTTTGTGACTGAAAAAGAATCTGAGAATTTGAGGAACCATCTGAAACTTTCATATTGGTTGGATTTATAAACCATTTTGGGAAGAGCACTTATCAAATCTGCTTTCCCTATGGCAGATAGGCCAGAAATAATGCAAATGATAAAGGCTGTATTAGAAAGTTGGATTTAGTCATCACATTTGGAAGTTGGAATATTAATGCATTTCTTTCATGCATGAATATCCAAGTTTAGCACAGGGTCCAGGGTTCACATCTTGTTTGAAATGTTCTTTTCCTCTGACAGTCAACACAAACATTTAAAAAAAGTGTGGTTATTTCTTACAAGAATATCTTGTTTTCTCCTGCTTTTGAAATATAAAATGGATGTATAATAAGCATTTCCCTTCATTTAAGGAATAAACAGTTGCAAAAAAAAAACTATTTAAACCAATAATTATGTTCTTCAGAAAAGGTTTCCAATTCTGTTGGTGTCACCCGGTTGTTAAGTTTCAAAATAAAAATGGTCACAGAATGGGCAATGGTCTTTACAATTAAGTATGTGAAGTTCTGAGGCATCAGGGGCTGCCTATTTGAATATTTTTTTCAAATTACTGCATGATTTTCATGAGATAAAGTGAGTCTTTATAAAACAAGGTTAAGCCTCATTTAAGAATTTATGTAGTCAGAAAATATATTTCTCTACAAGGAATTGAACAAAGGCATTCAGATCAAGTTGTTCTATGGACTCAGAAGGTTACCTGAACAATGACAATGTTCAAAAATGTTGTTCTGGAATTGAGATAAAAGGAGATTTTCATCATCAAAGCTGTTAATTAGAACTATGATGTGAGAAACTTTTAATGTGAATTTTATTGATGCACCTTTCAATAGGGATATTCCTCTCTGAACAATCTACTTTAATATTCCAGTTTCGCTCAAGGTAATATATGAATGATCAATTTATCTAAAATGCTGAAGCTGTGTGATTCCACAGCATGTGCCCATTTCTGGAACAGATATAATGCATGGGTTAACTCCCCAGAATAACATCTAAACTGTGTTGTTTCCCTATCAGGAGACCTGGTTCATTTTTACAGACAAGGCTGAGTTTGCATTGGGCCTGTAAGCAGTTAGCCAAGTGCTCCAGAGCAGGGCATCATCCCCAGATGGTTACAATATCTGTCTTCTTGAATGGTAGGTAAACATATTGGGGGCTCTACATCATATAGAGGTGTAAAGATTTAGAAAAGCAGCAGCCCCAGTTCAGATAGATCCATTTACAATGTCAAGGCATAGAAGGTGTCAAGGTCCATTTGGTTATAAACTGTAATCTGGTAACCCCCTGACATCTGACCTCAATTTCCATCTTGGGTTGATTTGTCTATTCCAGGAGCTGGCAGCTTGGTGACATTCCCCAATGAACCTTAGCAAAGATAATGAGCCGTGGCAACATCAATGTAGGATATTTCCCACCACTACAGAGCAATGGTACACTTCCCGGAACAAACGGAGTTACATAAATGTCAGTAAATGGATGCATGTGCCTGCTGCTTACATGGCCTGAAAGATGCTTCCTTGATTACCTATCCAGCGCATATCCTTTAACAATTGCTTTGTAAGAAGCTAAAATTGTGTGAAACTATGTCACTACAAGTCTTACGATTTGTTTAAAGTGGATAAATAGTTCAGGAGACAAAAAAATGCAACAATAATATGAAGGAAACAGAACCATTCAAGGAGGGAAGAGAATTTTGGAACTCTTCGGCCAAAGGAAACTTGCAAGTTCAGAACTCAAAACACATAGTTTAATATGGATCAGAGAAAATTTGCATCTTCGTTGAACAACTGAAAAATTGCCAGGCTGACACCAAAACAGTAAACAGAAGTTCCCAGAAAATTATTATCTAAAAATTTCAACTTCAAATGCTTGACTTAGAGACTGATGCTGAGGTTTGAGACCTTTGCTTTCCTAAACTAAGAATGCTTCATTAGATAACATGCTTGCACAATTTAAAAAAGGATGTCTGCAGTAATGGCCTTAGATTAGGAAGCAGTTATCTGTTCCCCACGATGACTCTCAAAATAACTGAAATGAATCATGTTTCCATAGATAGAATAACTGTCTGGGATTCCCAAGGTTAGTTACAGATCCGTGAAAGAACAGGCAATATTTTGCAGTGATTGTACATTTCCAGTGAAAGGGTGGGCCATTAGATTTACCCAAATTATAGGAGGAGAAAAAAATCAGGAGTACCAAGTGTACAAAAAAAAACCTCCATAACAGGCACAATCTGGTACGTGCTTCAACACTTTTTCTGAAGTTCAGCTACCAATGGAACTCAATATGCATACGTGGTTATTGAACCCAGGTTACTCCTATCCTGCATTTTTCAGCTGCTCTCGTTTGAGAAGAGATACAGGAATATTAGAGCCCCCACCACCAGGCTTTGGAACAGCTTCTTCCCAAGAGCAGTGAGAATGCTGAATGACCAAAGGAACTGCTCACACTATCTTAGACTCTCATATTTATAAAACAAATATTTATTTGTACATAGAATAACTTGTCCTGTATATGAATTGTCTGAATGTGTGTTATGTCTGGCTGTGTGCCTGCATGTTTTGCACCGAGAACCAGAGAACGCGGTTTCGTCGGGTTGTACTTGCGCAATTCGCTAACAAACTCGTCTTGCTGTGCCACTGTGTTGGTTTAAGGAACAAGAAGGACTCGGATTCGGGTTGTGGTTACCTCATTAATGCCAAGCAAAAGTATTAAAAATCCAAATCATTTGTTGACAGGAACTTATCCACCCTTAATCCTTTTCACACAAAATCAGGAACCAAGGTGCATGGTTTTAGAGTCGTTATACGTCTTAAAGGTAGACAACCATAAGTTTTAATTGGGGAGTTGGATCCTGAATAATGTAAATGTTTTCTACATCATAAAAGCAAATATGTATATATCATTAAACAATTACCCTTTTAGATGCATTACAAGGACCCAGAAATGCCTAGCTACAACTCCATTGGGTAAAAACTATATTTTCTAAATAACATACAAAGGATACAGATTAATGACACACTTTGCATTGCTGTGTTCACTTCAAAATTAATGCCTTCTTGTCAGCTTTATTACTCACCCTTAAATTGGGGGGCAAGGATTGTAATTGAATATTTCACATACAGTCATTGAACCTGGTCCTCCTTCAGTGCAGATCTCTTTGATCTTGTCCTAATAATTATCAATAATTAGTGGAAGTTGAGAATCTACGACGACTCTGGAGGCACGATAGACCAAAAAACATCTTCCAGTGAAAGATTTAAATTTCCAGCCACGTTACAATATTCAAGTGAAGAAACAATCTAGAATGTTGGCTGAATAAAGCTCTCGTTGCATTTTACGCTCAGACTGTCTGATGCCACTGGGTGCATTACCATGCTGCAGACTAATGTAGATCAGTTTTGTAGAGATAATTGCTGATAAACTGCAAATGGTGCATTTTGTAAAGGAAGATCATGAATGATCGTGGATTCAAGGTGGGCTGGGTGCAAACAGATGCAGAGAAATCATGATCTAAATAAAGAGCAAATAATGGTCAGTCAACATTTTGAGTTGAAACCCTTTATTAACACCAAGATAGAATAGGTAAAATTACACATGTAAAGGGAAAAGAATCCGGGGAAGGGGTTCAGAGGTGAAAGGGTACAGTATGTGACTCAGATGAAGAGACAGGAAGAGAAGGAAACCATTAAGAAGGGGGTGAAAAGAGAAAATTCAGAGAGAGAAAAAAATCAAGTCCAGGAGTAGGTAAAGATCAAGTGGAAACAGTGGAATGAGATGGGGGTGGGGGAGCTACCTACAATTTGATGTTCTTAAGGTTAAGGCTATGCTGATCCTCAAGTTTACATTTAGCCTCACCCTATGTATGAGGCGAACGACAGACATGTCATTGTATTTATTTCAATGATGTCTTGATGTGATTTTATTATGTACCATCTATAGCATGTGTACATGTGTGCATCGTGGTCCAGAGAAACAATTTTTTCGGGTTGTATAGGTACAGTCAGATGATAAACAATTTTTTCGGGTTGTATAGGTACAGTCAGATGATAAACAATTTTTTCGGGTTGTATAGGTACAGTCAGATGATAAACAAACTTGAACTAGGAATGGTTGGTCCGCGAAAGATGAACAGAGTACCCTGTCCTATGTTTCTAATTCAATACTGTTTTTAATAGAGGCTCAGGCAATCATTTAACAGGACTTAGATGCAATAGTTATCACTAAAGAGGTAGTACTGAACAAACTTCTGGGCCTAAAAATAGATAAGACCCCTGGTCCTGGTGGAATGCATCCCATGGTATTGAAAGAAATTATCATAGAGACTTTGGTGATTATTAAACAAAATTCTCTGGAAAGGTCCCGCTGAATTGGTGAATATCACACTACTATTTTTTAAAGTATGCAGGCAAAAGGCAGGGAACTGTAGGCCAGTTTGTTTAACATCTGTGGTTGGGAAAAGGCTTGAAGCTGTCATAAAAGAAGAAATAGCGAGGCATCTGGAGTAAGATGGATCCACAAGCCTGCACAGCACGGATTCAGCAAAGTCAGGTCCTGTTTGACAAACTTACTGGAATTCTTTGAGAATATAATGAGTGCTGTAGATAGAGGGGAGTAGATGGTTGTTGTTTGCTTGGATTTCCAGAAGGCATTCAATAAGGTGCTGTATAAAAGGCAAGGATGCATAGAGTTGCGGGTGATGTATTAGCATGGATAGAGGATTGGTTAACCAACAGAAAGCAGAGGAATGGGATACAGGGGTGTTTTTCTGGTGGGCAATTGGTGGTAAGTGGGGTGTCACAGGTGTTGGTGCTAGGCCGCAACAGTTCACAATATACATTAATTTTCAGGAAGAGAGGACAGTGTAGTGTACCTGAGTTTGTTGATGACACTAAATTGAATGAAAAAGCAAATTGTACAGAGTCTGCAGAGAGATGTCGATAGGTTAAGTGAGTAGGCAAGGGTCTGGCAAATGGAGTACAATGTGGGTAAATATGAGATGATCCATTTTGGAAAGCAAAATGAAAGATCAGATTATTATTTAAATGGCGATTGCAACATGCTGCCCTGCAGAAGGACTTGGGAGGGCTTGTGCATGAATTGCGAAAGGTTGGTTTGCAGGTGCAGCAGGTTATCAATCAGGCAAATGGAACGCTGGCCTTCATCGCTAGAGGAACTGAATTCAGGAGCAGGGAGGTTATGCTGCAACTGTACAAAGTACTGGTGAAGCTGTACTACATGCAGACCTGTTCTCCTTACTTGAGAAAGGTTGTATTTCCTTTGGAAGCTGTCCAGAGGAGGTTCACCAGGTCGATTCCAGAGATGAGGGAGTTAGCCTATGAGGAGAGATTGAGTTATCTGGGACTGTACTCACTTGAGTTTAGAAGGATGAGAGGGGATGTTATAAAAATGTATAAAATTATGAAAGTCATAGATAAGATAGTGGTAGGTAAGTTGTTCACATTTGGTGGGGGAAACTCGAACTAGGGGACATAGCCTCAAGATCCAAGGTAGTAGATTTAGGATGGAGATGAGGAGGAACTTCTTTTCCCAGAAGGTGGTGAATCTATGGAATTCGCTGCCCATTGAAGCAGTGGAGGCGACCTCAGTAGATATATTCAAGATAAAGTTGGATAGAATTTTACAAAGTATGGGAATTAAGAGATACGGGGTAAAGTCAGTTGGATGGAGATGAGTGTCTCATCAGATCAGCCACGATCTCATTGAATGGCCGAGCAGGCTTGACGAGACTACTCTTGGTCCTATTTCTTATGTTTAATAAGACCATGTGAACTCATTGAATCAATAATCTGGCACTGATGTTCCAGAATCTCCAAACAAAAACTCATTTTGCAAGGAGTTCAAGTCATGATTAAATTGAGGTGTTTTAATTCCTGAAGGAAATTAATGAGGTAAATGCAGACAAACTGTTTCCACAAATGGGGGGAGTTAATTCAAGGTGACATAACCTTAAAAGCAGAACCAAACAATTCAGTCATAGATTGCCATATGTGTGAAACCCTCTGCCACAAAACGCAGCAGATGCTAGCTTAATTAATAACCTTAACACACACTCAGATACATTTTTTCCCCCCGATCAAGTGTTTAAATTATTATGGAAACAAATCAAGATGCAAAGTGACCATGATGTGACAAAGGGTCTTCAGGCTGAGATGTTTGTTCCCTTTCTCGTTTCACAGGGTCTCCAGCCTATTCTGTTTTTACTTCAGATTTCCAGCAGCTGCAGTTATTTGCTATTAATTAACCATGGTGTTATTGAATGGTGAGTCGGAAGCAAAGGGCGCAGGGCTGATTCCTTTTCTAATGGAAAGCTAAGAGAAAAGATTTTGGAGTAGCAGCCATGTGTCTCGAGTAATACACTATGTCTATGTACATAACGAGAGCCAGTCAAGTCAACTTCATGAAGCAGAGTCGGGAGAGGAATCTATCCTCAGGATTCTATCCATGCTGGACTATTAACAGAGTAAGCAGGCAAGAATTTGATGAATAAAGTAGGTCTCCAGAAGGCCATGTGAGACATCAACACTTTTACCTGTCTATTACCTCAGGAAGCGGATCTTTGTCCCACACTTCCATAATGAGCTGCTGAGAAACCTGAGGCAGATAGTGGGTTTCACAAGCTACAACACCTGCAATGAACTGCAAGAACTGAAAACTCTTGAGTTCTATTTTGGAAAGGGTACTCAATTATCTGGAAGACTTTTGGAAAAAAATTCAAGGAGGTGGATCCATTTGTCCAACACTGCAGTGAAATACTTGGTGAAATTCCAGGTTTATATCGGATGCCTCCTATCAGTACTAAAGCAGATATCAGGAAAACTTCAAGATCATTGGTTTGGGAAACCGCAGAATGATCAAAGACCTTTTCCACAACATACATTCTCCAAGATTTCTGCATTGGAAGGTCCATATGCCCCACTGCCGTCAGAGAGCAGCAGCAATCATCAAGGATCCACACCACCCAGCACACACTCTGTTCTCGCTGCTGCCACAAGAAAAGAGGTACAGGTGCCAGAGGACTTGTATCACCAGGTTCAGGAACAGCTGCCACCCCCCCACCATCAGACCCCTCAACGACAAACTCAATCAGGGATTTATTTGCACTTTAATGATTTTTTTCCCCCTCATTGTATTATACAGTCAGTTTGTTTACATGTGTACGTTGAGTCAGTTTCTTTTTGCCTTTCCCGCAGTAAGGAGAATCTCAAGCTTGTTTGTGATGTCACGTATGTATTCTGACAATAAATCTGAAATCTAATCTATAGTTCATCACACTCCTTGATAGGTGGAGGGCAATAAATGAAAAATGATCTATTTCACATTTAAATATTGATGAAATTCATCGATAACGAACAACTTAAATTGAAGCAAAAATCCTACTTTCTCAAAAATCAGGATTTTGATAAAAATGGCACGATGAAATTCCACGTCTTCCCACGATTTTTACATGAAGGAACGTCGTAATGGGCACATTGATCGATTCCATTGATCAGGGATCCATTGAACTAGGGATTCAGCTGAAATTGGTGCTCATTGAGACTTGCTTAGTCCTTGAGGAACAGACCTGTAATAATGGTATTATTTGTCTGTCATCAGAGTGGATTGTATTATTTACAGAATGTCTGTCAGAGAAGAGGGGTATGTGTATTGCTGCCCCATTATTATCTGGAGGGGCATTTACTAGGTCAAGCCTTGAACATTGTCGCTGGAGTGTTTGCTGCCTTCATACCTCTAATATTTGTAATGTCTATTACAGGCAATGAGTTCCTCTTCTTTTCACCTGAACTGTCCAGGAAACAAACTGACTGGAGGTACCAGTGAGACTTTCTTTTATTTAATTAGATTTGTTTTCAAGCAATAACATAAACAGAGATAAATCACCTCTACTTGAACTAGCTATTATTCTCCAGGCAATATTACTTCAAACTCAGCCCTAAGGAAAGTACTGAAGGATTTCTTTTAGAAGCACCTGACAAGAGTTCCATTTTAAACTCCCAGCACATTTGCTTAGCTACAATTCTAAATGAATAAAATATAATACAGATATTGTGGATGATATGGTGCAGATTGGTTGGGAAGAGCAACTTTTGTGTTAAGTGTCCAGGGATGACTGAAAGGTTACTTTGAGAAATGTGATAGCAGCAAGAGTGAAAAAATAAGCTTATAACCCATGAAATGTGTAATTGTCTGTTGAAAGAAATGATGGCAATCACTGGTGTCCCTAAAATTGAGAGAACATTTCCAGGTTGTGTATTTCAATAATACACCAACAAAAAATATGATAATGTATCTTAGATAGTTAATTTACAATATGAATATGTTTTTCAGAGAATGATCCAGAAGGTGTCTTTCAGGGATACAAGAGGTTTTTTGAAAGTTAAATTTCAGGCATATTATTTCATCACCAAATAGCTAAAAAGAACTGGAAAGGCAATCTAAGTCACAAAATTACTAAGGAGGAAGATGGAAATATCTAACGCAGATCTCCTACTGGTAGTGGAAATATCTTTCGCATAATGAGTTCAAATGATCCAGCACTGTCAAAGGGACGAACTAAGGGCTCATAAAGCACAACAGGCAGATCACTCAAAGTAGCTGTGACTGAAAAGGAGTAACAAAATACTGTGAAAATTGTTATTACCACGGAACTTACTTCCCTCTCTCCAAGTGAAGGATAGTGAAGGTGTTGTCAAGGGGCTATCGGCAAAAGTTGAAAGGAAACAGTAAAGGCAAGTGGGATACCATCATCAAAACCACTTTGAACAGTGAAACTTACCATCCAGAATGGACGGCAGACTGGTTCAAGAAATGACAAGGAATCCTAGTGCTGTTGCAGTAATCCATGGAAGCACTGGCTCATTGAAAAGGTTTAATGATCTTATTATTCAAACTGCTCATTTCTTGACTCACTTTATTCATGAGGATGTAAAATATCTATCAAGTTCAAAATAAGTATAAATACAAAAGCCCTGCAGGAACTCAGCAGGTCTTGCAGCATCCATAGGAGGTAAAAATATGCCAATGTTTTGGGCCTGAGCCCTTTGTCAAGGTATGAGTAAAAAGCAGGCAGGTGCCCGAATTAAAAGGCTGGGGTGGGAGGGAAGAAAAGGCAAGGAGAGGAGCACAGGCCAACAGGCAAAAGGCCTGTTGGACATGGGTAGGAAGACAGGAGAGGAAAGGTGAGAAGTGATGGGGGGGTGGGGTGAATGTGAATGCAGAGCGGGGGAAAAGGAGGCAGAGGGAAAGGGAAAGAGAGAGACATTTTCCAGTCACTCAAATCTCTCCCTGTCTCCTTTCCTGCAGCTCTGCATTCACAGAGCCACCCTCTCCTTTGATCAATTTTCGCCTTTCCTCTCCCCATGTCCAATGATGGTCTTTTGCCCGTTGGCCTGAACTCCTTCCCCCACCTCCAGCCTTTTTATTCAGGTGCCTGTCTGCTTTTGCTAATCCTTTGAAGAAGGGCTCAGACCCGAAATGTCAGTAATATATCTTTGCCACCAAGGACGCTGCGTGGTCTGCTAAGTTCCTCCAACATTTTGGTGTTTTTACTGAAAATACAGCATCTGCAGAATTTCAGCTTTTCATGGAGTGGGTGTAATTTAACAGTCACATTGAATGTCTGGCAGGTATCTTATTACATGTCAGAAATAATATTGTTTGTTGATGAGCATTGCTGTTTTAGGATGGTTTCGTCTTTCCAGTTCTTCAGCCCTCGATGTTACTGCAACCATGCTTACTGTGGAATGTCCCAGAGTTCTCTCACTTTCATAGAGAAAACTATCCGTTCAAAATCCTGTGCTGATATTGTAAGTTTCCCTTCCTTTGATCAGGTACCTTTTGTTCATCTGAGTCCATATGCAACAAAATGAATGGTGCAGCATTACACAACTTCAGACTTTCATCTGCTATCCAAATATCTATTCACCTCTGCTTCTATTGAAAACACCTGCATCCACCATCCTTCAAGATACAAAGACTCCAATCGCCCAATTGGGAAAAAAAAAGTTTGATCTGTTTTAGATGGGGGTACTTTATTTTTGAACGGTAATTTGAAATCTAGTGACTCCATGAGAGGGAAATCCTTTTAACGTCTTCTGTGAAAATGTGATATACCCTATCGTTTTTCTAAACTCCAGAAAATCTAAATCCAGTTTGTCCAACCATTTTTCATAATGAAGCCCACCAATTACAGGTCTTGTAAACCTTCTCCAAGGGGTTACAATGCATTAACATCCCTTCTTAAACAGGGATGTAAATGCACAATAATTCCAGCTAAACTCTAACTTAATGCAGGCTCCCTTCCATTCTCCTGACAATAATAATTTCAATAACTGAAGAAAAAAATGCAGGTGATAAATCTGAAATAATATAATGCACTCAGAAGGTAAGTCAACTTTTGTGGGGAGCAAATGCTTTAGATCACATCAGTACTGGGAAAGAGAAAATAAATATGCTTTTTATTTGCAGAACGACAAAAGGAATATATGAGATGGGGTGGAGATCAAATTTGTTCAGATGCCAAATTTGCTCTGGAGAACCTAGTTAATGGGCATTTGGGGTAATAAAGAGAAAATAAAAGAGCAGGTGTAGAAGAGAGCTTTCCTGATTACACTGGACAACAATTTTTCCCCCAAATCTTTCCTTCTTGTAAAGAAAATGGAGAATATGATAGAATATGAAGAAAGTTGGAGAAATGTTAAATGAACTTTTATTGAATTTATCATGTTTAATCAGATAATGATGCTGGTTCAGCAAAATGTTTTGCTGGTGATTTTTGTTTGTACTCAGCATCTGATGCCTCTTATGTCAAAGCCCAATAGTTGATCAGTATTGACGGATTCCAGTGGCCCTGATACTGCTTTTCCATGGTCTCATTATCCTGGTGAAACCTTTCACCATGTTCGTAACTGACGGCACCAAGGTCAGCAGGGAAGACGACCAAGTGTGAATGCAGAAAATGAATTTTCAATGACATATTGTATTTCGTGATTTTGTACGCATGAAGCAGACTTACAATATGACAGGAAATCACAGAGAGAGGTTTTATCTAAAAAACGGAACGCGATAGGAAACTTTTAAGATGATTTTCGTGATCAGCAGCCCAAAAATCCTTAAAAATAAAACAAGAAGTGTTCAGGAAGCAAAGTCTTCATTGGACAGTGTTACCTGACGCACATGCAAATGAGCATTTTATGAATGATCTCCAGGACAAGCAGGACCCCCCCCCCCCCTCAACCTAAGGGCTTTGCATATTTTAGATTTAAAAACATTTAAAAATGAGGTGTATTATGTCAAAATGGACAATTTCACAATTTTTACACTTTATACTCCATTTGGCATATTTGCACTTTACCCATTATTGTCATCTCATTATTTCCTCTTCATAGCTTATATCCTTGTGTCATTTATACCAACCTGACCTTGGTGCCTTAATCATAGTCATTTATAGCAATAGTAAAAAGTTGAGTCCTCATCACCGATCCAGTAGCACACCACAATATTGTGCTACAGAACCTCTCCTATTTTAGACTACTCCGTTAGGCAGTTGAACTTCTATACACGCCAATATCTTACCTCCTGCACCAAGACCTCTTCCACAACAACGTTTGATGAAGAAATTTATTTCATGCTTCCTGGACATCAACCAGTTGCTCTGAAAGAATTCTGATATATTTGCTAATCATGATTTCCCTTTCACAGAATTATGTCAATTTTGATTGACTTGGATTTTCGTCAGTATCTTGATGCAGAAATTGTTCATTCTATCTTCTGACTTTCCCTATGATGATGCTTTTGTTGACTTTTTCCCTTCCTGTGTGGAATATTTCCTATTTTCCAATTGAATGGAAACTTCACTAAATCAAGGGAGTTTCACAAAAGTCAAACCCAAACATTAATTAAAGCCACTTGACACTTCTGTTAAGAATCTGCAGTGAAAACCATCAGGATCCTACAACTTATTGGCCCACAGCTCCAATAATTTGATCTCTATCCCCTTCTTAGTCCTTGCAATTTTCCTGAGTTCCTCTCCCTGCCGATTCCCAATTTATTGTTATTTCTGGAATATTAATCCTCAGTGATGATTTCTGAAGCAAAATATCTGATATCTCCATTATTAATTCCCCAATCTCGCTTTTTATTGTTACCAACCGTCACTTTGATAACTTCTCTATTTTTGAAATGTCAAAGCAAAGCATAAAGTGAAGTGTAGAAGGACGTGATGGCTAAAACACTGCAATTTACTAGCTGCAAAGGTCGGTGCAGGTCTTTAAATTTGACCACTCTCTAAAGGCACTTTAAACATGTCCACATCTGACATTCAATGCACCCCTACAGATATCTGGATTTACATTCTCTGATGTCTTCAACATTGTGAAAGGCTAAACACACAGCATCTAATACAACGAGTCCATCAGCTGTGCTGAGTTGCTCATCACTTCACATCAGGACCAGGAGAGATTAATAATTGCTAATTATCACTATCTAAGTTCACACATGGCCAATTGTGCATCAGTTTTGTGCCAATCTGTGATCATGTAAAATACCTCAGGATGCTTTGTTGAAGATATTACATAGAAAGTTTCCCTTCCAGTTTGATGGTCTTTCTTTTTGTCCATAGTAAATCTGGGTTATTGGATGGATCTCAAAATTAAGGGAATAATTTTGTGTTTTGTTGTATAGGTCTCAAGCACCTTTAAATAATTGACTGCATTATGGAGAACTTGAGGGGATAAATTATTCTGTTTGTAACTAGCCAACACAATCATGTAATATTTCTTAGCCTGGATGTGTTAAATTACATAAAACTATTTTCTGCACTGATTATGCAGTACACTACTTTAGAAAATTAACTCTCTTCTTTCCCCCACTAGTGCATCTGAATGTCTTTTGAAAATCCTATAAATGTTTCCAGTCTACTTCTCAGATAGATAATTCAGTTATGGAGACTGTCACAAATGCTCTTCGTTGTTTAGCTACTGCACTGACATTATTGCAATTGTGGACACGCTGCGGGATGAAAAACAAGTCCTGTCAAAGGGCGGACGAATCCTCTCATCGGGTCAATGGCCATCTACCAAACATGTGCCATAAAGCGCGGAAAGGGAAACCCTTGCATCGAAGCTTGGTCTGTTCATTCTCTGCAACAGAACTTTCCCTAGCCATCTTGGACCTCACCGTGCCACTGGATCAGGGAGGGGATGTCGAGAGGGTGGGTCACCTAAATCTATTCACGCACATGCTGCTCTTTTCTGAGGAGTGGGGTACGTTCCATGTTCAGAGTCCTTTCTTCAACCATTTCGTGTCTGTCCACATGCAAAGTTGATCAATTTCACATTGAGAGAAGGGGAGGGGGAAGAGCCAGGCATAACCTTGGCAACACCAAAGTCTTCACCCTCACAGAGTGTTCCATTGGCAAATTGAAATACATTTGAAGAATTAATTAAAGACATTCTTAATTCAGTCATGTAAGTGCTTGCAAGCTTGGTACTGTGCAAAAAATGATTCCAGAATGATGTATTTGTCAATGAGATTAAGAGGATAAAATGAAAAGCACCATATTCTTCGATGTTTTTAGAGCCAAGGATTAGAATAGAAACATATCCTTTAAAACTTCAATACAATGGAGAACAAATGTGTAATCACCAAAGTTCACATCGTCTGAAATCCCTGTTTAGACTCAGACCGAAGAAAATACAGAGCTTTTTACATCCTGAGGACATAGCAACACACTTCAAAGCTAATGAAATACTTTTGAAGTGGATCCACTGCTCTAATATAGGGAAACACAGCAGTGAACTTGCGCACAGTCAGATCCTGCAAACAGCAATGAAATAAATGACCAGCTAATCTGTTTTTAATGGTGTTGGTTGAAGGATAAATGTTGCCAGAAATTCTTTGAAAACTCCCCTGCACTTCTTCAATTACTGCCTTGGGGTCTTTTACAACCACCGGATAGGACAGAAGTGCATCTTCTTAAAGACAACATCTCCAGCTGTGCAACACCTCATCTGTCCGATGCTGAAGTCTCGGACCAGATTATGTGCACAAAATGCTGACTCAAGACCTTGTGACTAAATCAGCAAATTGAAAGCAAGGCAAAGAGGAACTCGAGTTCAGATGATAGGAATGAAAAAAATTAGCATTTATTTCATGAAAATAGTTCGCAATGTAGATTCTATGCATTTTAAAATCTGACCCACATATTAGACGTATCTAGGGTATGGCAGCTGGGGGACATTCCCTGGGTGCCACTTGCAGGGGAGGCACCACTGTCCTCGCCTCATCTGCCCAATATCCGAGTCCCTAGCCAACAATGACTCTCCTCCCGGGGGTGCAGTGCTGCCGGAGCTCTGCTCTGTCACCTCACCGGGCCGCTCCAGCACCTCGCTCAATGCAGGCAGAATCAATGGGTAAACTGGTCGTCTTTCTTAACCATAATCCCCTATGCAGCTGGAATTGTTCTGCTAGTGCCAGGGGAAGGAAGACAGCCTTATTGCCATTGATCCCACATTGAGAGAGGTGCCAGAGTGGTCCTGAAGTGGCCTAGTGAGATGCTGGCCTGGAGCAGCCAAATGTGGTGCCGGAACAGCACTCCAGTGAGCTCTGGCAGCACTGCAACCAGCGCTACCATTGGGCAAATCAGACCTCAGAGGGGGAACTGGCGACCCTTTGAACAATTGCAATTAAGACTTTATTTCACCCTGAAGTGGCAGCAACGTTTATGTTTGAATCCTGCAAAGTGCAAGGGAAGAGATTATGTGTGTGGAGTGAGAGAAAAACCTGTGCCTGACTTGCCCAATGTTCATCTTCACCAGGAGATCCCTTGTGTTATCTGTAGCTTGCAGCAGACTCTTGCAAAACAAAAGGAGAGTCAGAGCTTTCATTGAAGTAAGTGGGGAATTACAGCAGTGAAAATTCAACCCCCCATGTGCATGTTCCACTGAAGCTGGGCAGAGTTATTCTGGGATGAGAAAGGAAGTTCAGGTACAGGTTTCCACTCTCGGCTCTGCCGTCAGGCTGATTCAGCCTGGCCTGCGGTGCAGGAGGGGCCGGTGCAATGGCAGTTAATAGCAATGCGTTTGCAGTTCTCCGGACATCATGCTCCTGTGCTTGACTCTGGAGTGGTTATACATCAATATACTGTATATTCAACAGGCTGGTTTCTCAAATAAAGCAAACGAGTCTAATCGCATGGCAGGCTTGAAACAAGGGAGGGGAAGAGAGCAAGAGAAACTGCTTCTCCCCGTTAAAAACCTTTCCCAATTCTAACCCTGTTACAATAAACCCAGCTCTGAGGACCAGTGCTGGTTTAGGGAAGGAGAACTCATGACCTCTGAGAAAGTTCCCAATACACACAGCCAATTGTTAAAACCAGCCCAATTGTGTGTGAAAACCACCCACTGGCAACTTTATGTCCGAATTTTTAATGGCGTGGGGTTGCAATTTCAGTGCTTGGCATAGGCCCTATTCTACCTAGATCCTCCACTGGACTCATATGCCCAACATGTTGGGAATGTTTCATCAGCCACAGAAAAGTCCCTTTAGTTTGGAGTGAACTCAGAATTATCTTACACTGTGCAAAGGAGAGGCTGTATATAAATTGTCCACTGGTCTCTTTTTACTGTGGTGAATGTAAATATTTGCATCTTGCTGAGTTATCAATGAAAGCATATTTTTCCTTTGGACGATTCACCATCTGTTCATTCAAACATTTGGCAAATATCTCAAGGCTCTTCCTTTTTCTCCCATTGCATTATTAATCTGTCCACATGTACATTTTCCCAAATTTTTGACAGTTTGGAGCATGGTGACTTCGACCACAATTTTTTTTTAAGCCAGGCAGTATTGTACACAGGATCAACACATTATTTTCACTCGCCATTTTCCGCACCAACCTCAGCCTTTACAAGGCTGGCACCTCGGATTCCTCCACTGCTGGATCTCACAGGCTCATCCCACCACCCCCTCCCCCCATTCCTTACTCTTCCCTATCCCCTCATAACTCCCATCTAATCCCCACCTCCATCCACAGACCTCCTCAACACCTACTTACCCTCAACCCACCACTGCCCCCAATAACCCCCACCCTCCTCTAAAATACTCCCACTATCCACCACTCCCCTCACCCCCGATAACCCCCACCCTCCTCTGTTGAACACCCTCCCACTGTCCACCACATTGACTCCCACTCTGATCCCTGCTTGGTCTTTACCATCCTCACAGACCTTACCCTTGGAATGCTTTGTTCTCAGTTGAGGACTTGCCTTTGACCCCTTTTGCCCACACCTCAAAAATTCTAATGATGCATGCAATTTTAACATCAGAACAGGTCCAACTGACCCTAGAAGGAATCCCAATGATCCAGAAACCTGAAGCTCTCCCTCCTGCAGCAGGTCTTTAGCCACATGTTAAGCTTCATTATCCTCCTATTTCTATCACTGGCATGTGTAGAAATCCTGAGATCACAGTTCTGGAGGTCCTGTCCTTCAACCTAGCAACTAACTCCCTGAACTCTCCTTCCAGGCCCTACTTACCCTTCCTACCCACATCATTGGTCCCTACATGGACCATGACATCTGGCTGCTCACCCTCCCTCCTGAGAATGCAGTGAACACTATCTGAGATATCTCGAACCCTGGTCCCAGAGAGGCAACGTACCATCTGGGATACTCAATCTCTTCTGCAGAACTTCTTAACTGTCCCCCTAACTATGGAATCCCCTATCACTATAGCTCACTGTTTCTCCTCCCTTCCCTTCTTAGCCACGGGACCAGTCTCCAGGTCAGAGACCTGATCTCCGTGGCTTTCCCCTGGAAGGTGGTCCCCCACAGCAATATCCAAAATGGTATACTTGTTACTGAGGGGGACTACCTGTCTGTTCCCTTTCCTTCTCCTGACTGTCACCCATCTACCCTCCTCCTGCCTCCTAGGTGTGATAGTGTCCCTGTAACTCCTGTCTTTCAACCCCTCTGCCTCCTGAATCATCTGGAGTTCATCCAACTCAGCTCCAATTCCTTAACTCGGCTTATCAGGATCTGCAGCTGGATGCACTTCTCACGGTTGAAGTCATCATGGATATTGCTGGCTTCCCTGACAACCTACATTTTGCAAGCGGAGCATTCCTGTGCCTTGGCTGCCATTCCCACTGTCTGGATGACTGGATGAGCAAAATATGATATCTGAAAAAAACCTTCCCTTACCTGTGCCTTCCTGCTGAATCCTTTTTGTTCCTCAAACAGGGTCACTCTTTCTGACTTCAACTCTTAACTATTCCTCGCCTTACCACTCTGACTCACCCAACTCTGACGATGACCACTCCCTCCTTTGTCTTCAACTGTTGAACTCAATTGCCCAATTGGAGAGACTGGGCGATCGCTTCACTGAGCACCTTCGCTCTGTCCGCATCAATGACAGGGATCTCCCAGTGGTCAAGCACTTCAATTTTTCACCCCTCCCTAGTGCTGACATGCCTGTCCCTGGCGTCATATACAACCAAACGTTGGCCACCCATAAATTGGAGGAGCAACACATAATATTCCATCTGGGCACTCTCCATCTGGATGGCATTAACATCAAACCCTTCAGTTTCTGCCAGCCCACTCCACATTCTCCCTCACTTCCCTTTCCATCTATCTCCTTTCCTCCAGCTGTCCACCCCCTTTCCTCTCGATTCAGAGCAATTCTCATCTTGACCCCTCCCTCCCTTATCCACCTTCCTGTCTGTGGGCCTGTTTCTCACCCTCTGCCCATCCCCCCACCATTTTATTCAGGGACCTATCTACACTTTGCTTGCACCTTGATGAAGGGCTCAAGCCCCAAACGTTGGTGATGTATCTGTATCTCTGCTACATTAAGTACACTGTTTGACCTGCTGAGTTTCTCGAACATGGTGTTTTTACTGCTTTTTACTTCTTCCTGCCTCCGTTTCGGAATTTGGCAAGGGAAGGGAAATTACCACTAATAGGCTGGAATTATATCCCTAATAGCATTTCTAATGACTAATCCAAATCCAGATCGAGGGAAAAGCTAAGAGATTTTGACTAAATTAGAAAGATCTTCATTGGACAGTGGAGTGCGTGTTTGCCATTGCACTCATATACACTCTGACCAGAACCCATGTTCCCAATGGATAAGATTACAATCATACATCTATCACAAATTAAATTTCACCACTTGTTGTATTACTAGCCTTTGATCAAGTGCCAATGCCAGAAAATGTAACTGCATGCATCACCTACGGCTCCTAGAACGCTTCCACCAGCGTTGTCTCCGCTCCATCTTCAACATCCATTGGAGCGCATTCATCCCTAACGTCGAAGTACTCGAGATGGCAGAGGTCGACAGCATCGAGTCCACGCTGCTGAAGATCCAGCTGTGCTGGATGGGTCACGTCTCCAGAATGGAGGACCATCGCCTTCCCAAGATCGTGTTATATGGCGAGCTCTCCACTGGCCACCATGACAGAGGTGCACCAAAGAAAAGGTACAAGGACTGCCTAAAGAAATCTCTTGGTGCCTGCCCCATTGACCACCGCCAGTGGGCTGATATCGCCTCAAACCGTGCATCTTGGCGCCTCACAGTTTGGCGGGCAGCAACCTCCTTTGAAGAAGACCGCAGAGCCCACCTCACTGACAAAAGGCAAAGGAGGAAAAACCCAACACCCAACCCCAACCCACCAATTTTCCCCTGCAGCCGCTGCAACCGTGTCTGCCTGTCCCGCATCGGACTTGTCAGCCACAAACGAACCTGCAGCTGACGTGGACTTTTACCCCCTCCTTAAATCTTCGTCCGCGAAGCCAAGCCAAAGAAAAGAAGATAATGTTAAAAAAATGCTCAGCGACAGCAAACTATTCAAATTTCTTTGCACAACTGATGATAATGGTTTTTAAATTTGACCCAACCCCCAATGGTTTTCCCTAGTGAAGACAATTGAGGAATGGCTTTAAGCACACCCTAAGTGAATACATTTGAACCTTATATGGTGAGCAGTACTGTCTGTCGGAGGGTAAAGCATCGCTCTGCTTAGATGGATCAGAACGTTTTGGGAGGGAGTGTGGTTAGTGTTGCATTTCACGCAATGCCTTTACAGCTTCAGCGGGGCCCGGGTTCAAATCCGGTGCTGTCTGTAAGGAGTCTGTATGTTCTCTCTGGGTTTTCTGCGGGCTCTCTGGTTTCCTGCCACCCTTCAAAATGTACTGGAATTGCATGCTAATTGGGTATAATGGGGCAGTACGGACTCGTGGGCCGGGAAGGCCTGTATCTATGCTGTATGTCGAAATTTTAAATTTAAATCTTAGTTTTAGGAATCTCCTTCTGGTGAAGATAGAAGAAAATAGTGTCAGACGCAATTCTTTTAGTGATTACTGCAAGATCTTTGTGGGGAAATAAATCTCCTTGATTACTGGGGTGTCAAAGGGAAAGATGGAAATAACATAGAAGGAGATTAAATATAAAAGATAACTAACTCCATGAATGAAATTACATGCCAAAAGACGGCAGTGATGGAGGTGCTGAATTTGGAGTGACTCAGAGGTGAAAATATTTGTTGCGGCTCCATGATCCCCTTGACCGTGTAACTTGGTCAGCCAAACAAGTCATGACTTGTAATTTCCACTAGACGACAAAAGCAATTAATAACTTTCAACTAAATTCTTGTCTCATCACCTGGGCCCACAACCCCAACTCTCCCCACCTCACACCATTACACGGAAAAGCACCTCCTTCCTCCATCCCAGCACCTCGATAAGCAGACAATTAAACTCAATGATACTTCATTGGACGGAACTGGCTAAATGAGCCTCAACCTTTCACTTTCAAGACTGGATTATCCCATAGGGAAAAAGGTTCCCAGCGAAAATAAATCTTGACATTTCATCCAAATTGATACAGTATATTTAATTGAAATTCACGTGATTCAATACTTATTACAGTAAAATCCCTGTTATCCAGAATTCAAGCAACCAGCAGCATCAAGCAACTGGCCTAAAACGTCAAGGAAAATAAATTAAAACATTAAAATAAATAAGAATAAAACAATAGGTATAAAATAGGTGTTTAAAATTGTAAATGTTCTCTAAGGTAACACACAAACCTTTGGTGAAGATGGGAGCAAATATTCACCCAGCTGAGGGGTTTGATCGAGCTTTGCTTATAGCAGCTGTTTGAATAAAGTTGTGTGAAACAGCAAGGGCGTTGCCCAGGATGAAGAGCTGGTTGATGCTGCTCGCTGTTGGGGTGACTCTCTTACAGCGTCTCCTTATTCTTGATTAGTAAGCATCGTACTGGTCAGAGGCTTTATCTATAAAATTGGGGGAGGGTGGGGGTAAATTATTTATAATGTTATGCTCATCTTTCTGGCGGCTCCTTGGAGGGAGAGGAACCTGCAGATGCAGAGACGGTTAAATGTTTTCAAAGAATATAACTGAAAAAATGAAGTGAAATACTTTAAGGTTAATATATTCATGCAGGTAGAGCGTTTTTGTCTTTTAAACTGTTTGTACAATTAGTTAGGTACGGTAAGAGTCTCAAGCAACCGGAAAATACACTTATCCGGCATCCACCAATCCCCATAGGTGCTGAACACCAGAGGTTGTACTGTATTTTAAAAATCTTCAGGCATAATGAACTTGAAGCAGAGAGTTTTGCTGAATGATTAAGATTTCAAGCAGGAGGGAAAACTACAGGTGTCTGCTCCAGGAGTCTGGATTGAGACCATTGCTCCGTTTGATAAAAATTAATGATCTGGATACAGGCGTGTTGGATGACATTTCAAAGCTTGCAGATGACAGAAAGTTCAGAAATTCACTAAGCAGAGAGGAGCAGCATTAAAGACTTCAAGAAGGCAAAGGGCAGACTGATGGTTAGATAATATTTAACAGAGAAAACCATTAACTGGCTTATTTTGGTAGAAGAATGCAAAGAAACATCAACGAAACAGAAAATGGAAATGGAATGACAACGGAAGTAAGTAGGCAAATTCCAGTGGGAGGGGAAATTATTTAAAAGACATACAAGATCCTTGGATTTAGAAGTAGATAGGAAATGCACAATGTTATAAAAAAAATGCTGAAATTATCAGTAAAATTTCAATAACCTGCTGATATTTTTAAAATCCCAATACCTTGGCATTTGGGTCATTTGGTTCTGTTTCTCAAGCATGTTTTAAACTCACCAGGGCCCAATGTTCCTTTTAAATTCACCAGGGTCATTGGCAAATCATTACACTGCTGGACAACTTCAAAAAATGAATTGATTGTGTGTTGGTAAATGAATAGGAATAATATCCATTTGTGTGAAAATCTGCAAATTGACATCACAAGAATCCTAGGGTCCAGAATAACTGGAGTTTTACTACATAAAAATACTTAGCTCACTGTCAGAAAGTTCTAACTAATTATGGACAATCAAACTTTAATGATTAAAAGGAGATTTTCTATAGAACTCTCAAAGATGTCAGACTTCAACTTAGAAAACTGAAGCACAGAAAGCAGGCCAGTTGGCCCTTCTAGTCTGTGCCGAAACCATTCCGCTTGTCCCACTGACCATTCCATGACCTCTCCCATCCATGCCTCGGGGATCTGTGCTAGGACCATTGTTGTTTGTCATCCAGCAAAATTTTCAAATGTCGCTGGGCACAGAAGAGGGGAGGACATGGAGAAACATTCCCAAGACTTTGAAAGACCAGATACAGGTTAAAGGAGGCCACTGGCCAAATAGGTTTGATCACCTATTCTCTGAAAAACCTTTCTCTCAAATGGAAAACTCTCAATTTGTTAACCGTCTGCTTGCAATTAAGTGATAGAGAATCTAATTTATCAATAATGTTCCATTCCTGGGAATGCACACCAAATTCATTTTATTTGTAATGAAATGCAGGGACCAAAATCAGAGACAATATTATGTGTGTTGAAAACCAAAATCAAATTACCTTTCAATACCTCGCATAACCCCAGAGAAAACCCGCATGTGAATCTTAACAGCCGATCAGTGAATACTCTCAATCTTCCATAAGGAAGATACAAGAGAATCCAAGAGTGGAAAACAATTTATAATGGAAGGAGGCAATGTGTATGTTGCTTGTGACAACATTTCTGGATATTTCATCATATTAAGTTATATCCACTAATTAGAAAGCCTTCCCTTTACTGATCCATCTGTATAAACCATTATATTAATTTAACTTTTACACAATTTCCATCTCATATGCAAAATTAGTGAGAGTGATCTATTTCAAAAGCAAAATGCTGAAAATTTGTAATAAAATGGCCAGGTACTGGGGAGTGTTATTGAACAGCAAAACCTTGGAGTACAACTACACAGTCCCACAAAATGAGGACACAGGGAGACAGCCTGTTGAGGATGGCCTAAAGTAAGCCAGTCTTCATCAGCTATGGCATTGAAGCTAGGAGTTGGGATATCATGTGACGATTGGACAAATCAGTTAAGCTGCACTTTGAACATTGTATGAAGTTATGCTCACCACACTACAAGAAAGGTGTGATTAATCATGCGGAAAAGATTCATAAGAACATTGCCTGGACTGGAGGCTTGAGTTATAGAGAGAGACTGGGGCAGTTTTCCCTGGAGACTTGGAAGCTGAGGGGTGACCTTGGCAAGCTTTATTAAATGATGAGGTATACAGGTAGGATAAATAATTATAGTCCTTTCCCCAGGATAGGAGAGTCTAAAACTAGAGGGCAAAGATTTATGAGAAGAGAACGATTTCAAAGGAATCGGAGGATGAAGCTTTTCACACGGAGTATGTGGAACAAGAAGATGGCAGGGATCGGTACAATCACAGTGTGTGAAAGACAAACAATTCAATCAGAAATGTTAAGGGGGATATGGGCCAAGTAGGATTAGCCTCAACAGTCATCTTGCTTGGAATGGGCTAGTTGGACCAATGGGCCTGTCTCTGAGTTGTTTATATTTAGACATACAGCACAGCATCTGGTCTTCCTGGCCCACAAGCCCATGCCCCATCCCCCCAAATACACCAATTAACCCACAATCCCTGTATGTTTTTGAAGGGTGGGATGAATGCAAAAATGAAAGATGAAGAGTTTGATGGAAAAGGTCAGCATCCTGAAAAAATAACTGCATCTTTCCCGACCCACGCTGCCTGACCTATTGAATTTTTTTTCTAGCAATCATCTAAAAAGCATTCTTTTCCCAAAAGATATTCAGAATCTTCAGGAAAATAAGATGCTGCTCCTCAGGCTTCAGTGGAACAACCCAGGAGGCCAAAAAGAGAGGTGGAGAGGGAGTGTGATGGAGAATTCAACTGACAGGCAACTAGAAGATCAGGGTCAACTTGTGGCAGAACAGCAGCTTCTCCTCTCGGGCTTCATGCTTTTAGTTACTTTTCCTTTTATATTTGCCTCTATTCTCTCCTGCTTCTTTAACATGCATATTTCTTTATTTCTCATGTCACCCAGCTCCATTGAACGATCAAAATCAGTGTTAAAATATATGACCGTATCTTGGCCAAGAACAGACCCTGAGAGACCTCTGCTTGATGAAGTGTTAAAAATTTAGTTTCATGTCATTTAAAAAAAATACTAATGTGCACATTCCTATTTCTCCAATAATATCACATCATGGGGTGGGGGAGAGAGATTTCTTTCAGGTTGGTGAATGTGCAGTGGATTCATCCACATCTTGACACTCCAGAAAGCTCTCAGCATTTTCTGATTGTTTTTATGTGTCTCAGGCAGGTTCCACTTGGATACTTATTTTGCGAGGTTCCTTTCCACTAGGAGGTTGATGTGATTGTACAGATTCCATCACCATCTGTACATATGTACAGATGGTCGTGTAGGATGACTGTGATTGGCTGAGAGTGTAGCCACACCTACTGGCAGGTCTTCAAGGATTGCTCCTAGCCAGACCAGGTCGACCTACTTGTGATATGCTCCAGTCTTTTAGTTAATAAAAGCCTTGGTTTGGATCAACAAACCTTTGGTTCTTTCGACGCGCTTTGTAAATGCAACAGCATATTTTTAAGCCTTCTCATGCCTTGAAGAACCAAATGCATTGAACCAAAGAGAAAAGAGAGAATACAACAGCAGAAAATATTTTGCAATGGAAGAAGCAAGCACATAGTTTGTGGTGATAGCAGTGATATTATCACGCGAAAGAGGATGCGATGCTGCTTGAGATAAGGGTTGTGGAGAAGCCTTGGTTCTTCCTTGGTTGGTGTTGACATGGATAGCTCAAGGCTCATCAACCAACCCAGTCCTTATAGTTCTGATGAGCTTGGGTCAAGGAACACCATGAGTATCGATGCAGTTATTGAAAGCCACCACTATTTGATGCCTGTAGGGTGACTGCTGACACTATCCCACTACTGTTGACCTGGTGGTTCTCCCTTACACCAATGAGTGGAATTAAAGTCTGATGTGGGGAAGATGGGTCAGAGATTCAGATCCCGCTCCATTGTTGAATTTAACAGGCAGAGAGGAAGTAAAGACCAGTTCATTGTATTTGGAATAGTACGAAGGACTTGAACAACATGATAAATTTTGCTTTCTGATCTGTGACCAGCTTTCCACATTTTGCATCAAATTACAAAGTTCAGCCCATTGTGTCTGAGCCCATAAGACACAGGAGCAGAAATAGATTATTCAGCCCCATCATTTAATCATGAGCTGATCTACTTCTCACTTAGCCTTCTCCCCATAACCTTTGATGCCCTGGTTAATCAACTTAGCAATTTCTGCCTTAAATACCAACTGTGGCAACAAATTCTCTAGCTTTTCCACCTCTGGCTGAAGAAATTCCTATGCATTTCTGTTCGAAGAGGATGCCTTTCAATATTTGACATGTTTCAATGAGATATCTTGTCATTCTTCTAAATTCCAATGAATACCGCCCAAGACCTGTCAAACACTCCTCATATTGAAAACTATTTCGTTCCCAGAATCATCTGAGTAAAGCTCCTTTGAACTTTCTCCAATGTCAGCATATCATTTCTTAAAAAAGGAGCCCAAAACTGCTCACAATACTCCAAGTGAGGTCTCACCAGTGACTTAACATTACATCCCTACTCTTATATTCTATTCCTCTTGAAATGAATGCCAGCATTGCATTTGCCTTCTTCACCACCACCTCAAGTTTACCTTCAGACTATCCTGCACTAAGACTCCCACACCCTTTTGCATCTGGGTATTTTCAATTTTATCCCCACTTTAAAAAAGTCTGCCAACATCTCCTTAGCTGTTTGTCCCTTTGCAGCCTTCATGTTTCCTCTACACCACACATGTCAAACTGGCCCGCGGGCCAAATTTGGCCCGGGTAATTATATTTGGCCCACAAGATCATTTCAAAAATGTATTAGAGGTGGCCCGCCCTGCAGCGAGAGCCGATGCTGTTTTTTGGTAATGTCATCCCCACCATCCTCCCCCTTCATTGCACATCCTTCCCCACCCCCTAACTATCCCCTCCCCCCTAAAACCACACCCCTTAAAAGATGGCCAGAATATTCTCAAAAAGGAATCCAGAATGGTAAAGTTCCACAAATCTTCTGCTGGGAATCCTAACAACACCCGGGCATCAGATCCACAGGACGCGGAGGGAGCAAGAGTGTTGCAGGTTGACCGTGCAAACTTTGAGAACGGGGAAAACAAAATTGTAACAAGAGAAGTCTGTCGATGTCATCAGCCAGCAAGCCAGTTGGAAGGCTCCCCGCACAACCAGTCACTTCTCCCACCTGTCGAGCGGTGCAGCGGATTGGCGAGCGCCTGTGATTTCCTGTCGGCGCGATGGACATGGCAGGCTGCGCACGGCCCCTGCTGTCCTCAAAGGCTGATCGGCAGCGCGCTGGGCCTGAGTGGGTGGGTAAGCAGGGGTGGGCAGAGGGTGAGGAGTAATGGGCAGGGGAAGTTATGGTGGTGCGAGGGGCAGTTAGTGGGAGGGATGAGTAGAAGGAGGGGTGGATAGGGAAGAGGTTAAAGGGGAGGGGCAGGGCGAGTAGGAGAGGGGTGATTGGAGGGTGAGAGACGGGTAGAGGGAGGAACAGGTTGAGGGGAGAGGCAGTAGAGGGGCGTGTATAGGATGGGGTGGGTCGAGGGTGAATAGAGGCCTAGAGCCTGAGGAGTGAGCAGGAAATGCTGAGTCCTGATGCAGGCCAAAATGGACACAGCCTGTGAATGCTGACGACATCTCCACAGGGACGAAATATGTTTCCCTCAGGTCAAGCAAAGGGTGAACTTGAGCTACCTACTCCTGACCTGTAACATTATCCTCCTAAAGTTATATCCTAAAGTTTATCATTACATATGTTGAAAGAAGAGAAAACATGCAGATGTTGTTGAAAATTTTCAATAAATATTTAGTTCGGCCTTCGACTTAGTCCAAGTTTTTAATTTTGGCCCTCTGTGAATTTGAGTTTGACACCCCTGCTCTACACCAACTGTTCCTCCACCAACCTTTGTATCATCTGAAAACTTGGCCATAAAGTCATTCATTCCATAATCCAAATCATTAATATACCAACTCTCTTGCTTCCTACCAATCAGCCCATGCTCTACCCACACTAGTATGTTTCCTGTTAAACCAGGTGCTCTTATCTTGTTGAGTAGCCTTATGTGCGGCACCTTGTTAAATGGCTTTTAAACACATCCCCTGCATCTCCCCTTTTCCAGCCTGCTTGTTTCTTCCTCAAATAATTCCTATAGGTTTAGCAAACAAAAGTTTCCCTGAAAGAATGCTGCCTTTGGCCTATCCTGTCAAGTGTCTCCATGTACTCCATAACCTCATCCTTTACAATCATCTCCAATATATTGCCAACCACTGATGTCAGGCTAACCAGTCTATAACTTCCTTCCTGCAGCCTCGCTCCCTTCTTGAATAGTGTAGTGGCATTTGTGATTTTCCTGTCCTCCAGGACCATGCCAGAATATTTTGATTCTTTAAAGATCACTACCAATTATCTCTACCGCTATCTCTTTCAGGGCCAGAAGGTGCAATCCATCTGGTCCGGGAGACTTATCCACCCTTAGACCATTCGGCTTTCTGAGCACTTTCTCCCTTGAAATGGTAACTGCACTCACTTCCCTTCCCTGATACCTAGATATCTGGCACACTGCTAGTGTCTTCCACAAAGAGGATTGATGCAAAATACTCATTTAGTTCCTCTGCCATCTCCTTTCTGGCATAATTTTCTAGTGGTCCTCTATCTACTTTCACCTTTCTTATTCTTTACATGGTTAAGAAAGGTGTTTGTATCCTCCATTATTTGCCAGCCTACCATCATATTTAATCTTTTCCCTCCTTATGAGCTTTTTTGTTATCTTCTAAGTTTTTAAAAACTTTCAATCCTCTATCTTCCAACCAATTTTTGTTTCCTTGTTGACCCTCTCTTTTGGTTTCTTGTTCCCAGCTGCAGTTGATGACATTTCTTTTTCCCATTTGAGTATTTCCTTTTTTTTTGTATGTATCGATCTTGCACCTTCCCCATCTCTTGCAGACACTTCATCCATTGCTACTCTGCCATCTTTGCTCTTCACTGAGTCCATCACTATTACTTGCCAAGGCTACTCTGAAAGAGAGGATTTTCAAAATGTCCTGATCTCTGACTGTGAAGGAGACAGGAAGACAATGCATATAAATTCCTCAATCCAGATTTAACCTTTTAAATTCGAAATACAGCACAGTAACAGGCCATTTTGGCCCACGAGTCCATGCTGCCCAATTAACCTTCACCCCCGATACATTTTGAACGGTGGGAGGAAACCGTTGCTGACGCGGGGAGAACGTACAAACTCCTCACAGTGTGGGATTCGAATCCCGGTCCTGATCACTGGCTCTGTCAAGGCGTTGCACTAACCCTGCACCAAACTTGTCTCCCCATGTGGAAATATTGCTACCCACACTGTGGAAATATTCTCACATCACTGCAAGTTCTCAATTTTGGACTTAATCTGACTCAACAGCATGGTGGGAGTAGAAACACTAGAACGATGTGTGTGGATTTAAACATGACTCACCAGAGACATGAAGAGGTATCCAATAATTGACCTACCAAAAAAAATGAAAAGAAGAAGAGTGCATTGAGAAGATTGGCCTATTGAAGGTGTAAGCAGCCTTTAAAAATAAAATCCAAGAATGTTTTGAATGAGGTGATTTACGTTACGAATGTCAATTAGCCCAAATGCTAATGGATAGCTAAAGTTAAAAAGAAGGAATGACTACATTTCATATTATCAAATTCTGAACGACTCACAATCTGGTCATCATGTTTATTGCACAATAAATGAATGGTACTGCTCAATTTATTAATCCAAATCATCTCAGCTGTCATTTTGATTTGAAACAGTCAAATATAAAGATATATAAATAAGATGAAAATATCAACATAATGCATATTTAGACATTAAAGTTATTACACAATGATTAGGTTAAGGGTATAAAATACGAATATTTTTCCTGAAAATTACACCGACAGCATGCACTCGCCTTATCGTCAATAACAATTCCAGAGAAAAGAGCGGGCCCGTGGAAAAAAAGAGGTTGTAAACATTAAGAGCTATCATTAATATAAAGAGAATTGTAAGTAGGAAGGATGTTTTTAAAAGAGGGTGGGGTTGTTTAGAGTGCAAAAGGAAAACTATTTATGAAGCCAGATGGTCAGGTCGTGAATGAGTATTTGACTAAGTTTAGATGGTAGATGAGATACAAGGGTTGTGGTGAGCTGCAGTGTGAACAAACAAGCTCAAACGACAAATGCTGTACTACAGGCTTGAATTAGCTTCAAACTTGCACACAAGATAGAGTTTCACTTCGGGCTCCATGTGCCCGACTACTCAAGGGCCGGTGTGAGCCTTTATATGGGGCTGGTGATTGGCAGGGAGAAGGTGGAGCCAATCTCCCAGGTTACCTCCCTGCAAGTAGAGTGGGTCACCCATGCAGCAGGTCGGCAGGAATGCAGACAGGCGCAGGCAGTCACAGACAGTCCAGTGGTGGTATCAACACAAGGGGGCACTAGAAAATGCAACTGCGCCAGATGGGTTACATCTTTGGATCGGATGGCATTGTTTAAGAGAAAAGTCAACAGATCATATGGTTAGGATGGGTTTAGAGGGATATGGACCAAATGTAGGCAGGTGGGTCCAATGTGGGTGGGACATTTTGGCAAGTTGGGCTGAAAGGCCTGTTTCCATGCTGTGTGACTCTGTGAAAGAGATAGTTACAGAGTTTCCTGTCATAATTTTCCAAGAATCAATAGATTGAGAGGTGGTGTTTGAGGAATTTTTTTTTAAAAATCTCAAAAAATGAGGGATTAACCTGATAACTGCAGTCCACTCATCTTAACCACAAGGAAAAATTCAGAAACAATAAAAGGAAGTGTGATTGATATGAGAGAGCCAACATGGATGTTGGAAGGCAAGGTGTTTAACTACGAGGATAGAGGTTTTGGAGTAACAGGGAGGACCGATGATGGAAATGAGGTTCATGTGAAACGTATGGGCTTCCAAAAATCTTTTGGTAATGCTGGTCGTCAACATTGAAGGCTATGGATTAAAATGGACAGTGGTAACATTTCCAACTGCTGTTTACAAGCCGGCATTGGCCATAAGCAGCTTTTTATTTGCCACGCCTTCTTCCATCTATTTTCATCGTCCATGTTGCTTGTTCTTCCTTTGCACCTCATGAAAATGTGCCTGAATGATACCGGAACTCTCTCTCTCTCCTTAAATGCTTGCCCCTGTTCTTCCACAGTCATGCATGTCAACTGTTGTTTCTTGTTTATCTGGGCCATATCTACCCTCATCCCACTGCATTTGGCCTTATGCCAATTAAATCTTTTTTATTTCAGATAGTTCCTTCTTCTTTCTTACAGCGAAACTAATCCTAAAGCTGTTTTATTACAAACCTGGTAGGAATCTGATCAGCTAATTTGCTTCCTTTCATGCTGTGAATATTGTTTGATTAGGAGTAAAAAGTAAATCAGTCTCTCCCTCCTTCATTGTGATGTTGCTGAATGCCTCAGACTGGCATCCATCAGTAAACCATTGTCCTGCATGCTCAGCACCAGTCAATCAATTAACTTCAGCCTAAAAGTATTGCTTTCATCAAGATCACACTTCATTAGGCTGGAAGGTGCTGACGTCCATTAGTTCAGCGATCGTAAAACCTTCAAGTGCTAGCAATGGAGAAAACAAAAAAAGTTTACATTTAAAATGGTAATGATGTACCAATACGGTGTCAGGGGAATTGTCTTGATGTTTCAAGTTTTAAAAATATCTGATGTCATCATAAAAAGATAAAAAGAGCAGCGGTTGCAAACATCAGGCAAGAGGAATGAAGTTGTGCTTTTCTACAACAGGTTGGACCCCACCTTTCCTGCCACAGAAGTTTGAGTCCAGCAAACCTGTAAGCAACTGAAAGTATAGATCATGGACCAAAATATTTGGACCAACCCGAGGATCATCTTGTTATCCATTTTCTAGGTCGCACTAAATATCAATTAAATTAAAGTTATATACTACCGTCATATTCAACAAAATTTTAACAAACATTGGATTTAATTCAAACAAATGGCGATGTGTCAAATGGAAAATGAATTTTTTCGGATAAATTAGAAACATATCTTTTGCTGTCATGAAATGGTAGTACTTTAATGGAACCTATGAACAATCTGACATAGGAATACTTGATTCACGAGTGAATAAACAGTTGAATATTATATTCGCCTTTTCATTGTTTGTCTTAACAACCACATTTTTTAATTTAAATTGTACTGTGAGCATAGATGCATTGATGAAAAATAGTTTGTTATTGCTAGATCAATGTCAACATTAATGCGAGTTCATTTCCATATAAATAATTACATGTACAGATGCACCAAAATTCTTAATTGCTGCAGCTAAACTGGTATGTATAATATCCCAACCACAATATTAGATTGAAAAAATACAATAGAGATAAATAATATACACCATTGCAGTTCGTGCAAGAAATAAAAGTGATCTTTCAGTAGTGAAGACAGATCTTTTTTCTGGTCAGGGAGAAGTTTGTGGTTAGGGTAAGGGGAGATGAAGATAAACCCATGAAATACAACTGCTTTGATAACGTCCAAAAAGTCTGGGAAATGAAAGAGATAAGTGTGAGTGTGTGAGAAAGAGAGGTTTTTTATGTGTTAAATCTCTTGGTGCTTGCCACATTGACCACCGCCAGTGGGCCGATATCGCCTCCAACCGTGCATCTTGGCCCCTCACCGTTCGGCGGGCAGCAACCTCCTTTGAAGAAGACCGCAGAGCCCACCTCACTGTCAAAAGACAGAGGAGGAAAAACCCAGCACCCAACCCCAACCCACCAATTTTCCCTTGCAACCGCTGCAACCGTGTCTGCCTGTCCCGCATCGGACTTGTCAGTCATGTTAGGTCTGCTTTGTTCATGAATGAGTGAGTCAGACACCAGACTGAGTCGAAATCAAGGTTCTTTGTTCTTTATTACCGGATTGTAACACTTGCAACTAACAGTGTTAGTTGGAGAAGGCGCATTCTCCCGATATCAGCAAGTGGTGTTTTTTTATACCCCAGGACACGCACTTAGTAAATGATCATACCATGACATTGTCCAATGAATAAGCTGTTGCTACCCTTCTCTGTTAGCCTGCTGCACATCATTCTTGTTAGTGCCAAGCTTATCTTGAGTGGACAAGGTCACATCTGCATTCTGTTACTCCTTAGTACTGGGTGACTCCTTCTCCGGTCCCATCTCATGATGTTTTTACCTTACAGTCACCAACGAGCCTGCAGCAGATGTGGACATACCCCTCCATAAATCTTCATCCGCGAAGCCAAGCGAAAGAAAAGAAGAAATTTCTGCATATGCATATTGCTGATTTTTTTAACGAGTGACAAGTGTAAAACCTGTTCCACTTAGTAAATGTAAAATTGTTACCCACTGTGTATTTTTTTCCAAAGGTGACAGTAAAGTCACTTGACTGTTCAATGCAATGACGGGACGATTTAAGCTGGTTGGTAAATCTTTGAAAATATGGAAAAGATTGTTCTTTGGCCTTCATATACACATGCCAAACAACTCTTGTACTCACATGACATCACTTTTGAGTTGGGCCAAATTTCACTTAAAAAAAAATCAATCAGAGAAATACATTGAAAACTCAAAAGCAAATAGCTTGTTGAGCAATAATATAATCTAAGCCCTGTAAAATAGGCCCGATAAAACAATTCGAAATCCCCACAAAGTAATGATCAGAAAGGAAGAACTGCCTTTTTAACTTTTGGATGGAATCCTATTTGAGGAAGCAAACTCACACTAAAAGCTTCAGTGTTGCCAAATCAATAATTCATTTAGTTTAATGAGATAAGTACTTTGGAAACTAATCGGCAATTGCTTCATTTACTCTAACTTGTTAGATTCTTAATGCACTGTATTGCTCCTCTGGTAAGCAATCTTTCAGTGACTGACTTTCCTAAAAACAGAAGGCTGACTTGACATCTTCCCCATTACTGTGGAATTCAGAAGTTACCTAATAAAAATGAGCAGAATTCAGAAGCTCTTGAGACAGCAGCAGATCTTGAGATGATCGGCCATCAAATGCATGAACCTTGCAGTTACAATAATGGCCACATCTAACACAGATTGTGGTTAATCAGTAGTCATTGCTTTTGATGGTTATTAAGTAGCTCTGGTTGATATCTTGCAAAACAGGACGGCCAAAACTGATAGTCTTGTCGCACAAGGGGATTCTCCCATTAGAATCTGTGCACCTTTCTTATTTCTTTGCAGGGACAAACTTAATTATCCTTAAAGGAGGGTTAGCTGGAATGAGATTTTAAAAAATATTCTAAATTTAAAAATGTATCCAGTGTTCCTGTTTACATCTTGTGAAGGACACTGACCGTGCAAAAAAAAATTCAACAAAAGCCATAAGACGTTGATGAAATTGAGCACCATATAATGAAAATCCAATTAAAGTCACACATGACCCTTTTATCCCTCGGAGCTGCCAGACCTTCCCTCTTTTAAACAGAGTTTATCTCTGAATCCAAATTTGGAAATCTTAAAGATCACATCTTTTAAAGGAACAGGACTATTTGTTTTAAGTCAAATGAATACAATCAGAGCATGTGGAGAAGTGAGTTTAATGCCGCTGAAATTCTCACCGCAGCTATCTCTCAAACTTCTTACGCTGCATTCAACCTGACCAACATACTTTATCAAACTCTGACTGTCATCAGAAAAAATGGCTGCCTTCCTTGCAAGATCTCCCAGCGCTATGATAGCTGGCGCTGTGTCATATCGTTTACAATCTCTGAACGTTCTAAATATTGAACCGTAGCCCAATGCTGACAGGTCAGATCCCTGCTGCTGAATCTTAGCGTTTTACTGAATTGAATGAAACTAAATTGTTTATTGACGCATGTACGCAGGTACTGATTGGCGTATTATCCAAGCATGTCGACCTCTCTGTACTACAGGTGTAGCAAAAATAAGAACATGGTATCACAATAAAACAAGTGCAGGATTGAAAGTCACACAAGACAAAAATGCAGGATACAGTGTTAAGAAGAAAAGTACAGTTAAGGTGTGCAATGCATCATCTTATACTGGTGGGAAGTCCATGCAGGAGTGTAATAACAGAGGAAAAGAAACGATCCTGGAAGTGTGTTTTTTCAAACATTCAGATTCTGCCAGAAGGAAAGGGTGAGAAGGGAGCGTGAATGGCATGGGATGTGTCCTTTCATAGGTTGCGGCAGTTGGCTTTGCAAATTAGTGCAACACCTTTAAAGCATCAGTGATTGGAAAGGATTCGAATCTCGTGCTGTAAGGAGTTTGTACGTTCTCCCTGTGCCTGTGTGGGTTTCCCCTGAGGGCTCCAATTTCCTCCCACCCTTCAAAATGTCCAAGGTCAATTGAGTATAAATTGGGCAGCATGGACTTGTGGGCTGAAATGGCCCGTTATCATGCTGTATGTCTAAAAATAAATTGAATTCCCAAGGCAGAGGGAGGTGAAGATAGAGCCGATGGAGGAGAGGCTGTTCTGTGTGAATAACTTGAGCTATGTTCACAACCCTCAGCTGTTGCCTGCAATCTTTGTAAGACCTGTTCCTATGCCCACATGATACTTGCTTCCACAACCAATAGCAAAGAACAATTAAGACATGCCGAACTTCCTCAGCCTTTCTTGGCTGCAGTGACACCGTGGTTGGATGAGGACAGGTTATTTGTGATACTGATAATTCACATTCAACAAGGTCCCTGTCCGACTATGTTCTTTTAGGTTGGGTGCTTCTACTCTGTGCCCCTCCCCTCTTTGCGTAAGTCCAAAAGTCTTTCTTTTCTTTGGCTTGGCTTCGCGGACGAAGATTTATGGAGGGGGTAAAAAGTCCACGTCAGCTGCAGGCTCGTTTGTGGCTGACCAGTCCGATGCGGGACAGGCAGACACGATTGCAGCGGTTGCAAGGGAAAATTGGTTGGTTGGGGTTGGGTGTTGGGTTTTTCCTCCTTTGCCTTTTGTCAGTGAGGTGGGCTCTGCGGTCTTCTTCAAAGGAGGTTGCTGCCCGCCAAACTGTGAGGCGCCAAGATGCACGGTTTGAGGCGTTATCAGCCCACTGGCGGTGGTCAATGTGGCAGGCACCAAGAGATTTCTTTAGGCAGTCCTTGTACCTTTTCTTTGGTGCACCTCTGTCACGGTGGCCAGTGGAGAGCTCGCCATATAATACGATCTTGGGAAGGCGATGGTCCTCCATTCTGGAGACGTGACCCATCCAGCGCAGCTGGATCTTCAGCAGCGTGGACTCGATGCTGTCGACCTCTGCCATCTCGAGTACCTCGACGTTAGGGGTGTGAGCGCTCCAATGGATGTTGAGGATGGAGCGGAGACAACACTGGTGGAAGCGTTCTAGGAGCCGTAGGTGGTGCCGGTAGAGGACCCATGATTCGGAGCCGAACAGGAGTGTGGGTATGACAACGGCTCTGTATACGCTTATCTTTGTGAGGTTTTTCAGTTGGTTGTTTTTCCAGACTCTTTCCAGACCAGACTCTTTCCAGTCCAAAAGTCTACAGTCATAGCAATTGCTGAAAATTTCAATTTTCAATTTTTTGAGAACTCTTCTAACATCTTGTGCAGACTCTTCTAATGCTGGTCCCAGTGGCCTTTTTCCAGTGGACTTGTTGCTTCAGGGCAGTCAGAGACTGTTCTCCTTGCCTCAAGACAATAAACGCAATGCTTTGTGGTCAACTTCCCTTGTGTAAAAACATGAGCTTTCTGAGGGCATGCTTAGAATTCAATAACCCATGGCTGATTTTTTTCTGGAGGTATAGTAATCGTCTGACTTCAACTTCACGTGTATTGTCACGAGCACTGAGATAGAGTGAATTAGTTCATTTTGCAACAAATTCAATGAATCAATCAATACACAGTACAGAAATAAAAAGTGTAGAGTACAAAGTTTCTGACAAAAGCATCAGTGAAAATAGAAGAATATCAAAATTATTTTGCTGATGTGAAGTCTGTTGTGTGAGGTTCATCCAGGTAAATTCAAGGTCACTGCTATTACAAAAGCTGATCATCATCGTTGAGAGACGGTGAAGAATAGAGACGGTTTTTAAGTGGAGGAAAACCTGAATTCTCATCTTTTTTATGCATGTGGGAAGGCATATTATTGCTTCTGGACTTTCCAAATGAAAGCACTCAAATTCTCATTCTAAGATTGCCATTTTTTATTTGAACATGATTTGAACACCTTTGATGCTTTTTGTCTGTCCACCTGAAAATCCCCAAAGCAGCATTTGTTTCAGTTATTTGGTGTCAAACAAGGAAGTATTTGGCCACCCATTGGAACCAACAATAGGAAATTGGGATCAGAGCGTGAAGAATATTAGCCTGGGAGAGAGGATGGTTTTCATATTTGCTCAATTAAGCAGCTCATGCCCCACCACATGTGGGGATCACATTGGTCTCATTAGTCTCATCAGACCTGGACTGGAAGCAAACCATCCTGAAAAGATTGCATAGATCAGTCATTCTCATTGGGGGAAACATGACCACTCATGGGGGCCACAGTAAAATTAAGAAGGGCCATGCATGGAAATCAAAGTACTTTGAATGTTTTTGTGCAGTCAGCAGGAGAGAAGTATGGAAGAACCAACTAAACTTGATTGCTGAACAGGGAAGGGGCCCCATAATCTTTGAACAGAGTCCCAAGAAGGCGATAGCCAGAAAAGGGTTGGGAATGGGTGCCTGAGGTGGTTGGGGTATGAAGAACAAAGGGAAAGATATTTATGGTGGAAGGAAGGAGGGGTAATATTGTTAGTCAGGGAGTAACTCACTAACATAGAGTTCTTTCTACCCACATACCACTTTAAGTAATTCCTATGCCATCGTTACTCTGTGATTAGTAAGGGATTACTTAAGGTCAAAGGAGGAAAAACCCAACACCCAACCCCAACCAACAAATTTTCCCCTGCAACCGTGTCTGCCTGTCCCGCATCGGACTTGTCAGCCACAAACGAGTCTGCAGCTGAAGTGGACATTTACCCCTCCATAAATCTTCGTCCGCGAAGCCAAGCCAAAGAAAAGAACTTAAGGTGGCATGTGAGTGGGAAGGGAAGGTTGAGAACCACCGCTCTAGACCCAATCGTTACTGAAATATTTTGCTTGAGCAAAATGGTCATTGGCCCATTTCCTTTGGAGTTATGAAACCGTGCACATAACGAGTCAATTAGGTACAATTAAAACAGTGGTTTTCAAACTTTTTCTTTTCATTCACATACCACCTTCAGTAATCCCTTACTAATCATAGAGCACCTATGGCATAGGGAATACTTAAAGTGGTATGTGAGTGGAAAGAAGGTGGTTGAGAACCACTATGGTTATGGGATCAGGTCCAATTACATGGTTAAGAGGCATTTAGACAGAATTAAATAGGCAAAGCATGGAAAAATATGGCTCTATTGCGTGATTAGTGTAGATAGACGAAAATGTTCGCATGAATATGATGAGCCAACAGGTCTGCTTATGTGCTGTACGACAATCTGAGAAAAACTTCTTCCTGAAAAATGCTTGAGACAGTTTCAGACATTAAAGGTGTAAGCAAGTTGTGGTTACAAATCACTCAGACTATGGGCAATTGAGATCACAGCCCCACTTCAGAGTGTAGGTTTATTCCAGAGATTGAACCTTGAAAAATGGCTGGAATAAAGTCCCAAAATTTGGTCATTGATGTTAATGCACCGAACTAAGGTTTGAAATTCATTTCAAAATCATTTCCTATCTTCTTCTCAAACTTCCTTGCCCTATTATTTTTGATTGCACCTATTTTTCCTTCAATTTGTTTATGCCTCAACTTGCATTCAGGATTGCTTTCCTCTGACCTGATCAAAGTCGTGTAATTACGTAAACTTACTGTGCTGTGTACAAATTTATTCCATTCCAATTAAATTTGTTCCAGCCTCATTGGGTGACATGCAAATTTATTACTGGGATTCATTCATACAATGATTTATTAGGAGATCAGAGGTCATATGAAGTAATGAGCTTGTTAGCAGCGTGAAGTTTGCAACTTCTGATACAAACACTGAATCTTGCAAAAAAAGGTCTTTAAAAAACACCCATCTTCCCCAAAGTGCTAAAATCAGGAAAATTACAGACATTGTAAATCAAAATGGTTTCCAATACGTTTGCGTGACAGGTCTGTAAAACTTTCCCTGACATTCCTCAGCATAGACAGGTTTTTTTTTACAACATTTGACAAGGTTATTCTTCACAATTCATCACCACCACAGAAGCAGGATGTACAGCTTGCATGGTCAATTCTAAAACAAATACTGAGTATTGTATGCAGTTCTGGTTGCCAGACTTTTAGAAGGATGTGAATGCTTTGGAGAGGGTGCAGAATAGATTCATCAGAAGGCCACAGGTGTGGAATTATTTTAAAGGAGGTGAGTGAAGCAATGAGTGGTTGGTCCCTCGGGTGTGTGCCAGGGATATATTAGCAGCAGATTTGATCGAGGCATTTATGAAGCATTTGTAAAGACACGTGAACATGCAAAGAATAGAAGGATACAGACCTGTGGTGGCAGTTGGGTCTAGTCTAGATTGACAATATGGTCAGCACAGATATTGTGGGCCAAAGGGCCCATTCCGATGTTGTGCTCTTCTATGAGTCCCTTTCACCCTTGTTCACTTAAATCTGCCAGGGGATCCTTCTATTTAACTTTGTTCCAAAAAGATATCTGCCTCAAATATTTCCACAACATTACCCTCTGAATGAAAGAGTAACTCTTAATTTCCCTCTTGGGCTTTAGAGGGACTATTTTATAAAGTCCAGATTTCATAAGCCTGCCTCTAATTTCACAAAACTAGACTCCAGTAACCCAAAACAGAACTTCCAAATAACAAATCTTTTGATTTGATTCCTAATGCAAGAACATGCAAATTTTAAACAATGATTTTTGACATCTGCGCTGATTGATCATTTCTACCTACGGCACTGGTTTTGTCCTGTCCCTCTTGTTTACTGATCCAATAACCTGGCTTATTCAAAACAATGTCATTGTTAGAACTACTATTTATGTTACAATCTAGAACAATTCCACCTTTTGCCTTCGGAACTAACAATTCCATCTCCTGCTTCACATTCTTTAATGCTCTTGTAAATGAAATTTACTTTTATAACTAAACTCATATGCTATGTGAGAAAGAGAGAGAGACTGTTAGTGTAAGTACACTAGAGAGAGAGAGAGAGAGAGAAAGAACGAGTAGGAAGAAGAAGGTGTTTAATCGCAGTACTATCAAAGAGTCTGTTAAATCTGCCATTCCAGCACCCCCTGGATGTTCCAAGGGTGCCAATTATCTGAACTTTACAGTAAAACAAATTACACTTGGAACCATCCTGAACGATCTATAAAACTCTGCAGACTAATGAACCTCTCCCTGACTCTGGAAATGAAATTGTTCAAAAAAATACGTGGAAAAACAAACTCTGTTTGGCATGTTTGTCTCAATTATTAAAGCATCAAATTTGAAATAAACATTGAATCTGTACAGTATTTACTAAGTGATGGGCTTCAAACCTGACACTTGCATCTACAAGTTTCTTTAATCATGCTTTTGGAAATCTTTTGGGGCTCCTTTGAAGATGATGGAACACTGAATTTCCCAGGCATGATGCATTATGATCTTTTCAGACCAATTTATAAAGATCACTTGGCCAAGAACCAGTGATGAGGGGAGGGGGGGTTAAATATGAGGTGGGGAGGCAGCATTTGCAAAGAAAGTTTTTGGACCCCTCTTTCAGCAATATCCCATTGCAAATTGTCACAATAGGCTTGGGTGGCACAGAATATTTGGGTCTGTATCTTTCTGCAAAGTAGTTTGGGATTGCTCGCTTTGTGAAACCCTACTTCAATAAATTTTTGTGCAAGTGACTTCAGAATGTGTGTTACACATTTCTACATCCATATGTACATCTGGAGGTTCCCACACACAAGCGCATAGAAGACCTGGAACAAATTTAGTGTTCAATCATGTATTAAGTGCTCTATCACAGGTTGAGGATTAAATTCTTTTATGTACCTCGCAAAATATGGTGCCACACAAAAGAATTTCGAAGCTATTTTCTTTCGGACATTCTAGAGAATTCAGCTGGTGGATGACATTCAAGAGTTTTATTAAGGTTTCAGTTTGTAACCTCATTTCAAATCGCCTAACCTGTAAAGAGCCAATCGAATGATTGTGAGAATCATTCCTGGGAAGAGATAGGAATTGTGAGAGATATGTTAAATTTACTTTTGTGGGTAACTCTTGCTGCAAGTACTTGCAAACGAGACAAGTTTGAGAGATCTTCATAACTGGGTGAAAGACGAAGCAAACTTCAGACGAAATTTGACAACTTAAGGTGAGGTTTCTCATTTAAATCATCAAATGCTTTTTTTCCTTCTACTCAAGCAATGCCAAGTACAGAAGTGAATAAAATCCATCATTCACTGAAAATAACACTCCCCCCCCCCACCCCAGTTTCTTACTTGAAAAATTCACCCATTCCCATTTCTCAGCTCCTTGATGGAGCAAGAACAGGTTTCAGATGGGTTGTTCTAAATCAACTCCTACCACCAGCAGGAAAACTGTCCATTTATGCTAATCTGCCAATGGACTAGTTATATTTTGAAACTCAGGTTTAACGTGCAATGTTAAATGTCAAAAATTGACATTTTTCTGACTGATCCCTAAGGACCAAATGACCTTCCCTATTCTGAGGACAGGGACCACGAGGTGCAGGATAAACATTCATCTATCTCCTGTGAGCCCTCCACTGTCAATTTGCTAGTAGAATCAGCCCCAATCATAAATGAAGCAACAAAGCTTTGTCTGATGTAATCTTATCATGTATGTGGTCTTGAACAGCCAATCTTAACCATTTTTTGGCTATGCCCCCACCCCCCCCCCCCCCACCCCCCCCCCCCCCAAAAGCAGGACTCTGTGAATCAGTCAAGTTTTGGATTCTTCCATACTTCTCTGCTGCCATCGACATTAAAAAATTCTAATGTTATGAGGTGAAAAGAAAACAAGGTGTTAATTTAAATGTGCTGTCCTCCCCCCCCCACTTTGAGAATGGCTGTTCTATAACATCATCATAAACCAGTTAAAAATCTTTTATCATCTAATGAAGTCATAGCCCCTTGATTTTACCATTGTTAAACTTGTCTTTTTTTTAAATTTTTAACACTATGAACCATACTGACCAAAATACACACAGACATTTCCCTCTTGAATATACACTGTGTCATTTTCTCCCCTTTCCCCCCCTCCCCATTCACTCAACGTTCAATCTATATGATACATTAAATCTGTTAAACAACGTCATCACACAATAAAAATAAACAAGAAATTTGTGTCTTCTACTTTTACATACTGGGTCAGTTAATTTCGTTGCCTTCTCCTTCTGTCATTTTAGGTGGTGGAGGTCCGCGGTAGGATTTCTCCATTGTGTTCCGTGTATGGTTCCCAAATTTGTTTGAATTCTGTGAAGCTATTTCTTAAATTATATGTTATTTTTTCCAATGGAATACATTTATTCATTTCTATGTACCATTGCTCTATTCTCAAGTTATCTTCCAATTTCCAGGTTGACATAATACATTTTTTTGCTACAGCTAAGGCTATTATAATAAATCTTTTTTGTGCTCCATCCAAATCGAGTCCAAGTACTTTATTTCGTATATTACTTAGAACAAAGATCTCTGGATTTTTTGGTATGTTGCTTTTTGTGATTTTATTTAATACCTGGTTTAGATCTTCCCAAAATGTTTCCACTTTCTCACATGCCCAAATTGCATGTACTGTTGTTCCCGTTTCCTTCTTACACCGAAAACATTTGTCTGATACTGTTGGGTCCCATTTATTTAACTTTTGGGGCGTGGTGTATAGCCTGTGTAACCAATTATATTGTATCGTGTGTAACCTCGTGTTTATTGTATTTCTCATAGTTCTGGAGCATAGCTTTTCCAAAGTTTAATTCTTTATCTTTATGTTTAGATCTTGTTCCCATTTTTGTTTAGGATTACAGCTTGTTTTCTCATTCTCCTTTTCTTGCAGTTTGATGTCATGTTTGTTATAAATTTTTTAATTATCATTGTGTCTGTAGTCACATATTCAAAATTGCTTCCTTCTGGTAATTTCAGACTGCTTCCCAATTTGTCCTTCAAGTAGGTTTTCACAATACATTGTATTGTGAGTTATACTATATTTGTCCTTCATTTGTTCAAAAGATAATAATTTATTTCCCGAAAAACAATTTTCTATTCTTTTGATCCCTTTTCTCTCCCATTCTTTAAAGGAAAGGTTATCTATTGTGAAAGGAATTAGTTGATTTTGTGTCAATATTAATTTTGGTAGTTGATAATATATTTTATTCCTTTCTACGTGAATCTTCTTCCAAATGTTGAGCAGATGGTGCAGTACTGGTGAATTCCTATGTTGCACCAACTTTTCATTCCACTTATATAGTATATGTTCAGGTAGTTTCTCCCCTATTTTATCTAGCCCTAATCTGATCCAATCTGGTTTTTCCCTTGTTTGATAAAAATCTGATAGGTATCTTAATTGTGCAGCTCTATAATAATTCTTAAAGTTTGATAGCTGTAAGCCCCCTTGTTTGTACCATTCTGTTAATTTATCTAGCGCTATCCTCAGTTTCCCCCCTTTCCATAAGAATTTCCTTATTATTTTCTTTAGCTCCTTGAAGAATTTATCTGTTAGGTGAATTAGTAATGATTTAAATAGGTATTGTATCCTTAGGAAGATATTCATTTTAATACTGTTTACTCTTCCTATCAGTGTTAGTGGTAAGTCTTTCCAGTGCTCTAAGTCGTCTTGTAATTTTTTCATTAATGGCTGATAATTTAGTTTGTATAGATGACTGAGATTATTATCTAGTTGTACACCTAGGTATCGAATTGCTTGTGTTTGCCATCTAAATGGTGATTCTTTCTTAAACTATGTGAAATCCGCATTATTCATTGGTATTGCTTCACTTTTATTTGCGTTGATCTTGTACCCCGATACTTCTCCATAGTCGTTCAATTTCTTATGTAATTCTTTTATTGATATTTCTGATTCCGTTAAGTATACTATGATGTCATCTGCAAACAGACTGATTTAATATTCTTTCTCTTTTATTTTTATCCCTCATTTTATTTTCTGTTCTTATCAGTTCTGCCAGTGGTTCTATAGCTAATGCAAACAGTGAGGGAGATAGTGGACATCCCTGTCAAGTTGATTGCTTAATTTAAATTGGTTTGATATATATCCATTTACTGTCACTTTCACTAATGTTTTAATCCAATTAATATATTTCTCTGGTAGGTTGAATTTCTGTAGTACTTCGAATAAATAATTCCATTCTACTCTGTCAAAGGCTTTCTCTGCATCTAAAGCAACCACCACTGTTGGTGTCTTGTTTCCTTGTACTGCAAGGATTAAGTTAATGAACTTAGAGATATTGTCCGTTGTTCATCATTTTTTAATAAATCCAGTTTGATCTAGTTTTACTATTTTTGGTACACAGTCGGGCAATCTGTTTGCTAATAGTTTAGCTATTATCTTATAATCTGTGTTAAGTAGAGATATTGGTGTTAGTGGATCTTTCCCCATCTTTGGTATTACTGTAATTATTGCTGATTTGCATGAATCTGGCATGCTTTGTGTTTTTTTCAATCTGGTTCATTACTTCCAGGAGAGGAGGAATTAATAAGTTTTTAAATGTTTTATAGAATTCTATTGGGAGTCCATCCTCTCCCAGTGTTTTATTGTTCGGTAGTTTTTTAAAAATATCTCCTGTATTTCCTCTATTTCAAATGGTTTTATTAATTTATTTTGCTCCTCTGTTTGTAATTTTGGTAGTTCGATTTTAGTTAGAAATTCATCTATTTTGTCTTCTTTCCCTTTGTTTTCAGTTAAATATAGTTGCTCGTAGAATTCCCTGAAGTTTTCGTTGATCTCTTTGAGTTATATGTAATTTGTTTGTCCTTTTTCCTTGATGCCAATACCATTCTTTTAGTTTGTTCTGTCTTAAGCTGCCAAGCGAGAATTTTGTGCATTTTTTCTCCTAGCTCATAATACTTCAGTTTTGTCTTCATTATGTTCTTCTCCACCTTATGTGTTTGTAGTGTTTCATATTTTATTTTTTTGTCTGCCAATTCTCTTTTTTTTAAAGTTGTATTTTCCTTTATTGCTAATTCTTTTTCTGTACTTACTATTTCCCTTTCCAACTGTTCCATTTCCCGATTATAGTCCTTCTTCATCCTAGTTACATAATTTATTATCTGTCCTCCGATGAATGCTTTCATTGCGTCCTATAGTATAAACTTATCTTTCTTTGATTCCATATTTATTTCAAAGTACATTTTAATTTGTCGCTCAATGAATTCTCTAAAATCCTGTCTTTTAAGTAGCATGGAGTTTAATCTCCATCTATACGTTCTCGGTGGGATGTCCTCCAGCTCTATTGCCAATAGCAGGGGTGAGTGATCCGATAACAATCAAGCTTTATATTCAGTTCTTCTAACTCTCTCTCGAATGTGGGCTGATAACAGGAATAGGTCTATCCTTGACTATGTTTTATGTCTACCTGAATATATGAATATTCCTTCTCCTTTGGGCATTGTCTCCTCCATATATCCAAAAGTTGCATTTCCTGCATCGATTTAACCATAAATTTAGTTACTTTGTTCTTTCTGTTAGTCTTTTTTCCAGTTTTATCCATCTTTGAGCCCTAATTAAGGTTAAAATCCCCTCCTATTAGTATATTCCCCGGCGTATCTGCGATCTTCAAAAAGATATCTTGCATAATTTTTTGATCTTCTTCATTAGGTGCATATACATTGAGCAAATTCCAAAATTCTGAATACATCTGACACTTTATCATTACACACCTCCCTGCTGGATCTATTATTTCCTCCTCTATTTTGATTGGTACATTTTTATTGATTAATATAGCTACTCCTCTGGCTTTTGAAGTATATGATGCTGCCCTCTTTAATTTATTGTGTTCCAGTTCAGTTAGATATGTTTCTTGCACGAATGCTATATCATTTTTTTCTTTTTTTAGTAAATTTAACAGCCTCTTCCTTTTGATTTGGTTATGTATTCCATTAATATTTAAAGTCATAAAGTGGGGAAGAATAACAGTCACTGCGAAATCAGTTGACGCTTGCGAGTGGGTTCGCAATCCAAATGGAGAGGGGAGATGTGGTTGCCCGACAAAGGACAAAGGGCAACTCAGAGAGGGGAGGGACTATTGGGGTTAAGGGAATTTTAGATGTGGGAATAATGGAAATATTTTATGTTTTAGAAGTGTTGTCTTAGTGTGTTCAAAAAAAGAAAACAGAAATGGATAAGAAGGGAAGGTGGTGATGAGGAAGTGGAAAGGAAAGGTAAACAAAGAATGAAATGGCCATGTTGAACTATATGACTTTAAACATTGTTAAATGCCAATGTTCTTGATATTCCAGCAAAAACAATTTAATAACTATTTTAAATCAATTAAACAATTTTGATTAAAATATTTTAAAAATTAAAAAGTAAATGAAGCATGCAAATAAACTATTTAATTTCAAAAATGCAAATGAACTTATCCTTGTTCCTTTCCATTGAAAAGAATGGATTTGTGATTCCTATGCAAGTTTTACCCATTAGAGATTCAGGAGGCATTTCACAGGGCAAGTGCTAGGAATTGCAGCAAGTTTGAGCACTGACTCTGAACTTGACACTTGTTCAAAGTTGGAGCACAGTCAGAGAACTAATCTCAAAGGGTAATCAGGAAGTCTGAGGCTTCTGCATTCTTGTGAAAATCCTGAACTTGGTGGCATTGACACAGAAATACTGACAGCCCGGCATCGAACTGAATACGTTTTTTTTTCAGCAAGTTCCAGCTCATCATGGTTTGTTTTTTGCTGTTTTCTAGCATTTTTGTCAAAGGATTTTTCATTTCCTTTTTATTCACTGAAGTGTGCACCTCTCCCAGTTTCCTTACCTCAGCATCTACCCTTCCAACAACATAACCTCTAGCTCACCAAGAGCCATGCAATCATGGATCCATTAGTAATATTAGAAAAGTGCCTACCCTTTGACACGCTTTAATATCACACTTAAGCTCATGCCAATTGCTGTGTCATACCTGCATTTCATTGACTGAAATTTCATATTCATAAATCACTGACAAATCTTGGCAGAACAGGTAGAGTTTTGAGTCAAACATCAAGAAGAAAGTCGGAATAAAGATATAAATTATGAAGTTGGATTGAAAAATAAGCAACCAGTAACAGATTCCTAAAGAAATCTAAACCTTCAAAAAACATGGTGAAATGGTGTCAAGCTGCCATCTTGCAATTCTTTTCTGGATAATGTTATATCAACAATGCAAAAATTTATAAATTCTGCATAAAAAATTATTTCCTGATGTGGTTAAATCCCAGGAATAGGTCTCTCAAAAAAGATATCACGTTCTGCAAAGGTAGAATAACTCTGGCATATTCATTTTATCTGAAGTAAATGCAGACTGAGGCTTTATAGATATGGTGATAGAAAGTTAATCCTTGCTTTACATGTGCTCAGTGGTATTCTTGAATTTATTTCCAAAGGAGCCAAATTTAACTCAGAACAATGAACACAGAACACTACAACACCATAAAGGCCTGACATTGATCTATAAACATATTCCAACCAAAAATAAATACTAAACCCTTCCTACCTTGTAACCCTCTATTTTTCTTTTATGTGTGTTTTAGAGCCTCTTAAATACCCCTAATGTTTCAGCCCCCACCACCATCCCTAGCAAGGCATTCCAGGTACCCACAACTCTGTAAAAAAAAAAAAAAAACACCCCTGATGTCTCCCTTACACTTTCCTCCCTTCACATTGAACAGAGGCCCTCTGTATTTGCTATTCGGTGGCTCTGAACCTTATTTCTGTTTCTCAGAATCTTGCAAATCTCTATTAAGTCTCCTCCCATCCTTCTTTGCTCCAAAGAGAAAAGTCCCAGTTCTGTTAACCTTCCCTCATAAAACTTATTTTCCAATCCAGGTAACATCCTGGTCAATCTTCTCTGCCCCCTCTCCATAGCTTCCATATCCTTCATCTAATGAAATGATCAGAGCTGAACATGAAGTATGGTCCCACCAAAGATGTGTAGAGTTGCAAAATGATCTCTTGACCTCAATCCCCCTTTAATGAAGCCATGGGCCTTCTTAACTATCCTATCAATATGTGCGGCAACCTTGAGAGATGTATGGATTTGGACCCCAAAGTCCCTCTGTCCTTCACACTGTTAAGGATTCAACCATTACCCCTGTACTCAGCCTTCAAGTTTGATCTTCCATAATGCATCACCTCACACTTATCCTGATTGTACACCATCTGTCACTTTTCATAGGAATTTAAAGTCCAGCCCTCAAATGCAACCACAATGCTTGGGAGTTGGGTGAATTTCAATACCAAGTTTGAACATTTGGGGAATATGCCAAACCTTAAACTCTCCTCTTTCTTTTTATTTATTTATTTATTTATTTATTTTTTAAAATTTTTTTATTTTTCACACCATAAATAACATTAGCCATGATATACACTTTTTCTTTTTCACACATATACAGTGACTTTTTCTCCCCCCCCCTCCCTCCTCCCAGGCCACCCCTCCACCCCCCCCTCATCCATTTTAGGTATACAATCTAGGTTGCATTAAACCAGTCAGACAATGTTGTCATTCAACAAAAATACACCAGAAATTCTACTGAGTCCATTCTTTTCTTTCCTCCTCCTTCCATCAACTTAGGTAATGTTTGTCCCCGGTAGGTTTTCGCTATTGTATTTGATGTAAGGCTCCCATATTTGTTCGAATATTTCAATATTATTTCTTAAACTATATGTTATTTTTTCTAATGGAATACATTTATTCATTTCTATATACCATTGTTGTATTTTCAAATTATCTTCCAATTTCCAGGTTGACATAATACATTTTTTTGCTACGGCTAGGGCTATCTTAACAAATCTTTTTTGTGCATCCTCCAAATCAATTCCAAATTCTTTGTTTTTTATGTTACTTAGGAGAAAGATCTCTGGATTCTTTGGTATATTGTTTTCTGTTATTTTATTTAATATCTGATTGAGATCATCCCAAAATTTTTCTACTCTCTCACATGTCCAGATTGCATGAATTGTTGTTCCCCTTTCTTTTTTACATCGAAAACATCTATCAGATACTGTTGGGTCCCATTTATTTAACTTTTGCGGTGTAATGTATAGTCTGTGTAACCAATTATATTGTATCATACGTAGCCTCGTATTTATTGTATTTCTCATCGTTCCAGAACATAATTTCTCCCATGTTTCCTTTTTTATCTTTATATTTAAATCTTGTTCCCATTTTTGTTTAGTTTTACCATTTGTTTCCTCATTCTCCTTTTCTTGCAGTTTAATATACATATTTGTTATAAATCTTTTGATTAACATTGTATCTGTAATCACATATTTAAGGTTACTTCCCTCTGGTAAACTCAAATTGCTTCCTAATTTATCCTTCAAGTAGGATCTCAGTTGGTAATATGCCAGCGCTGTATCTCCAGTTATATTGTACTTATCTCTCATTTGTTCAAAGGATAAGAATCTACTTCCTGAAAAACAATTTTCTATTCTTTTAATCCATTTTTTTTCCCCATTCTCTAAAGGAAAGGTTATCTATTGTAAAAGGGAGTAGCTTATTTTGCATCAATATTGGTTTTGGTAATTGATAATTTGTTTTATTTCTTTCAACATGAATCTTCTTCCAAATATTGATCAAAAGTTTATGCAAGATATCTTTTTGAAGGTAGCTAATACGCAAGGGAACATACTAATAGGAGGGGATTTCAACCTGAATTTGGATCCAAATATGGATAAAATGGGGAAAAAAAATTAACAGAAAGAACAAAGTAACCAAATTTATAATTAAATCAATGCAAGAAATGAAACTTTTGGATATATGGAGGAAACAAAACCCAAAAGAAAAGGAATACTCATCCTACTCGGCTAGACATAAAACATACTCAAGAATAGACCTATTTTTGTTATCAGCTAGTATGCAGGATAGAGTAAGAAAAACAGAATATAAAGCGAGAATACTATCGGACCATTCACCCTTAATATTGACAGTAAAGCTAGAGGACATCCCTCCAAGAATGTATAGATGGAGATTAAACCCCATGCTACTTAAAAGACAGGATTTTAGAGAATTTATTGAAAAACAATTAAAAATGTATTTTGAAGTAAATACGGAATCAGTGGAAGATAAGTTTATACTATGGGACGCAATGAAAGCATTCATTAGAGGGCAAATAATAAGTTATGTAACCAAGGTGAAGAAGGACTATAATCAGGAAACAGAGCAGTTGGAAAGGGAAATAGTAAACATAGAAAAAAAATTAGCAATGAAGGAAGATACAACTAAAAGAAGAGAATTGGCGGATAAAAAAATAAAATATGAAACATTACAAACATATAAAGTAGAGAAGAATATAATGAAGACAAAACAGAAATATTGTGAACTAGGTGAAAAAACGCACAAAATCCTAGCATGGCAGCTTAAAACAGAACAAGCTAAGAAAATGGTATTGGCATCAAGGAAAAAAAGACAAACAAATTACATATAATCCAAAAGAAATTAAGGAAAACTTTAGAGAATTCTATGAACAATTATACCGAACTGAAAACGAAGGGAAAGAAGGGAAAGAAGGGAAAATAGATGAATTTTTGACTAAAATTGAACTACCAAAACTACAAATAGAGGAACAAAATAAATTAACAGAACCATTTGGAACAGTAGAAATACAAGAGATAATAAAAAATTTACCAAATAATAAAACACCAGGAGAGGATGGACTCCCAATAGAATTCTACAAAACATTTAAAGATCTAATAATACCGCCCCTCCTGGCTGTAATCAACCAGATTGATGAGACACAAAACTTACCAGATTCATGTAAAACAGCAATAATTACAGTAATACTAAAACAAGGGAAAGATCCACTCTCACCAGCGTCATATAGACCAATATCTCTGCTAAACACAGATTATAAGATAATAGCTAAACTATTAGCAAACAGATTAGCAGAACAGGTACTGAAAATGGTAAATTTAGACCAAACTGGATTTATCAAAAAAAGACGCACAACAGACAATATTTGTAAATTTATTAACTTAATTCATGCAGTAGAAGGAAATAAAGCACCTACAGTAGCAGTTGCTTTAGACGCAGAGAAGGCCTTCGACAGAGTAGAATGGAATTATTTGTTCAAAGTATTGCAAAAATTCAGTCTACCGGAGAAGTATATTAATTGGATTAAAGCATTATATAAGGGACCGTTAGCGAAAGTGACAGTAAATGGACATGTATCAAAGCAATTTAACTTAAGCAGGTCAACGCGGCAGGGATGCCCACTATCACCTTTATTGTTTGCGCTAGCTATAGAACCACTAGCAGAATTGATAAGAATAGATAATAATATAAAAGGAATAAAAATAAAAGACAGGGAATATAAAATCAGTCTATTTGCGGATGATGTTATAGTGTACTTAACAGAACCACAACTATCTATAAAACAATTATATAAGAAATTGAAGGAATATGGAGAAGTGTCGGGTTACAAGATAAACGTAAATAAAAGTGAAGCAATGCCTATGAATAATGCGGATTTCTCAAAATTTAAGAAGGAATCTCCATTCAGATGGCAAATGCAGGCAATAAGATACCTAGGTGTACAAATAAACAAAAATCTAGGCCAATTATATAAACTCAATTACAATCCACTAATGAAAAAATTACAGGACGATTTAGAGCATTGGAAAGATCTACCACTAACACTGATAGGAAGGATAAACTGTATTAAAATGAACATTTTTCCAAGGATATTATACTTATTTCAGGCATTGCCAATATAACTGACAGAAAAATTCTTCAAAGAGTTAAAGAAAATAATAAGGAAATTTTTATGGAGAGGGGGAAACCGAGGATAGCACTAGATAAATTAACAGAATGGTATAAACAAGGAGGCTTACAATTGCCAAACTTCAAAAATTAATATAGAGCCGCACAATTAAGATACCTATCAGATTTTTATCAAACAAGGGAAAAACCAGACTGGACGAGATTAGAATTAGATAAAATAGGGGAAAAGATACCTGAACACATATTATATAAATGGGACGAAAAATTGGTACAACATAGAACTTCTCCAGTACTACATCATCTCCTCAATATTTGGAAGAAACTCTCCTCTTAATGTTGTTTCCCAATTATAAAAAACAGTTACACAAAGATTGAATAATTTTTACAGATTGAAACTAAGACTTTGCTACTGAACAACACCATCAAGGATACAAAAAAACCTTTTAGTGTGTTTTTTTTCAATTTGTAATGTATACTCATATGACATGCGTCTTACCTTGATATAACAAGAGCCCCACTTGTTATGGTAATGAATCCTTATTCAATGCACAAAACACTGATGTGACATTAAAACTTTCTGTTTAATACAAAGCTAATGAATAAAACAATGCATTATTCTATGCAAAATCTTGAATTCCTACATTACATTATCAGTTGGCTACAAAGTGGTTCTGGTCAAGAATTTTGAAGAGTTTTTTTTGAGAACGTTGTACCTAAATGCCTGAATAATTTATGTTTACGTGATCAGCCAATCCCCAACAAAGGGCTGGGTAACAGATTAAACCACATTTCAATGCATTTCATCTTTTCTGAAAGGGTGACCCTGCGTCCCAAGAACTCCAATCATCCCAAGTCTTGGAAAAAGAACCAGAAAATGGAAAACAGCATTAATATTTCTCAGTTGAGAAGTGAAAATGTTGCTCTGGTTTAATACAGAGATCATTATTCTCATTCAAATGATCAGCTTTGCCTTCCTCAGCAATAGTCTATTCGTGCTCAGCCTCACAACTGCTCTCCAGACTACACTCCCCTACTCCTTGTGTACAACTTTCCAGGAACCATCCTTTCCCAATAAGCCAGATCATCTTTTCAATCTGGTTGGCTTTTGAGCAGAGAACCTGGAAAAAAAGACTCGACTTGGTGCTATGGAACTTTGCAATTTCAGATTTCCAAACAAAACTCAACCACCTGCTCCAAAACCACAACCAGGCAATTTTTTTGGACTTTGCCTGCACCAATGTTTCTTATCCGTGATTGAGAGGCATTACCCACAGTTTGTTAGGTTTCCTGAACAACAATATTGTTAACGATCTTCGTGATATCCCTGAGCTGATAACCTGATTTTATTTTTCTGGTTGCATTGGGACTGACTAGCCTATCATAAGCTATAGAATAGTTTCCAATTGCGACTTTCTCGTTGCCATCTTTCAAGAGCGGTTAGCGTAATGATTAGTAGAATGCCTTTACAGGACCATAGGTTTGAATCCCACGATGTCTGGAAGGAGTTTGTACTCTCTCCCTACGTCTTCATGGGTTTTCCCCAGGGCTCCGGTTTCCTCCCTCCATTCAAAACATACTGGGGGGGTGTAGATTAATTGGGCGGCACAGGCTAGTGGGCCAAAATGACCTGTTACTGTACTGTATGTCTAAATTTTAACATTGAATATTCTTATTTTACATGGAAGTTACTGGTGCAGAGATTTACGCAGGAAGAATTAAAGTTAGTGTAATAGTTCTCCCCGATTCATTTCTTTCACTACAAATGCTTTCTCTCCAAAAACACATTGCTGCCATGTACAGATTTTTGTGTAATTTATGTAAATAAATCAGCACATAATGAGTTAAAAAAATCAAAACTTCGATGATATTAAAAGCTTTTTTTAAAAAGTAATTTCAGCCTTGCTGTCAGCAGGAAGAGTGAAGATTTTCTTGCACTTGGTAGTAAAAGGATAACTTTGGCTCAACATTTAGCATTGTGTCTCAGTATTTGGAAGGTTTGAAGTTCAGGTCACACTCCAGAAACTTCAGTGCAGTGAGAGAAATGAGTGAGGATTAACGCCATCAGAAAAACTAAATTAATAACTGGTCTACCCTCTTCGATCATTTTAATTTATTTTTACACTTGCATCTAATTCAACCACTCATCTTTCCTTGGACTGTACAGTAAGAAATTCTTGCTTGATGACTCCATTTTGTATCATGGACTGTGAATGCATGATGTTGGAGGGAGAATTTGAGAAACACATTTCCTGCATTTGAGGGGTACTGGCCATCTGTTTAGATCAATAATTGCATCATGAAGCAATGAACCATTTTCCTTCTTTTTCCTGATATGACAACAAGTGACGTACATCATCTCCCGAGCAAAATCTCAAGAAAATTCCTGGGCTGTTAAGGAAAATAATACTGATCCAATATGCTCTAATACATTCAAAATTAGTCTAGGATATTGCACATACCATGTGTTATCTATGAAAACACCCAACTTTGATGATATGATGCAGTCTCTGCCACAGTCAAGGCATGCACTTCCTTTTTGAAGGCATACAAAGCATTTGGAATATATTATAATATATTCCAAATGCTCCCTTTTCTCTTAGAAATGAATGTCCTTAATTGGAATTAATTCCCACACTTCCAGAAATTAAATACAGATTTCTTTGCCTTTCACAATCTGTTAAACTGGGGGAAAATATTTTGGCATTGTTGCCAATCAGTTTGTAATTTTTTTGATGGATTCTGTTATGAATCTCCAAATCTATGCTCACCTGTACTCAATTTGCATTTCTATTTATCAATGTGATGTAACTCCTCTTCCCTCCTAGACAAAGTAAAGCCACAGCTACCTTTTCAGCTGGTTGCACTTTTGAGATATTCAGGAAAATCAAAAGGTTTTCATGAACACTCTTCTTGCAAATCTCCATCTTTCAAACAACATTGTCAAAATCTGTCTTTACTTTTTGAGAGAATCTGTCTGCTAAGATTGTCTACCTGAGCAAGATTATTCCAAGGATCAATCACTGGACAAAACCATAAGACGTAGGAGATTACTCCATTCAGTCCATCAAGTCTGCTCCTACATTTGAATCTTGCCAAAAGTATTTTTCCCTCAACTCCTTTCTCCTTCCTTCTCCCCCCTTAGCTTTGACATCCTTACCTGTCAACCCCTGCTTCAAATATACCTAATGGTTTGGTCTCCATAGTTCATTGGTTGACGTGGGACTGTTAAAAAGGTCTTTGCTAAGATACTTCACAAGAGATCATCAAATGGAATTACAGCACATGGTATTAAAAGTAATCCTAATGTGGAGTGAGAGTTGGTTAATCAACAGAAAATAGAGGGTAGGAATAACAGGATGGTGAAGTGGTTGGGTAGTAGGAAGCTCGAGAGAAGTGAGCTAAGAACTCACCGTTTCACCGCTTGTATCAATGACTCGCAATCGATTTCAAGTAGGCGGATGATACAAAACTGGGTGAAAGGGACGAGGATGCAAGGAAAGAGATACACATGGAGAAAATTATTATTTGAGGGCTTGGTAGCTGGAATACAAAGTCATCTCCTTTGGTGAAGCAAATTTTAAAAATGTGGAGTCGAGAATAGAAATGGTGGTAAAATGATAATATTCTGGGGATCTGGATATCACGGCACATGAATAAAGCGCAAGCAATTGGGAAGATGAACAGCATGTTGCCCATTGCTGTGAAAGGATTTGAATCCAAGAGGAGAGACTCTTGTTCCAATTATATTACAGACCTGATGTGATTACATTGAGAATATTATATTTTTAGTCTTTCTACCTCAGAAAAGACATTCATATAATTGAGGGAATGCCATAAAGGTTCATCAAGATGGTTTGTGGGAAGGCAGGTTCATTGTACGATGAGACTAAACAGCCTGAGCCTTTAGCCTCGAGTTTTTAAGAACGACAGCTGATCTGATAGAAATCTACAGAATTCTTTTGGGGCCTGGCAAGGTAAATGTGGTCTTGAAGCATCTCATGACCATTTGGAACAGAGCAAAGAAGAGACTTCTTCTCGAAGGTAGTTGTGAGTCTTCAGACCTTTTAAAACCAAAAGAGCTATGGAAGCTCAGTTTCTTTGTACTTTGAAAATGGAGATAAAGAGATTACTAAGTATTAATGGAATCAAGGAAAATAAACGAGGTGCCTAATAAAAGATCTGCCAAAATCTTATTGAATGGCAGAGAGTGACCAGTTGAAAGTTATATTCTGTACGTTCGTTTTTGTCGTCTTCTTGCACATGTCTAAGCAGGTTATTCCCACAGTTGAGCATCCAATGAACAGGGCTTGCAAGGATTTTGATGACCATCCTTTCTAAACACAAAATGGCAATATTAGGATCCCAGAAGTTCCAGCTTCTCTTTCCCACGCACAAAATATGGTAGCCTCGTTAAAAATGAAAGGGTGCTGACACTCACACCTTGATGAAATGGAGTTATCAATTAACTTTGTACAGTGGCAGACACAGTGCTCCAGCCTTCTCTGTGCTGGTGGTAGGTGGGATTTGATTGATTTAAAGGCACAGTGATTTGTGAATTCAGCCCACGCCCAGGATAGTACATCAATAATACCGAGCTGGAGTGGGTGTTACAACTTTTACAGATCATATAAATGATCTTTAAAATGTGAAGCCATTTCCGTGGGCAATATTTTCCTTATTTCATTCTCATTCCTAACACAGGAGTTTGTACCCAAACCTCGATCATCCTTCACATTGCATTAGTTATTTTTCCAAAACCAAATTTTAATGAGGTCTATTGCACACTCAAAAAGATCTACAAAGTCACAAAATAGATGTTATAAAATTGTTATGATCAATATGCAAAACAATAAGGATGGGTACAGATTTTTGATGCTATCAAGAATGTTTGAAGAAACAATTGTTCACATCTTTTACTCATTTTATTAATTCTTTAAAAGTTTGCTATTTCAAAAGAAGGACTGAAAAATTATAAATTGCAATACATCAACATATAATACTAATTAAAAACACAACGACTCTTCCAAGAGGTGCACAACAACATGACTCAAAAATAACCAATAGCAAATTTGAGGGAGCTTACTGCTTTTTTTTGGAAAGATCAGTTCTTGTGTTCTTAAATATCCTGTTCCCTTCTCCTGTCCATCAATTGTTAGTTGGCTTAAAATGAACAGGTGTTTATTTAGATCAGGGATTTTTAAAAACTAAATTTATGCAACAATATAAAGGACACTTGATTCAATTCACCCTGTTTTTCAAAATGTACTGTATATCTTCTGTTTACTGTAACCAAGCTGATCAGAAGGGGTACGAGGCCACCTCGAGGTAAAAGACTCACAATGCTTTGAATTTAGCCTGGAGAACATTTCCAGGAGATGCTGAAATACCTTTAATTGTTTTAAATATTAATGTTGAAAATAGATGTCGTTTCAATCTTTAAACACTTGTCTGTGTGGCTCTGTTTTATTTGAACTGACAGAGGTATGAATGGGTTGTTAATTTACTCTCTCCTCGTGACTACAAGCGTGTGCATTATATGGGTCAGTCACATCAGAATGTATCGTCATGAAGAAGTTATGAAATTCGTTGTTTTGTGGCAGCATGACCTGTGCAAACATTCATATAAACCACCTCACAACCATACATAAAAATAGTGCACGAAAAGTCAAAGCAAGGCTGTGTCTTTGTTTCATTGATCATTTAGGATCACAGTGCAATTTATCCTGCACAACTAAATCTTTCGAAGGGGGTCTGAGGTTCCTTTCTGCTGCTTCCAACAAGTAGGAAATGGAGCAGGATTTCAGAATATCCATTTTTTTTTTCATGCACGACATACTGTAGGACTACATTTGCCAAAATGTAGTGTACCTGAGCCAGGATAATATCAACTCCTCCAAAAAAAAAAGCAGCAACTTAATCTGGGAAAAATAATTTTCGAACAAGCAATCAGGTCTCTAGCACTGAGTCTGGCACAGTGGCTGTGAAAGGAAGGGAGGAGAAGAGGTGAGCTGTAGTGATAGGGGATTCAATAGTGAGGGGAACAAATAAGAAGTTCTGTGAAAGAGATTGAGAATCTCGGATGGGACGTGGCCTCCTGGGTGCCATGGTCTGGGATATCCAAGATCAAATTCATGGCATTCTCAAGAGGAATGATGAGCAGCCAGATGTCATGGCCCATGTAGGGACCAATGACATGGACAAAAAGAGTGATGAAGACCTGCAAAGAGAATTCAGGGAGTTAGGTGTGCATTTGAAGGACAGGGCCTGCAGGGCTGTGATATCAGGAATGTTACCTGTGCCACGTACTAGTAAGGTTAGCTCAGCTTCAGATTTCTGGATGATTGGGCTCGTTTCCAGGGAAGGTGGGACCTGCACTGGTGGAACGGTTTGCATTTGAACTTGAGGGGGACTAATATCCTTGCAGGAAGATTTGCTAGAGGTACTCCCAGGGGTTTAAATTAGATTTGCAAGAGGAGGGGAATTAAAGTGTCAGGGCACATAGATGGAAATCAAAGGATTGTACATGGTGGTAATAATTTTCGCATGAACATCTATTTCAATGCAGGGAGAATTGTAAGAAAGGCAGACGAGCTTGGAGTTTGGATCGGCACATGGAATTATGACATTTTGGCTACTGGTGAAACTTGATTGCAAGAGGGACAGGACTGGCACCTCAATGTTCCCGGGTTCCATAGTTTCAGATGCTTTTAAATTAATTTTCAAGATGCTGTTGATGTTTCACCATTGTTACAGCTACCAGTTCTTGGCCAATAATAATGTTTAATTCTCTTGGTGGTGAATGCTAAGGGGGAGAGAAAAAAAATCAGCCAGAGAAATTTCCAATAATCATTCACTCAGAGCTGACAGGGAGATGACTCACAAAATTCAAAATTAAATAACTTATTTGCAAATAAATAAATTGAGCTCAATTTGGTTCCACAACTTGAAGTAACTAAACAGAAGGGAATATCACTCCTTATGAATGTGCGGCTCCATGTTCCATTGGTTCAGGAATGTTGGCATTTTCTTTTCAACAAGCACATTCTTTTCCATTAAAGTGGCTGTTTCAAATCCATGTTATATGCAAATTGTGATGAAGCCACTCAAAATACAAGCAGATTTAAATTGTGATGTCATCAGGCTATTTTTTTTAAGCAACTGGCTGAGAACACCATTGAAACCAACCTTGCCACAATGCATAACATTTCACGACATTTTACAGGAGGAATAGTTGAGAAAGAACATTATAAAACATTCCAGGAATAAAACAAGAAAGCCTGAAGTTAAAGTAAAAACACGAAGCTGGAGAAACTCAGCTGGTCAAATATCCTACTTTATTTAGCCAAGGTGAAGATACACAACCAACATTTCTGGTTTGAGACCTTCATCAGGATATGAGCAAATTATAGGCAGGTGCCTGAACAAAATGGTGGGAAAAAAATCACAGTCCCACAGGTAATAGGTGGATAAGGGAGGGCGTGCACACCAATGAGGGGGGAGGGAGGGGGAAGGGAGGGGGGAGGGAGGGGGGAGGGAGGGGGGAGGGAGGGGGGAGGGAGGGGGGAGGGAGGGGGGAGGGAGGGGGGAGGGAGGGGGGAGGGAGGGGGGAGGAGGGAGGGGGGAGGGAGGGGGGAGGGAGGGGGGAGGGAGGGGGGAGGGAGGGGGGAGGGAGGGGGAAGTCACTTTGCTGGAGAAGGAAGGGGCTGGAGAGCTGGAGCACAGTGTAGTAAACCTACTCCATAACAATCTAATTTTTCCCTACACCACACCCACAACCCCCTATTGTTCTTGCATCCATTTTTGTTAAATTTGGGGGATCCAAGTTCATAGCTCCATGAAAATAACCATGCAAGTAGAGCAGGTGATTAAGAAGGGCATATGCCATGCCTGCCTTCATTGGATGCATTGTGAAGGGTTAAGAAGAGATTTACCAGGATGCTGCCTGGATTCGAGGGTAGGATCTATAAGGAGAGGCAGGAAATGGGTCTATTTTCTCCGAAACATCAGAGGCTAAGGGGAGATTTGCTAGAAGTTTATAAAAAGTTTGGACACAGGAGACAGAATCTTTCTACCCACTCCCCCAGAGTAAAAATGTCAAATACTAGAGGACATGCAGGGGATGGCAATAGAAAGATGTGTGGGAAAGGGTTTATTTTAATATATATATATATATATATATATATATATATATACACACACACACACACAGAGGCAGTGTGTGCCTGAATCAGGCTGCTAGGGGTGGATGCAGACACAATAGTAGCTGTTTAATAGGCACATGAATATGCTGCAAATGGTGGGGTGTGGATCATGTACAGGCAAATTTAATTTAATTTGGCATAGTGTTTGGCACAGATATAAGGGGATGAAGGGCAGATCCCTGTACTGGATTGTTCCATTAAAACAACAAGGCTGGAAAAACTCAGCAGGCCAAACAGTATACTTTATATAGCATAGTTTCATGGTTGAGTCTTAAAGCAAGGCCACCTGAAAATTGGAGGAGGTACACAATTTTCCATCTGGGCCCTCTCCAATTGGATGGCATTAACATAGACTTCTCTGGTTTCTGCTAAACACACCCCCCCCCTCCCCATTCTCTCTCCCTTCCCATTCCTTCTGTGTCCTTTCCTCTAGCTCTCCACCCCCTTCCCTCTCCATTCACAGAGCCATCTTCCCTCCTCCTGTTTGCTGTCCTCCCTTACCCACCCATTACTTCCTGCCTATGGGATTGTGCTGCTCCCCCTGTCCCTCCTCCCAACCCCCATTTTGTTCAGGCACCTGTCTACATTTTGTTCCTACCTTAACCTGAAATGTCAATTATGTATCTATCTTTGCCAATAGCTAATGTTGTAAGACCAGAGAACCCCAAAACCCAGCAGCAATAGAAATTCACTGAGACAAATGGTTACTTAAACAAAATTTGTTTTTAATTGCCTTTAAACATGAAAACAGGATCAAACTTTAACTTATCGCTATTAGTAACTCCCTTCTAATTCTTAGAGCACATCACATGTATGCAATGTGTGTGCAAGTTCAGAAAAGTTCTTTAATTTACAGTCCAATCTCACTTCTCATTGGTTCATTGGTTGCCAGCAATTCTTATACTTGGCACAAAATTTAACATTTATGAATTTCACTAGGCTTTAGGGCTTGAAAGGTAAATGGCTACCGATCAGGAAGGTTCTTGTTGGTTTTCAGAGAGATTTGTTGCTTGTTGGACACACTATTTCCTTCTGAGATCAGCCACTCCAGTGCCTTGCTGAAGAAACTTGTCCCATCAGGGTTTTACAGATGATAACCTCTTTCTTTCAGGTCACCACACTGTTCCTTTTTGTTTCTCTTATTTCAAGTGAATCATTACGCAGCCAGGCCTCTCCTCTTGTATGGACCACAATGGATTTGACCAGGTTGAACTAAGAACTCACAACCAGTCTTCAAAAAGGGGTTTTCCCACAAGCTTGCCAGCTTGTCCTGTTCCAGTCCCAGCTGCTGCTGAACTGAATTCTCTCTTACACACAGAGAAAACCACATGACCCTCTTAGAGCAGCCAACTGCACTTAGACAGGCTGTGGTTCCAGATCTAATCTTCCGGGTTCACTCATCTGTTGCCCCACAGCATGTCCAATTAACACCTACTTGTGAAGTCTCTATAGACATCCTTCAAAGTTTGTGCAAAGGCACTTGGAGCCTGAACTGTCTGGCTTGAGCAAAGCTGGGGCCTTTTAAACAAGATCTGTTTTGAAGTGTTTGTATGTGACCTACACTAAAAAAAAAACCCCACAATTTATCTTCCAAAGGCATATCTATTTACAATATAAAAGATAACAGTCTGTCACACTACACTGTTCCAACTGCAGAGTTTATCCAGCATTGTTTTTACTTCCACCATAGTGTCGGCAGACTTTCATATTTGAATTCTGCACGGTTCTATTTTCTAAATAACTTGACAGACTTTCTGGGCTATAGGATGAAATGATCGTCATCTGAGTTCAATCAGAAGATCATCAAATCAATCTCACTCCAAAAGTACAGACAAATCTTGGCTGATTTCTCAGTGAAGTTTTGCAATGCCAGAATTGCAGGATTGTTCTCTTGACGGTAAAGATTTGAGTTCTCTTGATGTCTACAAGGAGAAACTCTTGTTGTTCCCCAACTTGTCCCCTGCTATCCCACTTCAATAATTGACCTCTCTTTATGACCACTTCCTCCTGACATTCGCATGACCATATTATAAATCTAATCACCCGTCCTGATTATTAGTTCAATCCACCAAACTTCATTCATCCCTGTATCCAGATCATTCCTCCCACCCAACATATTTCACTGTTTATGGATTGTATTCAGCTTTTACTGTATTTCCCATCGACCACCCACCAGTCTTCTACTCTGGTTGGTTGCCTGGTAAATCAAGATTATATAATTGATGGAATCTTCCCTGAATCAGAATTTCATGAACCAAAATGCCTGCTCATTTGCTCCATCAAAGCCTTCTCATAAATATTTGAGGAGGTTTCCACAACTTTGGAACTGTGCCCAATATCTGCAGTATCACAAATGTCTGATCTACTAAGGAATGGACTGCGAAGTCTAAATTAAGAAGCCAACTCTTCCAGAAATCACTCGTTGCACTCTCCATCCTCCATTACTGAACAACACACAAAACAATATTTTTTTTCATGATCACTTGTTCCTCTGACCCTTGGAAAACAAGATAGCCTGGAAGTTATTCACTTTGCATCTGAAGTCGTGTTCCTTGCTGGCTTAACCCAAGGCACTTAACATAGTACTTTGCACCTCGGGCCCCCTGATCTCTCATCGTCTCGAGAAAGAAAGGAGTGCTTTCTCTGGAGTCTAGCAAAATCAACATCTATTAACGAGGTGGTTTGAGTTCTTTTTTCTTTTCCTTGATTACTGCTACTCATTCCATCAATTTAATTTGTCCTATTTGGCTCCTCCCAAATAGATAATTTAATTCTGTGGCAAATTCTATAAATATTTTACAAAATCAAAATTCAGATTGATTGTCACATCTCACATACAACCCTGAGATTTTTTTCCTGCAGGCCAGGCAGAATTACCACTTATTGATAATGTAAAAATCTATGCTCAAAAAGATACCTGAAGGAACTCAGCTGCTTTCAGAGTTTCCACAGGAAACTCGGGCCTGAGCTCTTCTCCAATGCCCTTGTAGAAGAGCTCAGACCTGAAAGATCAGTGATATATCTACCTCCTAAGGATGCTACAAGGTTGGCAGAGTTCCTCCAGGATGTGTTTTTTTTTTTTTAAATGACAATCAGTGTCCATACTTTCGTGTTTCACACAAAGATACCTGAACATAGAAACAAAGAAAATTGACTGTGAGGAAAAATTAATAAACCCTTTTTACCAATGGATATTGCCACAGCAGAAGAACAGTAAACTAAGAAAATGAACACTTAGAGCAAAGCAGTAAAAGATGGGGCTACATGTAATTATGAAGTAAATTATTATTGATAACTAGCCTTCCACCTGACAAAAATGGAATTGGCAACTCTCAGTTGTAATGCTGGCCATTGTAATGATAGCATGCTAGCGATCCTCCAGGCCACTAGAGGGAGTCAGACTATTTTCTGCAGCTTTGGTTGCATTCAAGATGGACATCTCCAGTCTTGTGTTCTGAGAATTAAACAAACATCACATGATACCAGGAGTGGAAGAAACACCAGGAGGATTCAGAGTGAAAATCAGTTGATTGCAGCAGAAAAAATGGAAAGTGTAATGGTTCCTGATGCTGTCAATTAGACTGGAAATGTTGACCATGATTGGAAGCTGTGCAAACAAAGATTCATGCTGTATCTGAAAGCAATGGGACTTGATAGCAAACCAAATGCATGGAAGATGGCACTGTTACTTACTACTGAAGGACCTCAAGCACTAGAGGTTTTCAACACATTTGTTTTTGCCAAGGCTATTGAAATATTTAATGAACACAGTTCACCAAAGAAAAATGAAACATTTGAGAGGTACATGTTTCATTCGATCATGCAGCTGCAGGGAGAGAAGTTCAATACCTTTTTTTAATGGATTTGAAATTGAAACCAAGAACATACAATTTTGGATCGCTGCAAGATTCAATGATCCGTGATCAAATTGTGCTCAGGATTATTGATAAGTGAGAGAGAGAGTTACATTGCTATGAGGGACAGAGTTTACTTTATCTGAAGCTGCGAAGATATACAATGCTAGTGAATTAGCTCTGCAGCACGGGAAAAAGTTCAGTGAGAGTGCAAAAGCCAGTGAAAACGAAGGCATAGCCGAAGCCACAGTGTGTGTCTACACACATTTTAAAAAAAGGACATAGGAAACAACAAAAAGGAGACATTCATTTGCACCAAAACCATTCCCCGCCTATGGAAAAGTCTGTAATAAGGGCAAAGGGAAGAATCACTTTGCAGAGCAATGTTTTTCCAAAGTAAAACAAAACAGAAGCAATAATGTGAACACTACAGAAGACACTATGCAGACAATAGAAGAAACTGTTCTCAGTGATACAGTTTTTGTTGGCATGGTAGTGCAGAAAGACTATAAATCAACAGGCACCAAACAGCCAAGTGTGAACAGAGTCGAGCAGGACAAGTGGACTGTGTCATTACATACAAATAGAACAAATATTTCTTTCAAGCTGGACACAGGGGCAAAGATCAATTTGAACTGCAAGCGCGACATCAGGGCAATGAAGATAAAACCATATGTCCATTCAAATCCTCTACATTTCAAAGTCTACAATGGACAGGCCATCAACACGAATGATACATGTAAACTCAAGGTGAAAGCACCACCTCAAGTTCATGGTAGTCCCAGATGGACATGAATCACTGCTTGGTGAAAGGCCTAGTCAAAAGGATGTACCACTTTAAGAGTGCCAAGTCACTGAACAGCATAGAGGAAACACTGGATCAATTTCCAGACATCTTCAAAGGATTTGGAGTTCCACCATTCGCCTATAAGGTACAGTTAAAGGAGGACACACAGCCCATAGTGCCTGCTCCGAGATGGCTTCCAGTGCCACTATAAGAAAAGCTTAAACAGGAACTCAACCGAATGACAACACCAAGGGTCATAAAGAAAGGGGTCAATTCAATGGTGGGTGACAAAGACCAGTGACCTACACATGTGCATGGACCCAAAAGACTTGAATGCCAATATAAAGAACATTATCAGATTCCAATCAGGGATGAAATTGCAAGTGAGATGGCTGGTGCCAAGTTTTTCACCAAATTGGATGCATTCCAGGGCTTCTGGCAAATGAAACTGCAAGATAGCACAAAATACTCTACACTTAATACACTGTTTGGCCGATACTCCTGTCTGAGGGTGCCTTTTATAATTTTCTCAGCTCCTGAAGTGTTCCAAAGGACAATGGAGCGCATCATAGATGGTATAAATGGGGTACGTGTGTACATGGATGACATTATCCTACGGGAATCATGTCATCCATGTACATGATGGATATGTACAACACAATGAGAGGCTCAAAATGCTAAAATGCATCCAGAAGTATGAATTAAAGTTAAACAGAGAAAAATGTCAGTTTGGAGTGAAGGAAATCACTTCTCTGGGACAGGCAAGTGTGGAGCCAGACAAGAGCAAGGTGAAAGCAATTTTAGAGATGCCCAGACCCATTGTCAAAAAGGCCACATCGAGAGTGCTGGGAATAATCAATTTCATTGGTAACTTCATACTAAACTTGTCTTCTAAAACAATGTACCTACGGAAGTTGTTACAGGACAAATGTGAATTGAGGTCAGCCAACCATGAGGAAGAATGGGAATGACTGAAGACCATTCTAACTACATCTGCTTTAGATGTTCCTTGATGCATCCAGAAAGACAAAAATATCTATGGATGCTTCAAAAGATGGAATAGGTGCTATACTACTTCAGGCTGTGGGAGAAGATTGGAGGCCAGTAACTGAATGTACTGATCAAGATAGAGTGTGTATGGATTCGATAAATTCCAAAGTTATGTGTATGATCTACAGAGACACCACAAGCCATTAATAGCCAAAAATAAAGAAAAATCTCACTGAAATGTCGCCACAAGTCCAAAAACTGATGAAGCTCCAATGGTATGACTTTGAATTGGTGTACACACCAGAGAAACTTATTGTGTTAGCTGATGCATTATCCAGGGCAATGACACAGAGTGAAGCACATAATGAGAGTTCCACAGTGACATAGATCACTGAATCTCTTCCCATATCTGACATGAAATCTAAGCAGCTCACAGCTGAAACAGAAAAGCGCACAGTTCCTCAGAAGGTCATCAAGAATCTGAAGGATGGCCTCGAGGTGAATGTCAGGCCATACTACAACATCAGAGCTGAGCTGAGTGTTCACAGTGGGCTTCTACTCAGACAGAACGGAATTCTAATTCCTCAATCACTGAGACAAGAGATGCTGAAAAGGGAGCACGAGAGGCATCTGGGAATGGAGAAGTGCAAAGGGAGGGCCAAACTGCTGGTTATTGGCCAGGAATAAATGCTGACAATAACAGGATGGCTTCAAGCTGTGAGACCTGGTTCAAACATCTCGTGAAGCAGAACCATGGCAGAAAGGTGGTTTCACTTGAATGAAAATAATTACTTGCTGATTAATGACTATCAAACTACTCGGAGATTGCACTGCTTCTTAATATCTATGACTATCTATCAAACTACTCGGAGATTGCACTGCTTGTGTGATCAAATATATGAAATCTATCTTTGCAAAACATGGAATTCTTCAAATTGTCTAGTGACAATGGACCATCCTACAATAGTAGAGAACTCCAGAACTTTGCAGAAGAGTATGATTTTCAGCATGTGACATCAGAGGACTCTCTGATACAGAGGACTCTCTGTATCCATAATAAAACTATAAAAGCAGAGAAAGTTCTCAGTTAAAAAGTTGCTCAAGAAAGCTCTCCTGGAAGTAATGAACCAGATTGAAGCAACACAAAACATGCCAGATTCATGCAAAACAGCAATAATTACAGTAATACCAAAGATGGGGAAAGATCCACTAACACCAGCATCGTACAGACCAATATCTCTACTTAACACAGATTATAAGATAATAGCTAAACTATTAGCAAACAGATTGCCCGACTGTGTACCAAAAATAGTAAAACTAGATCAAACTGGATTTATTAAAAAAAGATGAAGGGACAATATCTGCAAGTTCATTAACTTAATCCATGCAGTACAAGGAAACAAGACGCCAACAGTGGCAGTTGCCTTAGACGCAGAGAAAGCCTTTGACAGAGTAGAATGGAATTATTTATTCAAAGTACTACAGAGGTTCAACCTACCAGAGAAATATATTAATTGGATTAAAGCATTGTAGAAGGGACCATTGGCAAAGGTGACAGTAAATGGATATATATCAAACCAATTTAAATTAAGCAGATCAACTAGTCAGGGATGTCCACTATCTCCCTCACTGTTCGCGTTAGCTATAGAACCACTGGCAGAACTGATAAGAACAGAAAATAAAATAAGAGGGATAAAAATAAAAGAAGGAATATAAATTCAGTCTATTTGCAGATGATGTCATAGTATACTTAACAGAACCAGAAATATCAATAAAAGAATTACATAAGAAATTGAAGAAATATGGAGAAGTATCAGGGTACAAGATCAACGCAAATAAAAGTGAAGCAATGCCAATGAATAATGTGGATTTCACAAAGTTTAAGAAAGAATCACCATTTAGGTGGCAAACACAAGCAATTCGATACCTAGGTATTCAACTAGATAATAATCTAGGCCATCTATACAAACTAAATTATCAGCCATTAATGAACAAATTACAAGACGACTTAGAACATTGGAAAGACTTGCCACTGACACTGATAGGAAGGGTAAATTGTATTAAAATGAATATCTTCCCAAGGATACAATACCTATTTAAATAATTACCAATTCACCTAACAGAGAAATTCTTCAAGGAGCTAAAGAAAGTTCTTATGGAAAGGGGGAAACCAAGGATAGCACTAGATAAATTAACAGAATGGTACAAACAAGGGGGCTGACAGCTACCAAACTTTACGAATTATTATAGATCAAGATACCTATCAGATTTTTATCAAACAAGGGAAAAACAAGATTGGACCAGATTAGAGTGAGATAAAATAGGGGAGAAGGTACCTGAACATTTACAAGTGGGATGAAAAGCTGGTGCAACATAGGAATTCACTAGTACTGCACCATCTGCTCAACATTTGGAAGAAGATTCACGTAGAAAGGAATAAAACAAATTATCAACTACCAAAACTAATGTTGACGCAAAATCAACGAATCCCTTTCACAATAGATAACCTTTCCTTTAGAGAATGGGAGAGAAAAGGGATCAAAAGAATAGAAAATTGTTTTTCGGGAAATAAATTATCTTTTGAACAAATGAAGGACAAATATGGTATAACTCACGGTACAATGTTTGCATACCACCAACTGAAAATCTACTTGAAGGACAAATTGGGAAGCAGGCTGAGGTTACCAGAAGGAAGCAGTTTTGAATATGTGATTACAGACACAATGATAATTAAAAGATTTATAACAAACATGTACATCAAACTGCAAGAGAAAGAGAATGAGGAAACAAGCTGTAAACCCAAACAAAAATGGGAACAAGATCTAAACAAAGATAAAGAATGAAACATGGGAAAAGCTATGCTCCAGAACTATGAGAAATACAATAAACACGAGGTTACGCATGATACAATATAATTGGTTACACAGGCTATACACCACTTCCCAAAAGTCAAATAAATGGGACCCAACACTATCAGACAGATGTTTTTGCTGTAGGAAGGAAACAGGAACAACAATACATGCAATTTGGGCATGTGAGAAAGTGGAAAAGTTTTGGGAAGATCTAAATCATGTATTAAATAAAATCACAAAAAGCAACATCCCAAAAAAATCCAGAGATCTTTCTTCTAAGTAATATAAGAAGTAAAGAACTTGGCCTCTATTTGGATGAAGCACAAAAAAGATTTATTATGATAGCCTTAGCTGTAGCAAAAAAATGTATTATGTCAACCTGGAAATCAGAAGATAGCCTGAGAATAGAGCAATGGTACGTAGAAATGAATGAATGTATTCCATTGGGAAAAATAACATACAATTTAAGAAATAACATCACAGTATTCGAACAAATTTGGGAACTGTACATGGAACACAACAGAGAGGGCCTACTGCGGACCTCCACCGCCTAAAATGGCAGAAGGAGAAGACGACGAAATGAACTGACCCAGTGTGTAAAAGTAGAAGACACAAAATCCTTGTTTATTTTCATTGTGTGATGACATTGTTTAATGTATCATATATGTTGAACGTTGAGTGAGTGGGGAGGAGGGGTGAAGGAGGGAGGGAAGGGAGGGGGGAAAAGGGGAGAAAATGACACTGTATATTCAAGAGGGAAATGTTTGTGTGTATTTTGGTTAATATGGTTCATAGTATGAAAAATAAAAAAAAAATTTTTAAAAAAGCACAAGATGGAGGAGTCACATGATTGGGTAGTGGCTGGTCGGGAAAACCAGCCCTCTCCAGGAAAACAGGAAAAATGTTAGAAAAAGACAAAGCACCACAAAAATAAAATAGAAGAAATAGAAGATCAAGTTATGGAGAAAAGATGGAGGATTCCTTCCAAGGAGAAAATAAAAACAACTGGAATAAAAGAAGTAGAAAAATCGCTGAAGAAGAAAGGAGGCAGCCTTAACTGCATGAAATAACAGGACGTTGTGATGGCGAGGAGCGCTCAACCACAGAGGTCAGTGCCTGCCCTGTGGAGTCATGACTCACCTGCCGGTGGACTTCAAAAATGGCTCTCGGAGCCAAACAAAACTGCACAACCAATGGAAACAAAGGAAAAAGAGGACACCGGTGGGAGGGGGGCCAATCAGAGGAGCAGACAGCCGCAGCGCGAACAGCTGAGGGACGCCCGACACCAGGGCACTCATCTGGAAGATGAGAAAGGCAACGGAGAAAGGAGCGACGTGGGAGAGAGATGACCGGCAAGAAGATCAACGGCAGGAGGCCCAAGAGGGGAGGACCAGCAACAATAGGCCCAACAAAGAGATGCAAGCAGATCCACAGGAAAAAGAGAAGAGACACAGAAGAAGAGGAAGACCAAGATATTCACAGAGAAATAGAAGGTAAAACTGATGGACAAAGAGAAATAGAGGGTAAAACTGATGGACAAAGAGAAATAGAAGGTAAAACTGATGGACAAAGAGAAATATGTAAAACTGATGGACAGAATATAGATAAAGTTTTTTTTTTAAAAGAACAAATGAGATCACTAAAAGAATGATTAGCATTAGAATTTAATGCAATTAAAAGGAAAATGAAAAGAACAGAACATAAAATGCAAAGGTTAGAACTGGTAATGACAGAAATAGGGAAAAGAGTAGAGAATGTGGAAAAGCGGGAAACACCTGTAGAAATGGAAGAAAATCACAAGAGAAAAATTGAAAGAAAGTGACAAAAAAATTAAAGAGACGCAAGAGTTTTATCTCAGAAAATTTATATGTTGGAAAATTATAGTAGATGAAACAATATAAAAATAGTGGGCCTGAAGGAGGGTGAAGAAAGCACAGACATGAAGGAAGGTGAAGAAAGGGCCTGAAGGAGGGTGAAGAAAGCACAGACATAAAGGAATTTATAAAAGGATGGATCCCAAAGGTCCTAGGAACAACAGAAATACAGGAAGAAATGGAAATAGAAAGGGTTCACAGAGCACTAGCTCCGAAACCACAGGCATATCAAAAACCAAGATCCATCTTAGTAAAATTTTTGAGATATATAACAAGAGAAAACATACTGGAATGGGCAAGGAATAATGTTAGAGAAGATAATAAACTATTGATTCCTCCAGAAATATTTCTTTTTATCCAGACACAAGTCTTGAACTCTTAAAGAAGAGGAAGGAATTTAATACAGCAAAAACGATTTTATGGAAAAAAAGGTTACAAATTCATGTTAAGACATCCAGCTATGCTTAAAATATTTATACCCGGGGAGCAAAAGAGACTGTTCTCAGATGCAGAGGAAGCGCTAGAATTCACAGAATGTTTGTAGGACAGATGAAGAGGTGTAATAAGAATGAAGAACGGCAATAAAGTATATATAAAGATGTAAAAACAATGTATATGTAAAGAACTAAAGAGAGAAAACAGAAGGGAAGGAAGGATGGGGAAAAAAGAGAGCTTTGTTATAGATGTTAAAAAATGTGTTTTCTGGGGAGGGAAGAGGCGTCACTGCAAAATCTTTTGACCCTGTGAGCAAGATCACAATCCAAATAAAAAGGGGAGTTGTGGTTGCCTGGCAAGGGATAAAGGGCAATTCAGAGAGGTAGGGAACTTTTGGGTTAAGATATTAGTGGGTGTGGGAACCGCGGGGGTACTTTATGTAATAGATGTGTTGTACATTAAGTTTAATAAGAGAAAACTAAGAGATGAAAATGGGGAAAAGGGGGATGGAGGAGGGGAAGAGGTGGAAAAGAAATATAAGCAAGATACAAGATGGCCATGTTGAACTATATGACTATAAACATTAATGGAATACATAACCAAATTAAAAGGAAGAGGCTACTAAATTTATTCTAAATCAGATACTAAATAAAATTACAAAAAAATAGCATACCAAAAAAACCAGAGATATTTCTTTTAAATAACACAAGTGAAGAATTAGGCCTCAAATTGGATAAAGCACAATAAAAAAATACATTATGATAGCCTTAGCAGTAGCAAAAAAATGTACAAGGTCAACTTGGAAAATGGAAGACAGCACGAGTATACATCAATGGTACATGGAAATGAAAAAATGTATTCCATTCAAAAAATAACATATAATTTAAAAAATAAAGTCACAATGTTGGAACAAATTTGGGAAGCAGATATGGAACACATCAGAGAGCATGCCTAGGACCTCCATCCACTGAAATGAAAATGATAAGATGACAAAATGACTAGATTCAGTGTGTAATAAATAAATGACGCATTTTTCTTGTTTATTTTCCTTTGTGTTAAAATATTGTTTTATGGTTTTATTGTAATGTATATGTTGAATACCAATGGCTTTTGGGGGGTGGGCTGGGTAGAGGGGAGGGAGGGAAAGGGGGAAAAAAAGGGGGAAAAAGGGAGAAAAGGTCACTGTATAAATTTAATGAGAAACATTTGTACATATTTTGGTTGAAATGATTCACAGTGTGAAAAATTAAATAAATTTAAAAAAAGAAAGCACAAGACGGTGGCTCAGATTCTTATCTAGCTCTATTGAGTCACAGAGCTTCACCACTTAAACATGGCTGAGGTTCTGATGGGACGTAGACTGCACACCACAGTTCCCTATTCTGTGGACCCAAACAAGAACAGAGATGTTGAAGATGTCGAACAGAAGCAAAAGCTTCTGCAATGGAGACAAAAAGCAAACTACGACAAGTCAGCAAGAAGCTTAGGGCCACTGGCACAACATGACACATTGAGAGTCAGAGATTCCAACACTTGGGACAAAAAAGCCACTGTTCTGGAGGAAGTTAATCCAAGATCCTACATGGTCAGAACAGAGGATGGTCAAATTCTGAGGAGGAATCAAAAGAGCCTGCTGAAAACACAAGAGACACTGCAGGAACAGACAAATGCAGAAGATCCAGCCTGCTCAGCAACAGAGGAAACAGTGGTCGACCAGCAGGGATAACACTAGAACCTGTGTTAAGGAGATTCACACGTGTTAGCAAAGCACCTGATAGACTGAATCTCCAAAAAAAAAGGAACTGTGCACTTAAAAAGCTTGTGTGGCTGATGTTGGGTTTACATTTGAACTGAACTTTAAATGAATAATGTGCAGGTGTGCCATGTTGTTCAATTAAACATCTCAAGGGGATAATGGCAAAGTGCTAGTGATCCTTCTGACCACTAGACGGAGGAGACTAGTTTATTGCAGTTTTGGTTGGATTCAAGATGGATGCTTCCGCACAGTCTTGTGTATTTTAGCTAATAAATATAGTAGTTTAAAAGAATCCAAGTTTCTTTGTTATAATTTTTTTAAAAATCACAGCCATGAGCCATCATTCTTTGATTAAAACTAATACATGTTTTCTTTTAAAAGGTGTGAAGTGAAATAAATCTGCAGAAATATACATTCTCTTTGGTGCTGTTCCTTGCATTAAAAATGAGGTGTGGGCTTGATATGGCAGGGATGCTGCATTGCAAAATACTGTAACAGAAGAAAAGAGTAAACTTTATAAACACCTCAATATAAGGCTTCCTAATAAAAACATAAACATTTCACTGTATTTTACCGAAAGTAGCTCGCATCCAATCATATGCCTATTTATTTTAGAATATTGGACTGGTATTGGTGAATCACTAGCTTTATCTGTCATGTATAAAAGATCTATAACTCACTTGCCTTTGGCAATCATGAATTATGAAGGTTTTTCTCATGAATAAAATACATTGCTTTGGTGAAATATTACATTTATTCTATTGACTTTAATGTTTTAAAAGAGGGAAAAAATAAGCTGGGTAAAAATTCATTTTTTAAACTTCATACTGTTGATCTCTTTATAAGAAGAGGCCACCTCAGCAGTTTTACATCTATGATGTGCAATAATGATGTGTACTCAACTGGCACTGAATTTTCCCAGCTCGGATGCTTCCCATTTAGCATCGCGGACAGGGAAGGATGCTTATCTGTGGGATTGCTTATGGAGCCACTCACTATACAGCAGTCATCAGCCAAGCACTCTCCTGTCAAGTGAGGGCCAGAAAACAGCAAGAGAGGTTTCACTGAAACTCCAAATGAACTCTGCAGGATATGACTTTTTAAAAATCTATTTGATAATAATATTAGAGGAAAATTATTTTAAATGGGAAATGTTGCTTCTCGTTTGTTATTCGTGGAATAAAAATCATTGCATGCTCTATCTCTAATAATACTGACGTCCATGCAGATTTCTAAGAATGCAGTTACTTGGTTCCATTGTATCCAGTGTAAATGACATTTGTGCTGGGTTGGAAGGGGACAATTTTCCATGGGTCAATTTTAGCATTATAATTATACTGGACAATGAAGATTTTGTCTCCTGAACATTTTATGAATTTTGAGCTGCCGATCACACAAAGAAATCAGCAAAAACTTTTCCTATCACCTACCTTTTTCTTATATACAAGATATTTTTGTGATTTCCTAGCATATTTTAAGTCGACTTCAAGCAGACAAAAGCACAAAGTGCAACATGCCGTTGAAAATTCATTTTCCGCACTCGCACGTCTTCCCTGGCAATCTTGGTGCTGTCGGTGACAAAGGTTTCACCGGGACATTGCAGCCATGAAAAATGCTGGTCAAAAAAAAGAATTTGTTTTCCGGTGTAATTGCTTGGAAAGATGGCATTGAAGGAAACCACACCATCATGTGCCTGCTCAGTTTTACATCCACTGAGCACAATGCCTCCTTGCTGATTTGAAAGGGTCATATGATAGGTGGGTCGGTGGTGCCTTGTGTTAGAGCTGTTCTGCAAGCTGGTGAAACATGCAAGTGGAGTTAGTTTTGTATCTGTTTCCCTCCCCCTCCCCCCCCACCCACAATACACTGAAGTGTGGCAAGCAAAAGCCAAATATTTGATTACAAGGCCAAAAAGAAAAATGATGAAAGACGTCAGGCTTGTCACTGCCTCTAAACAGCTGCATCAAAGGCAGCCTTGGTAAAGCTCTGAGAACTCACGAGTGCCTGTCCTCATGGTCAGGAAGTGCCAAATAGAAGGAAATTTCAATCAGAAGTAGGTCAAGTGAAAGTGAAATGCTCAACAGGGAGAATAATTAAAAAAAGATGGAAGGAAGGCAAACCATTCTCTGATTATTTAATATAACCCTTCAGGGTCTGGAAGAGAATTTTTGCACCAACATAAAAATAATAACAAACAACAATGTTCAGTCAAAGAGCAAATATGAAATATGACAGCAGTTTTCATTACCGATTATTCAATATCAATAATCGTCTGCACTTTGTGGTTGTAATGAAGGGGAAACTGTTAGTGTTTGCATCCATTACACTGTAATTGATGACTACTCCTGGAGTATGCGTGCAGAAATCCACAAATTGCTGCGATTTCTTGCTCTCCCACAGGATCGGTTGTGTTGCTGCTTTCTTCAAAGAGCTCACCAGAAATCAGTGAAATAATAAACTACGACTGACAAACTCGAGGTAAGGCATGAAAGTCTGCACCCATCGTGGTCGAAGTAAAAACAATGCTGGAGAAACAGTGGACTTCATGCAGTAAAGAGACAGAGACAATATTTTGGGCCCTTCGTCACGGTGTGAGCAAAATGTAAGCTGGCTCCTGAACAAAATGGTGGAGGGGTAGGGGAGGAGCACTGGCCCAAAGGCAGGACGTAAGGGGAGCGAGGGCACAGCAGCAAGGATAGGAAGGAGGGATGGCTCTGTGAATGTAAGCTGGCTCCTGAACAAAATGGTGGAGGGGTAGGGGAGGAGCACTGGCCCAAAGGCAGGACGTAAGGGGAGCGAGGGCACAGCAGCAAGGAGGGATGGCTCTGTGAATGGAGAGGGAAGGGGGTGGAGAGGGAAGGGGGTGGAGAGGGAAGGGGGTGGAGAGGGAAGGGGGTGGAGAGGGAAGGGGGTGGAGAGGGAAGGGGGTGGAGAGGGAAGGGGGTGGAGAGGGAAGGGGGTGGAGAGGGAAGGGGGTGGAGAGGGAAGGGGGTGGAGAGGGAAGGGGGTGGAGAGGGAAGGGGGTGGAGAGGGAAGGGGGTGGAGAGGGAAGGGGGTGGAGAGGGAAGGGGGTGGAGAGGGAAGGGGGTGGAGAGGGAAGGGGGTGGAGAGGGAAGGGGGTGGAGAGGGAAGGGGGTGGAGAGGGAAGGGGGTGGAGAGGGAAGGGGGTGGAGAGGGAAGGGGGTGGAGAGGGAAGGGGGTGGAGAGGGAAGGGGGTGGAGAGGGAAGGGGGTGGAGAGGGAAGGGGGTGGAGAGGGAAGGGGGTGGAGAGGGAAGGGGGTGGAGAGGGAAGGGGGTGGAGAGGGAAGGGGGTGGAGAGGGAAGGGGGTGGAGAGGGAAGGGGGTGGAGAGGGAAGGGGGTGGAGAGGGAAGGGGGTGGAGAGGGAAGGGGGTGGAGAGGGAAGGGGGTGGAGAGGGAAGGGGGTGGAGAGGGAAGGGGGTGGAGAGGGAAGGGGGTGGAGAGGGAAGGGGGTGGAGAGGGAAGGGGGTGGAGAGGGAAGGGGGTGGAGAGGGAAGGGGGTGGAGAGGGAAGGGGGTGGAGAGGGAAGGGGGTGGAGAGGGAAGGGGGTGGAGAGGGAAGGGGGTGGAGAGGGAAGGGGGTGGAGAGGGAAGGGGGTGGAGAGGGAAGGGGGTGGAGAGGGAAGGGGGTGGAGAGGGAAGGGGGTGGAGAGGGAAGGGGGTGGAGAGGGAAGGGGGTGGAGAGGGAAGGGGGTGGAGAGGGAAGGGGGTGGAGAGGGAAGGGGGTGGAGAGGGAAGGGGGTGGAGAGGGAAGGGGGTGGAGAGGGAAGGGGGTGGAGAGGGAAGGGGGTGGAGAGGGAAGGGGGTGGAGAGGGAAGGGGGTGGAGAGGGAAGGGGGTGGAGAGGGAAGGGGGTGGAGAGGGAAGGGGGTGGAGAGGGAAGGGGGTGGAGAGGGAAGGGGGTGGAGAGGGAAGGGGGTGGAGAGGGAAGGGGGTGGAGAGGGAAGGGGGTGGAGAGGGAAGGGGGTGGAGAGGGAAGGGGGTGGAGAGGGAAGGGGGTGGAGAGGGAAGGGGGTGGAGAGGGAAGGGGGTGGAGAGGGAAGGGGGTGGAGAGGGAAGGGGGTGGAGAGGGAAGGGGGTGGAGAGGGAAGGGGGTGGAGAGGGAAGGGGGTGGAGAGGGAAGGGGGTGGAGAGGGAAGGGGGTGGAGAGGGAAGGGGGTGGAGAGGGAAGGGGGTGGAGAGGGAAGGGGGTGGAGAGGGAAGGGGGTGGAGAGGGAAGGGGGTGGAGAGGGAAGGGGGTGGAGAGGGAAGGGGGTGGAGAGGGAAGGGGGTGGAGAGGGAAGGGGGTGGAGAGGGAAGGGGGTGGAGAGGGAAGGGGGTGGAGAGGGAAGGGGGTGGAGAGGGAAGGGGGTGGAGAGGGAAGGGGGTGGAGAGGGAAGGGGGTGGAGAGGGAAGGGGGTGGTGTCACTATCATGTGACACCACTGTAAAATTTGAATTATTTATTGTTGCTTAGCAATTTCTCTGCTACCCCATTCATGAAAAACATTTTAAAACATTTTATAAGGATAGTTATTTTTTTCTAAGGGTATGTTCACATATAAACAATTTTTGTGCAACATTTAAGTGTTGATAATGTTTAAAGTGTTTAAAATTTAATGAAGATACACTCTTTTCTTCCTGGGTTATCTAAAAAAAAAATCCCTGAACGTTTATCATGGCTCAGTTTGACTCATGACATCACTGTTGCTGTGTGCCACAGATCTTGTTGACCCAATGCTTGGCAGCAATTAACATGGGCAAAAGGAATCACAAATGATCATTTCGTCTATCCGCCAGCAGTCTTCAAAGTCAACAGCAAGTAGGGAGATTTTGCCTCCAACTAGAAAATCTAGGCCCATGAAAAATGTGTTTGGCTAAGTGTTATAACGAAGGCTTATTAAGTTATTGATTTCAATGTGCTGTTGGCCATAATCATACTTGAGCCAAGTCCTTCAATATTAAATTAGATAGTTCGACTATGCTTCCACAAATTTTCCTTCAAATTATCCAACCCACTGGCATTATAACCATCAATACTTTCCCAGTGTAGTGTATCATTTAAAATCCTCCTGTCAGAGGTTCCAATTTTAGAATACAGAATCTAATTCTGAAAAATTCAATTATATTTAAAAAATATTATGAATATTTTGCACACTCAAGATCTTTTTATAGCCATCTTCAGGTCACGGTCATCATACCTTCTTCCAACAAAAATAGTGGCCATTTAAAATCATTCGGTAGCATTAAAGTATATAGTCATATGGGCCACAATGGTAGACTTGTAATATCTCTTGACAAAACAGACAAATAATGCAGTGATTCACCCAAGGACTTTCCCAACTGAGCACTACCTTTGGCTGGGAACGCCAAATGCACATCCAGTTCCACATTCAGGGTTCATTTATTTTGAATATTCTACAAATTCCACCTGGTAATGGTGAACATTACAAATTTAGAGCTGTTGAGTTAACATCGACCAAACGTGTATTTTGAAGCTGCAAGAACATTCAGTATCATAATGACAGTACCATATGAAGCATGTAGAAACCAAATTCATTGCAAAAGCTATTAAAGGAGAAAAATGCTTGGACCTTTAATACTTGCGGCTCACACCCAGATCATGTATGTTCGAATCTCAGCGTTAATTCTTATTGAACATGATTCTTGTGTCATGTGATGGGTGCTAGGTTTTGGCCTTGACCATTCATTAAGCACAATATTTCATATCAAGGATACAGAACAAATGGCAAAACTACCTTGTCAAAATGGATCTTTTGACAGCTGATCAAGGAGCAGCGTGAATGGCAGCCACATTGATATGAGCAGCCCAGACTGTCCAGTCTCCTTTACTGGGGGAAAACGCAAGGTGTAGGATAATAAATGTTAAGGACAGGATTCGGAACACATTTCCATGTATATATTTACACAAATACACACACACACAAACATCGCTAAAATACACAGACACACCCTTTCAGATTTAATACCATTTTTATCAGTTCACACTATTTTGTTCATTCACCCAGAGATCTTTTTTGTCGCAATAACACAATCCTATTCATTTGTAGATAATATGTTGGATGATAAATTGCACAGTTTTACTGGTATTGAGCAAATCCTGGTGCTGTCCATTAATTTATTTTCTGTTCTGTTGATCCAGTGATGCGCAAATGCTTGCCAGAAGAATTGATTGTAACCATCTCTATTAATCTGGTGAGAAGCTGATTGATCAAGGCCTGAACTGGGTCATTGGTATTGTCTGTTGAAAGGTCAAAACCCCTTAATCATCATTTACTCCAGATAGACTGATCAAATTATTTCCACAGAATAGGGTTGCTGTATTGACTTATTTAATATAGATAGGGTGATATTTCAGAAGGAATTTTTTTTTTAAGAAAGGAAATTGATGAACAAAATTTTTGTAACCAATCATTGCAAATTCATCACAACTTTTGTACTTGAAACCTATTTTTCTTTCACTTCGAACTCTCAAAAATCATATCAATAGAAACCAGAACTGGACATGCAGAAACAGATCCAAGAGTTAAGAAAGTTCACGTAAATGTGTTACATACTATTTTAAACAATTTAAAAAAAATGTTTCCTTCCATTCCATTGATACCCAAATAAAACAAATAAAAATTGAGCCTGAATCCACAGGGGGAAAAAAAAGCTTCAAAACTGAACTTTGTCAACCAAGAGGTTGTATCGATCAGAACCCAGACATGTATATATTTGATTACAAGGTCTGATAATTTTCAGTCTTACTTCTTTCTCTATTGTGACCAGTTCATCTGCTGAATATAACCACAGAAGAGGGTACTTCTTCACACCACATGATGGCATTTCCAATTTGTGGTGGTGCAAGGATAGATTTAGCATGTTTTGCAAATCCTAACAGGAGATGTCAGCGGATATGCAGTAGAATAAGCCTTGCAGCAAAATATTCTTTACCATGTGCCTGGTCTTGTAACTATATACTCAAAGGGAATGTGTCAAAAGATCACAAGACATAGGAGCAGAAGTTGGCCCATCGAGTCCGCTCCGCCATTCTAATCATGAGCTGATCCATCCCCCCCCCAACGCCCCAGCTCCCCCCCCCACGCCCCAGCTCCCCCCCCCACGCCCCAGCTCCCCCCCCACGCCCCAGCTCCCCCCCCACGCCCCAGCTCCCCCCCCCACGCCCCAGCTCCCCCCCCCCACGCCCCAGCTCCCCCCCCCACGCCCCAGCTCCCCCCCCACGCCCCAGCTCCCCCCCCCACGCCCCAGCTCCCCCCCCACGCCCCAGCTCCCCCCCCACGCCCCAGCTCTCCCCCCCCACGCCCCAGCTCCCCCCCCACGCCCCAGCTCCCCCCCCACGCCCCAGCTCCCCCCCACGCCCCAGCTCCCCCCCCCACGCCCCAGCTCCCCCCCCCACGCCCCAGCTCCCCCCCCACGCCCCAGCTCCCCCCCACGCCCCAGCTCTCCCCCCACGCCCCAGCTCCCCCCCACATGCCCCAGCTCTCCCCCCACGCCCCAGCTTTCTCCCCACGCCCCAGCTTTCTCCCCACGCCCCAGCTTTCCCCCCACGCCCCAGCTTTCCCCCCACTCTCCAGCTTTCTCCCCACTCCCCAGCTTTCTCCCCACTCCCCAGCTTTCTCCCCACAACCCTTGATGCCCTGTCTAATCAAATACCTGCCAATCAGAATGTCTCGGCAGCCCAAATGACAAGGGCATGAATGTTGTATTAATTTTTGTCCCTTTAGTGTCTTTCATACCATGCTGAATGAAGACATTAGTTTCATATATTTCACACTCACATGCAAATGGAAATAATGCAGGAATCTAGTTTACCAACTGCTTCAATCATTCTATTTCCAATGCCAAATTTGACTTTGGAATTTCAGCAAGAACAATATAAACCATGTTGGTATTTTCGATGCATCCCAAATGGAAAATTTTCCTTCCCATCTTCAGAAGCTCTCTGAATATACTGTATATGAACCAAACTGCGATTCATACTCAAGTTGCTGTTCGGGTACCTGGAAGTGAAATAAAATGAGCCCTCTATTGAAGTCTGTTCTGTAAGTGAAAATAGCAGGCATGGATCAGAGTGGTACTCAAAATGCAGTGAGAAGAATGGGAGTGCACACAGATGGGAGGCGTGTGTTCATAGTGGATCAAGGCCACAGAAGGGTGAAGTGGGAGGAGTGGTCCCAGCAGAGTGAAATTGGAGGACAAAATGCACCAAAGTGTCGTTGTACTGTTGCTTGAGCCAGAATTTGGGGGAGGGAGAAGGGGAAGGACCCAATGGAGTGAGATGGGAAGAAAGATCACTGTGGTGAGAGATGGACATTTTGCAGAGCTACTGAGACAGGGAGTGATTGTGTGCCCAGTCACACTATTCTTGCAGAGGACTAGCATGAACTCATGGGGACAAACATCCTCATTCAATGCTGTTACCGTTCTATTCCTCTGTGATTCCATAAAATTGCAGTTATATTCCCTCTTTCAAATTCTGATTCAATTGATTTCCATGATAAATATAACATTCAGCTGCTACTATATTGTATGATTAGCCCATGCAGTCAAGAGCATATTGTAACTTGTTAAACTACATTAAGGCAATGTGTGGCATGCAACCTTCAATCAGATCCACAAAATGCTGATCATTTCAAAATGTACCCTGAGATAGATGCCCAGAAGGAGTCACAGACTCATACAGAGGAGAAACACAGCTGTTGGCCCAACACATCCAGAGAAAATATTGGACCCATATTCACTTCTAATACACCTATTAACTTCTATGCCTTGATGATTAACGTGCTTCTTTAGATGTTCCTTAAATGTAATGAGGGTACAGTGCGTGCATCCACTATCTCCTTAATCAGTGCATTCCTGATTCAATCATTCCGTGTGAAAATCCCCTCTGACTCCTTTCACCTTAAATCTAATCGCTTTTTAAATACTCCCACCACTGGAAAAAAGATTCTTACTGTCGACTCTCTCCATCCCTCTTTAGCTTCTGAAAGACAGCAAGTTTCTGTCAGAGGTGCCCTTACTCATAGAAGATGTGCACTTCTCTAGCAGCCTACCTGGGTTATCCTGCTGGTGCCACTCCCTCCCAGGAAATATTGTTAGCTTTTAACTCAAACTGTTCTCTGGAAGTTTCTGACTGAGTAAAAAACTTGCTGGTTTTCTTATAAATTATTTTTGAAGTTATCTTAATAAAACAACTTTCTACATTTTATCCTATGAACACATCTCTTCCTCAATGGAGCGTATATTCATGCCTTAAAAATACTCCCTGACAGCTGGAAGGTAAAATGTCGTACTCCTGTCAAGGCTGCTTTCTGAATTCAGAATTATGAGCAAATATGTTGAGGGAGCAAGAAATCGGATTACTTCTCCCTGCTTCTAAAACAACACGGCCTGATAGGGCTGTCTTCTCCCAGCGTCCATAGGAAGGTTACTGATGCTTCGGGCTTGAGCCCTTGTTCAAGGGAAAAACACCAGGAATTTTACAATATTTTATGCAGGTCACTAACAATGTTTTACTTCCCAACAGAGATGAATTGCTAGACCAAATGGCCTTTGCTGTGGGAAATGCTGTAAGGTGTGATTTGTGTGGACAGAATGGAGATGTGTGACAGCTGTGGTGTGAAATACTACTTGAACAGTAGGAAGGTGACGTGTGTCACCCCATTGCTTGCTGTGAGACAGAGAGGAACATAATGAAGAGCTTGAGTGAAGTGTGTTAATTGTAGGACGAGTTGCATGGCATGCTTCACATATCATGAGATTTGACTGGAAAGGTTTTCAGTCTCGATAAAAGGACTGGACCTGAAACATTAACTGACCAGTCTGACCGTGGACTCTTTGCTTCTCTAGTGAGCCTGATTCATTTTTCATCTCCATGTGGAATTTGCATATCCTTGCTTGACCACAGGGGTTCCTTCAGCATCTGCAGTCTTTCTGTTTCTTCAAGATTGGAAATGTGTTGGTTCTGAAGCTAAATAATTGTCAATTGAAATATAATGCAAGTCATTTGAGCTAGATCTTCTGTGACAAAGGATAAAGTGAAGCAAGAATTGGATCTACTTCCCCTAAAGAAACACCGATATTCAGTTTGCTGTTGTGGGTTCAAGTGGCCCTGCAGATCCGTAATGCTGGTAAAAGCAGAGTAACCTAATAATCAACAAGTGGAAGGAGGTTGTGGGGAATCGTTTATCTAAACTCTTGGCGCATTTTACTATATTGAAATACGAGAGTAAATTTGTCTCAGGGCATACATGTTCTAATCTACGGTGCTCATGAAAAAGGATAGATTGTTCGTTGTTGTCAGCTATAGCAATACTGCAAGTAATTGGGATCATTTACTAGGATATTGCATAAATGTTTCATTGGGCTTCTCCTGCCCATTCAGAAACCAACATTAATAGGATTAAGCAGCGTAAAGAAGCGCCCTTCAGCGGGTCGTCATGGACAGACACTGAGTGATGATTAAGCAGCGTAAAGAAGCGCCCTTCAGCGGGTCGTCATGGACAGACATTGAGTGATGATTAAGCAGCGTAAAGAAGCGCCCTTCAGCGGGTCGTCATGGACACACACAGCAATGACGTTCTTTAAAGGATATAGCAAGTGTGGCCTCTTGTTGGTTATAATCCAATTGCTAAAACAAGTCAGCTTGGTTTGTATCATTTTACTTAGTGAGACTATTCACCCTTTGGTAATTTAAAGCTATATCTGTATCTGTGGAGCAAAACAAATCAAGTGGATGGATGAACGGGTGCAGTGAAATAGAGTAAAATGCCACCAAGCACAATGATTAGGCAACAACACATGGAATCCATCGTCCATGCCAGACTTTCACAGCAGCTACTAATTTTAGTTAAGGCTCTGTGTGTTATTAAACCCTTAGCCACAATCTCTGTCAAAACAAAAACCTGCACTTAATAACCCGGAGTGATTCTTGTCAACCCACATTACATGGGAGGTCAGAATGCAAGTCTATACCTTGCTGGAGCAACATCCAACTTAAACATCCAGAAAGATCAACACTGATTCTAAACATGAAACCAGTGTGCATGCTTACTTTAGAATTTCACATCAACATGGGCAGCACGGTTAGTGTAGTGGTTAGTGTAACGCTGTTAACTGCACCAGTGATTGGGACCAGGGTTCGAATCCTGCACCGTCTGTAAGGAGTACGTACATTCTCCGTGTCTGTATGGGAATCCCCGGAGGCTCCAGTTTCCACCCACCCTTCAAAAAGTACTTGGGGTGTACGACAATCGAGTGTAATTGGCTTGTGGGCCAAAGGGCCTGTTATGGTGCTGCAAGTCCAAATTTAAATTTAACCCTTAAGACCCTAGGAAAGTCAAATGAAAATATCAAACCTTGAGAATTGCAAAGATGTTGGATGTTACTAACTCTACAAGAGAAGGTATAAACGTATGAGAATAAGATTCAAGCACCTTTCTCATTTAGACAACCCTTCAGCAGATTTTGCCAATATCTTTCTATATGGCTCAGGCAGTTTTTAATCTGAAGCTTCTCCTATTTTATGAAGTTAAAGAAGTTTTTTCAATGCAAGTTGTTGTTCCTGCTGAGTATGTTGGACTTATTACAGAAAAACAATATATAGCGCCTGGAAGAGTTGATCAGAGAGGACATACATTTCTCAGTCCTTTTACATTATTTTGTTTATATTATTGAGTTTTCAGGTGTGGATTTTCTAAATGAAGCAGTTAAAAAAGGTCATCTTCACCATTAACAATAAACAATGTCAATCCCAGTGACATTGCATTGCAACTCATTGTCCCAGGAGACCATTTACTGTGCAGCTGGTAAGCATGGGCTGGCAGCAAATAGTGGCAGCTTGACACAAAGGTGAAGATAGATGGCTTTTGTTTCAAGATGACCATCACATGATATTCATGGAGACAGAATTGCTTTTGGACACGTCAACGGCATCTTTCTCAGTGGAATCTATCGATGCACCTGCTTTGCTTCTCTAGTGAGCCTGATTCATTTTTCATCTCCATGTGGAATTTGCATATCCTTGCTTGACCACAGGGGTTTACAACCAGATGCCTATACTCCAAAAACATGAGGTCCAATAAGTTTGTAGGAATTGGTAAATTCTAAACTCTCACCACGCAAATAGAAGATTTACACAATTGGTTTCAGCAAACCACCTTGTCTTCTTTATTCTCAGTTTTTCACCTTAACCCTCTTCACTCCCAGCATGTCCTTCTCTGCCACACACCTGCGCATTTTCATACTTGAGCGTCATCTGTTACATCACGAGCGGTGACCAGCCCTGCACAAAGCCCATGCGGTGTCCAGCCGTGACAAGTTCATGACTCCTGGAGTGTACACGAGTTGTCACATCTGGGGAAGTTGATGAAAAGGTGGGATGAATTGGTTACAATCAGTGAGGCCAAAAGAGTTGAAGAGTGCAGTTTTCACCTGGTGAGGAAATGGGAATTGCTATGTGAGCTGGCATGGATCAGATGGGCCAAAATGGCCACCTACTATGTCATTAAAAAATTTAGAACAACACAGAAAAACAGTGCAGGATCGGTGACATAAACTGCACAAGCTGTGGTCTGGAGCAGGCAACTAGACAATGGAAGGACTTGAGATCTTTGCTTTCAAATGGTGTCCCAGCCTGAAACACTGCCCATTTCTGACCACGGATGCTGCCTGCCCACAGTTTCCCCACTGCTTGCCCACTCCACCACATTACTCCATACATTTGATCATATAATTCCTTGCTTTAGCACGAGCTTCACAGCATGGAGTCGTTACATTGTGCTGCTCCAGCCAAGTGGAATTTAGTGATGTTGACTTTAACTGGCCATCTATGAGAGGCCTGAACAAACCAAGTAGAAAATAAGGTCCAGGATCATATCCTGAAAGACTGGTTAATATTTGGAGGAGAATCTCCAAAGTAGAAATGACTGTTGAAAAGAAGCCTCATGGATCCCATCAGTTACCTCAACGTTGCACCAGCACATTGATATTGTGCTGTGCGTCTTACCTACTGGTGTGCATTCAAGATGCGAGGTGGTTGATATGACAAACATTGCCTGTAATATCTACAAATAGATGCCAGTTTCCCCCCACCAACCCCCCACCCCCAATCGAGAACATCTACAGGGTACACTGCCATCAGAGAGCAGCAGCAATCATCAAGGATCCCCACCTCCCAGCACACGTTCTGTTCTCACTGCAACAATCAGGAAAGAGGCATTGGTGCCACAAGACTCACACCAGCAGGTTCAGGAACAGCTGCTACCCCTCCACCATCAGACTCAACAACAAAACTCAATCAGGGACTAGGGTGATACAACCACTACACTGACTGCACCCCTACTGGCCAACTGCAGGGGACGACCACTGTACCTGCAGGTAGGCAACCTGGGAGGCTGGAACCACCTGCCAGCTGTCAATCACTGACCCGTATAAAAACTTGAGCTGGGCCCTTTGGAGAGTCAGACACGTGGAGTCAGCAAAGATACTGAGACTGGTGTGTACAAGTTTAAGCTAATCAGAGCCTGTTGTACAGTCTGTGGACTTAGTGTCAGAATTATTCACACAGTAGTGTTTACAGAGACTCATTTCAGGACTAACGCTCACTTCATTAATTTTTTTATTCTCTGTATTGCAGTTGTTTGTTTAGATTTCTTCATTTGTTTACTTTTTTTGGATGTTGAATGCTTTTTATTGCACTGCCAATAAGTGGTAATTCTGCCTCACCCACGGGAAAAAGAATCTCAGGGTTCTATGTGATGTCCTCTGACAATAAATCGGAGTCTGCTTGCACAGGTCGACAATCTTCATGCTCACTAGGTGAACATAAAAGTCATAAAAAGCTGTTGCCCTTGCCTGCGCCAGGCTACCTCAACACTGCAGGTCTTTATGCAGGAATCAGTTCTGCCATTGGGTGTAGATGACCAAAACACAGCAGAGGGTCCTCTGTGAGCACATTTAGGGAGATGTACCAGGATTTACAGCTAAGGTTGTTAGCTTAATAAGAGACATAAGCAGTATGGGTGTAACCGCCTAACACGCCTTTTTACCTTTTTCTAAAAAAAACAGAAAGCATCCTTTGTGCTTTCTGTCTTGTGTCCGGCTAAAAGACCACGTTGGCCCTTATTTCTTCAGTTCTTCCTTCAGCTGCTGTGAATGTTTATAACAATGTCTTTATGAAGTTGGCTTGTTTTTCATTTTTTGCTGGTCTGTGGTGCTTCAACTTCAGTTTTGCTTTACAGTTGATTAAAAAAAACAAAGTTCAGCTGTGAGAGGCCAGCGGAGTATGAAAGGCGAGGAGAGGGCCATATTCAGCGGGAGAAGAAGTGCACAATCAACAAAGAGTTGGGCCCACCTTCTACTTCCTCGAAAGTTAACACCCAAGCAAAATGAACAAACAAGGTCTGAAAGACCTTAAATGGAGCATTTAAATTATATATTTTTAAAATTTAGACATACAGTATGGTAACAGGTCATTTCGGCCCATGATCCCAATTACCCTACAACCCTGGTACATTTCGAACAGTGGGAGAAAACCAGAGCCCCTGGAGGAAACCCATGCAGACCTGTGGTGTAGCTAAATGGGGAGCGGGGGAAAGAGAAGGGTGCAGGGGAGTGACCACTTCCGCTGAGCATATTTTTCAAAAGTGGCGCCATTCCCCTTCCGGTCCGACGATGCAAAAAAGTCAGTTCAACCCGCTATTCAACCAATGACTCACCATCTGGTATGTGTCGTGGCACCTTTTTTTAATGTGCTCGCTTCCCACTAACTTTAGAACCTGGTAACACCCCTGACACAGAGAGAACAAATAGTGCAGGACTCCAACTTCCATCTGATCGCCGCCACTGTAAAGGTGCTGCGCTAACCACTACATTAACTGTGCCACCACATGCAGTACCACAGCACCAAAACAGGCCCATTGGCTCACCATGACTGTTCTGGCCATGATGCCAATTTAAGATAATCCCATCTGAACATATCCTCGATCCCTTCATCCCCTGCGTGCACATGTGGCAGTCTGAATGCCTTTAAGTGCTGCTATCATATCTGCTTCCACCACCACCTCTGGCAACACATTCCAGGTACCTAATGCTCTCTGTGTCAATAAATTGGTCCTGCACATTTCCTTTCAATCCTATCCACTCATGTCCTCTAGCTTGTGACATTTTTAATCCTGGGTAAAATTTTAAATTTAGACATACAGCATGGTATTTAAATTTTTTTAAATACAATTTAAAACACACAGCTGTCACAGGCTCTTCCAGCCCACAAGCCCGTGCCGCCCAATTACACCCATTTGACCGACAGCCCCTGTACATTTGAAGGGTGGAAGGCACCCAGAGGAAACCCACGCAGACACGGGGAAAATGTGCAAACTCCTTACAGACAGCACCGGATTCTAAGGCAAGTTGCTAGCACTCTAACAGTATTGCCCTAACTGCCGACTATCTAACCTACCTTAACTTGATAAACCTATCAAGTCACCCATTAGCCTCCAATGCTCCAGAGAAAGCAAACCAAGTTTGTCTAATCTCTCCCCACATGTTCTACCTTCTAAACCAGGCAACAACCTGGAAAATCTCTTCCTAACCCTTTCCAAACCCTCCACCCCCTGGGGTTCAGAATTGTACACAGTATTCCAAGTGTGGGCTAACCAAAATTTTTTATAACTGTAAAATTTCTTCCATACCCTGCTCAATACTCTGTACAATAAGCATCCCATACTCTAACCTTTTTTACCATCCCACCCACTTTCAATGAGCTATGGACCTGGACTGTCAGATCTTTCTGCAAAACAATGCATTCAAGAGCCCTGCCATTAATTGTAAACTTTCCTCTTATATTTGACCTCCCAAAGTGCAAAATCTCCCACTTGTCCGTTTTAAACACCATCTGCCATTTCATTGCCCATATCTGTAACTGATTTATACCCTTCTGTATTCTTTCATAGCCCTCTACAATGTCCACAACTCCATCAACTGCAGTGTCATCTGCAATCTTACTAACACATCCCCTACTTTTCCTTTCATCATTTAGATCACTGAGGATCGATAGTTTAATCTTGGTGCACACCAGCCCTGCACCCACGTATTTCAATGAGAGGCATACTCAAAGCAATGATAGCCCAGGAAATATTCCAAAAACGTGAGGTGTGTCCGTAATGTTCAAATCCTGAAAAATAAGCAGATAAAAAAAAAAGCTGAGGATATTCAGTCTAAGGTGTCCACAACATCCTCTGTTCCAAGGACAACCACATCCTATCCACGTAACCAAAGTTCTGCATGCCTGGGATTAGTTTAGTTTGGCTTGGCTTCACGAACGAAGATTTATGGAGAGGTAATGTCCACGTCATCTGCAGGCAGGATAACTTAAATATATCCCTCAAGTGCCTTTTCTCTAAAGCCTTTATATCTTTCCTCAAGCATAGTATCCCAGAAGTGTGGCTGAACTAGTTCGTAATAGGAAGTTCTTCCTAACTATTAGTACAAAGAGAAAGTTCTCAGCACCTCCTGAAACCTTTCCAATCATCTGCGAGGGACTTCATGCACATGAAAAAGTCTAACAAGCTATCAGCCACACATTATCTGCACAACCAGGGGATTCCACACACACATGACCACTGCTACACCACTATCAAGAATGTATACAGAGTCATCTCATGACTGCACTTCAGTAAGTCTGAAAACCTGGCTGTACTTTTACTCCTCGAGTACAAGCATAGATTGAGAACCACAGCATCAGTGGTGAAGGTATGATCGAGGGAGGCAGAGGAGCACGTTCAGGACTGTGTTGAATTGGTGGACTACAACCTAATCAAAGACTCATCTTCCAACTTGAATGAATAAGCCACGGTGGTCACTAACTTCAAGATCTTCGTGGATGAATGTGTGCCTACGCACATGTATTGGGAGTACTCCAATCAGAAGACATGGATGAATCCACCTGCCGAGGGTGAATGCCATACAAGACCAGTGATCTCTACTTGAAGTCTAGGCACAACCAGTGGACGGCAATCTCCGCACGAAAGACCCAATTCCAAGGGAATTCACTTCCCGATGAGGTACACCCATATCTCCTCCACATCCCACACATCTGCTCCCCTACCTTCCACCCCACCAGCCTCTTCAGCCAACATATCATTCTCCACAATATCAGCCATTTACAATGGGATCCCACCAGCAGACAGAGCTTCCCCTCCCCATTTTCTGTATGGATTGCTTCCTCCCAGACTCCCTTGTCCATTCATCCCTTCCCACCAATTGCCCCCTTAGTACCTACCCTCCTTACACCTCCTCCCTCACTATTTTTTGGGGCCTAAACAGACCTTCCAAGTGAAGCAACACTTTGCCTGTGAATCTGCGGGGGTCAGTTACCATATCTGGTACTCCTGACGCAGCCTCCTCTACATCTGGGAGACTGGATGCTCATTGAGCACCTTTGCTCGTACTCTCCAACAGTAAGGACCTCACAGTGGCCATCCATTTCAATTCTATGCCACACTGACATGTCTCTCCATGGACTAATTTGCTAAGTTGAGGCCACCTCCAAATTGGAGAAACAACTATTTATGTGTTATTTTGGCACACTCCAACCAGATAGCATCAATATCAATCTCTAATATCCTTTAAACCCCTCCTCTGGTCTCTCCCATTTTCTTCATCTGTCTTCATTCCTCCAGCACCCCACCATTCCCCTTCCTTCTCCTATCAGAGAAGTTTCTTAGCCCTCTGCTGTCTCCCCACATCACTTCTCCATTTCTTTCTCTTCTCTCCTCCCACCCATATCCATGTTACCTCCATGCCTACATTCCTCCCTCTATCCCTTTCCCCACCTTTTTATTAACATGTCTGCCTGATTTTTTTGGTGCTGCTGACGAAGGGCTCAGGCCCAAAATGTTGAAGGCCTTTCATTTTCTCTGGATGCTACATGACCTGCTAAGTTCCTCCAGCCCTTTTGTGCACTTGTCTGGACCCTCTGCATCTGTAGATTTTCTTATTTAGCACCTGGGCAATTTCTAAATGAAAGACAATATTTAAAAATTATTTTGAGTAAATGGCACATAGGTCTATTTGGAAACCACAGGAATCTATTGAAAACAAGCAACTGAAAAGAAGTGAACAAGCAGAAAGGCAATAATTCCAAACCAATCATAATTTATGAAAGGAGGTCTCAAATTAATTGGAATCCTCTGAGGATTTAAACGGAACTACCCATTGTGATGAAATGACAAATGTTATTTATTTTGAGAGAATTATGACATAGATACACGGTCTTGGTGGTGAGAAACTCTACTGAAGAAAATAATAAGATACAGAACTTGAGAATTAATGAGCATGTGTACTGGGCATTTGTGATTGGAGGTGATAGTCAGGTAGGGGGTCCATTATTCCAATGGACCAATTCATCAATTTTTGTAGAAACACCAAGTCACATTGGAATGTTAAAACTTAGATTTATGGAAGCTTCTGGAGAAACAGCTGAATTATTAATAATATTTGGAAATGGAACATGTATATTAGTAATAAAATAGAAAATATTATTTCAAATGGATCATTAATTGACATGAATTAAAACCCAAAATCTAGATTGACCTGTTGATTAAACAATACGAATCATCATCAAATGTGAAACAACTGAAGGACAAATTAAATATTGGTGAATATATTCAAAGCAACAAATACCAATAGTACTGAGCAGCGAGACGTGAAGTATTTATGCCAAAAGGGTTCATGCCTTTCTAAAGGCACAAATGGCGTAAAAAGCAGTGTGCGGAGAAACACATGATATTTGCTCGGATTGATAATTAAATGAAGAAACAAACGAGTTGGACAGCTCCTGTCTGCTCAATTTTGTTAAAATTTGAGATTCCCATGTGTTCAGGTGTGGGTTGCAACAATCCATAGTGTTTCAGAACAAACTAGCAATTACTGAGTTTATTTCTTAACCACAACAGACGTGGAGGAATCAGTCAGATCTCCTTAAACTCCAGCACACAAGTGAGAAGCCTCCAGAAAAAGTGAAAGGGTTTTGATTTATGATGCAATGAAAGCTGTTTGATGCAAATCTCATAAATTAACTCTGATCTAAATGTTATGACACTACACATAAATCAAAGAGAATGAAAAAGCAAGCCAGAAATACGAGTTTGATGCCACATTGCAATTACATTAAAATTTTCACAAGCAATGGAGATGCTTTTTGCTCTTCCTCGGAACAATGTGCTCCTTATGGAATCACAAGACACAAAAAAGATGCATCTGCATTATCTGGTGCCAAACATTCATGATTAATTGATTCACATTACACACTTGGATAGTGGAACAATCCTTTGTTCCCTTGGAAAATCTGGGTTTGGGTCAATGTTGGTGAATAATTGGACATCAGATGCTCAGAATTCATAAAAACTTTAATATCCAAGAATCTCTTTTAAATAATGATAAGACAAGGAAAAGAAATACTCACAGACTAGTGCTGTACTCAAAAATTAATTTAAATAGTTGACCTTGCTGGTCCATTTAGTTTTAGAGAAATTTTATGGACATCAATATCCTGTTTAGTTTTAATGTAGAGGTTAGCACAGCGCCAGAGACCCAGAGTTTGTGAGCTCTCCCCCCATGTCTTTGAGGGTTTCCTCCCACATTCCCAAGATGTAGGGGATTCAAAGGCTTATTGGTTATTGGGTGCATTTTGACAGAGTAGGGCTTGTGACTCAGCAGAGCTGTGCATCTAAATTAAAATGCTGGATCACCGACGTATTGGGGTTGTGATTTACAGTTACTAGAAATGGCATCAATAAAGCATTGAAATCAATGATTCAGACTTTGGCTATATTGTACTACAAAGGTGTGCTGGCTGCAATGAATTGGAAATCTGGTCTTTGATGTGTACATGGAATTTACTGGCCTTTAGCTCCTTTAATTTCTCAAGAACAGATTCAAGATTAAAACACTAAATAAAGAGTGTCCTGGAAATAAATCCATCTTCACAATGGTTACAGTGGTACAGATGGAAATAGCTAAATTTTCACACCCAAATTCCAGCACCTCACTCAAGGGGATATTCATTTAAAATCGCAAATTGATGGCTCAATTCTGAAAACAGTGTCAAATGCAAGTTGCCTATGAGATAATGAATAAAATCTGGATCAATTTCGCAGCTAACGTTTTGGTTCCTGCTTGGCAGACAATGGCTCACAAAAGGGCTTGCCAGCAGCTATACTTTGTGAACTGCCTGAGGCAGTTTGGTAGGTCTCAAACTTCTACAGGTGGACCGTGAAGAGCATTCTAGCTGGTTGTGTCACTGCCTGGTATGGAGACGCCAACTCTCAGGACAAGAATAAACTCCAGAGGGCTGTTAGCTCACCCTGTGACATCACAGGCACCAGACATCATGGACATCTACACGGTATCTTATTAAAATTAAAACAGCCTCTTTCCTCATAGAGCCCCACCACTCCAGGCCATGGCCTCTTCACTCTGCTACTATCAGGAAAACAGGACAGGAGCCTAAAGACAAGCACTCAATGGCACAAGGACAGCTTCTTCCCCTCCGCCATCAGACTCCTGAATAATCAATGAACCACGGACACTGCCTTACTTTTCATACACTATTATTTGTTATTTTTTTATTGTAACGTTGCAAGATGGTTATAACATGTATGTTTACACTATTGATGCTGCCATAAAACATCGAATTTCAAGTCTTGTTCATGATAATACATTCTGAAAAGTTTCTTGCTTCAGTCCCATCAGGTTCCAATTCACAGAAGAGGATAGAGGCCTTCCCTGCTACATCTGCTTAAGTGATTGAAACAGAGCATGATTAGTTCCAAGGGAATTCTCAGCTGTTGTGATGTCTTTCAGGAGAAATCAAAGAACATTGATTGCATCACCAATCTATTTTTTTTTAAAAAGGGAAGCAATGGCAGATAGCAGCTGAATTTGAAAATATTACATTTCTACAAGTTCCACTGTCCTTAAGATTATGGTCCATCCCTGAGCGTACTTCACAAGTGGTGTTGGATGCCAATTTGTCCAAAGAGGCTTGTTGGATGAAATGGTTCATGTTTACATGGTTAATGACTCTAGCTGATTTATTACAACTTTAATGTTTATTCTTCCACTGGCAGCCAACAAATGCATTGAATGTTATTTAATTTTTTTAACTGGTTAGATTCAAACTCACTCTCCCCCCCACCCAGACACTATCTTTCAAGCTGTGTTCAGTAATCAATAATTGATCATACTTGTTATGTGTTGACCAAACCATCTTGGCTAATCTTTTTGGGGAGGTGACATACCAAATGCCAGGAGCCTCATCACAGACAGGAAATTAGAATACACTTGCACACCTCCCAGTGGCCAATTCCAGAATCATTCTGACAGAGGCCCACCACAGGACACTTGACAAATTTAAGTGTGGCTTGGCAACCAGAAATTAAGAGCGATCGATACTTTCTTTATTAGCTTGGGTGTAAAAGGTTACGGGGAGAAAGCTGGGCGTAGGGATTGAGTGGGAAAATGGATCAGATCATGATTAAATGGCAGGGCAGTCTCAATGGGCTGAACAGCCTATTTCTATGTCTTATGTTCTTGATTGAAATTTGTAAGATAATGTACAAAAACATGAAATTAATGCTTTAACTCACTGTCATTTAGAATGTTAAAAATTGTATGGTCCATTTAGAATAATGGAATCTTTGGTCTCAGTTTTAAAAATTCCAATGGCATTTATCTTAGCTTAAGAATTCCAGTCTGGACCAGGTGCCACGGTTAGCATAGCGGCTAGAGCAATCCTATCACAGTGCCAGCGATTGAAGTTCGAATCTAGCACTGTCTGCAAGGGTTCCCTCTGGGCACTCCATTGTCATGAACAAATCATGAAATTCAGTGTTTTGCTGCAACATTCATATTATAACCATCTTCCAACATTACTATTAAAAATAGTGCACAAAAAGTAAGGCAATGCATTGGTTCATTTATTATTCAGGAATCTGATAGCAGTGGGGTAGGAGCTGTCCTCGTGCCGCTGAGTTCTCGTCTTTAGGCTCCTGTACCTTTTCACCCAATGGTAGCAGAGTGAAGCGGGCACGTCTTGGATAGAGGTTGTTTTGTTTTTTTGTTTTAAAAAGACACCGCCTCATTTAGATTCCTCCCACCCTTAAAAAATGTACAGGGGTTATAGGTTCATTGGGAAATTTGGTCAGCATAGATTCATGGGCCAGGAGGACTTGTTACTGTACATCTAAATTTAAAAAAAAATTATTGCAGCAACTGTAAATCTACTTTATTTCTGAAGAAACATCATCTTCAACTTTCACCTGAGGTGGACTGAGAAAACATGATTAATAATTAAATCCTCTTCGGTTTGTATCATAGACCAATCGCTGTATTAGGGCCTGAAGCCAACATCATTATTGAAGTCAGGGAGTGAGGGCTTTATCAGTGGGAGCTTTCATTCAAAAAGTGAAACCTGTCAAAAAGCCCCCGTTAATTTACAAATCAGTACTTCTTCCGAACAGCGGTTGATGTGTGTTAATTGTTAAAGTATAACTGTAGCAGCTATTTGGATTAAAGTTTTAAAACTATTATAAACGGAGTAATGCTTGATTGAACAGTTAGCCTGGGGTTTCAAAGCAGAAGCACTTGCTGAAACTGCTGCTGTATGCCGACAAAGCTACTGGTCCTCCAATATACAGAGCCAAGAAAGAGTACTGCATTTCTGATGTAAAGCACACCATCAAGAGGAAGAACAGAGCAAAGATTAGATGGCTCCCTCCTGGCAGGCAATAGAATAAGAGCACGAGGTCTTCGAAGCCTTTCGCATGCAACTTCTCCTAGTTAGAGCAGAAGTGGCCTATGATGGGAAAATGGGCTTGTAGGTCAGGAGGATGTCAGTCAAAAAGAAAAATGCAACAAGAAAAATATTGTGATATGCTGAACATTAAAAGGACTTCTGCACTGATATTATTTAGATTGTCATCAAAAGAACCGTGACCCCCGTGGCAGTGAACCCAAGGAAATAGCAGTCATTTCAAACCATTCTTGTTGGAATTGTCTGGGATCTGGAAAAGCCTTGTACCATAATCAGGGTGAACTAAGAATCGGCCAAAATTTGCTCATAATTTGGGATTCTACACTGCACCCAAAATTCTGAGATAATTTCTCCTATTCCAAGCTATATCTGCCACACCTCAACTAATTCATTTCTTGACCATGACACCATGTTAGACTCCAGTTTCCTGTTTTTGAACCAGATGTGAGCAGGTATACATTTGAATCTAAATTTTTATGTGCATCAGCTCCCTGCATTGATATTTCTAATGTTTTATCATACTTATTGAATAGCAAAATCTTACATGGACCATGGTGACAAAATCCAGACATGTCATAACATTTCTGCAATGTTAAGAATGATTGAAGGGTGCAATATTTCTGATACAGGCCCTTTATTTCCCTGCAAAAAATTCAATCACCATGCGTGAACCTCAGACAGCTAAAAGGATCCACTTTGTAATATTTCCACCATGTTGCTTTTGAAGAGAGGCATTTCTACATAAAAGCTACGACCCAGATTTTGTCCTACCTCCTTGAATATTAATTGGCCAAACAGGTAAAGAGTCATTCACCAAACAGGTAAAGAGTCATTCACTATATCAGCATGGGAGATGGAATCATATCCATACAATAAAAAAGAGAATGGATCCCTTTCAAAAATAACAACTTTTCTCTTACAAATTATTTCTGTAGCTACAATTACCGGAGCGATACGAGATGAAATCATGTTTGATCTCATAATGAAGTCTTACAGGCATTTCTAATCTTCTACGACTATGGGAAAATGTGACCCAACCCTAATGAACCATGGCCACTGACATGCAGCCCATGTGAGCTAAAGCACATCTCACAGTTAGTAAAAGGCAATGCTAGTCCAGGAAAGGTCCACCAGGTTCATTTATCAATCTCTTGCCAAAAGAAAGCAAGCTGGTTTGGAATCATTGCTTCATGGGGAATAGTGCAAATTAATCACCATTAGTTCCAATACGAGCTGGCAAAGAATTTACAAATCAGAGATGCAGCAAATTCCACCAGTTTAGACCCCAGTCTTTTATTTTCTCCCAAACATTTTTTTTCTAGTTTTAAAAATGACTGGTTGTTTCCCGATGGCTGAAAGACAGTTTAAATGAGTGGTAAATTTACTCAGCTACCAGTCAGCAAAAGTAGACAAGTTGAACCCATTGTGTGATTACCTGAATAATGCTGAATGTATTTTCCTACGCAGCTCAAAGTGATTCTGCAGAATGAAACTACTAAACTATCTCGATAATGCAAACAGCCTCGTTCAGGGTCATGTATCGATCCACTCAGGCCAGCTCATTCCCAGAGGGCCAGTTTCTATGCTTCTCTGTTTGGAACCTTTGGCACTTTTTGAATAGAAATGATATTCAAGAGTGAGACACAACCTGGAATCATTTGAAAGAACAAATGTGATTAGCTGGAAATAAATATCAGGGAAAAAAAAGTGTCAAAAAATTAATGTTCGATAGAGCCAACAATGTTTTCTCTGCTTTTGAGAACATTATATGGCAAAATATATTCTTTGGAACATAACTGTCAATGTAAACTTTTAACATTAACACTAGTGAGAGCAAGGTTATCTGACGTCAGAGGTATAATTGAATCAACTAGATTCTATTCAGTCTAAACAAACTGTCATAAAATGTAGCTGAGAAACAATTAAATCTGAAAAATTAAATCCACCTGTAAATCATGGGATAGTCTGCTATGTTTAGTATTTGGAGCAAAATTATTCTTGGAGTTAGCACAATGGCAATTGAACTCAGGGTCAATTTGAATATGATCGATCACCATCCCAAGTTCCATGAAAATGCATTTTTCTGCTTTCTCCATAATGGATTCTCCACAGTCATTTCCCTCTCATCATACGAGGCTCAACACCATGATTTTCTATTCAGAGGAGGAGTGGACAGTCTGGGTGATGCATTTTTCAAGGTCACTGCCATTCCCACTTCATGAACTTTCAATCCAAGCTGATAAGAAGAACCAGATTATGCCCTCCTCTTATTCAAGTTGTGGCCTTTTGGTTTGGTATCAGTGATTCAGTTTCACACTTTCCGGGGTTACCATTTGTGAGTCTTAAATTTTCAAAAAGAGCATTGTACACACTGCATTTTGAATCAACTCCAGTCAAGGAACAGCTATCAACAACGCAAGAACCGCATCAGCAATGGGGCATTTGTTCGTGGCATGCAAGAATTATGCAAATAATGAATCAGGAATGTGAAAAACTATATAGTCAGACATTAAACAGTGTATTAAAATAATTCAAGTGGTGGCCCAGCAATGCGCAAACCACAAGAAGAAAAAAAATTGGAAGGCCTAACGTTTTAGAAATAGTTATTGAACTCCTAATCAGAATAAACAAGGATTCATACCATCAATTCTAGCAATTCCATGACTTTAATTTAAATAAACAAAAGCATAATCAAGGTAAATTAGCATCACTATTTTAACCAACCAGGCCTCTCCACCCCAACCCCCTACTTAGGAGATGACAAGGGCATGTTTTGAGGCAGGCACCTTTTTCACCACCACATTCAATTTTAACTTCGATGGAATAGAACAAGGAAATTGTTTAAATATGGACACTCAACTCATCCAAGGGGTCAGGTTAAAAAAAAAAATCACAGCCCATGACATCCACTGAATAAATAGGGACTTTATGCAGCAGGTCACTGTTTTGTTGAGCGCAAAAGGAGAACTGTGTTCTATTGAACTGTTGTGCAAGCCTAAATGTTATTAAAGGAGATATCAGTCCACTTACTGATGTTTCTCATTGATCTCTTGAGGCTTTAAAACTCCTTTAGCAAAGCATCCTGTGATAGTCACTTTATATGCATATCCAAATACTACATTGAAACATTCACTTCCAGTTAATAGATAGAATAGTCTACAGACAGGATTTAAACATTTACCATAAATGCATTTAGAATTGTCAAAGTTCAATAGAGTACAATTTTTCTTTGAACACGAAGATTGAACAATCTAATTTTACATAGTGTGTATCAGGGAGAAAATTTTATCAAGTCATAGGCATGTAATTTAAGCAGCCTGTGCATTTTTCCATGAGGCCTAGTAATTTTTAATATTACATTAGTATTACCTTTACAATAATGAACTCTAGCCTTGCACGAATTTGTAATTTATCATCATTTGGCCCTGCTTCATATCTATTTTTGCAATTGTGACACTCCTGGCAAATTAAAAAATATATAAAAGAGCAAGTAAACTTGTCTTAGCATTTCTTACCCTAGAGATTACTCGAATCTTATGCTGAGAATGGCATGAATGTCCCTGGACCAGTGGTCAGGATTCTGCAAAACAGAAAAAGAATGAGTTGTTTACTGGAGTCTGAGAAACACGGGAAGTGGGTAGCAAACAACAAACATCTAACAATGCAATGAATTGACCAAGTATGTTCCCTCCATTTATTGCATTCCACACACCATGTTTTTCTCAATCATATCTGGGAAAGTACATTTTACCCTTTCATACCATGTAGGGGAGCATACGGCACTTTATGACCATATCTATTCCAGCCTCACCTTTGTGGCAAATTTCTACAATTACTGCTTGAACTTGCCTATCGTCACCTGGACCACAGGAATACCTACGTCCGGCTGTTGCTCACCAACCACAGTTCAGCATTCAACACCATCATACCAGCAAAATATATGACCACACAAAGCAACCTGAAACTGTGCCTCTGGAACTGAAACAGACTTCCTTATTGGAAGGAGCAAAATATGGAAGTCTGCAGACGCTGTGATTGTAGTACACTACAATCCTCCCGGCCCTCCTATAGACGCTGTGAGATCAGCTGAGATCCTCCAGCATTTATCATGTGTTTTTCCTTATTGGAAGGCCAGCAATGCCACCTCCTCCATCAACACAGGAGCACCACGTGCTCAGCCCCTGCTCTATCACCTGTACCCTCATAAATGCATAGCCAAGTCTGGCTCCAACACAGTGCATAAATTTAATGACATCACCACCATTGTTGGGCAAATTAGGTTCAAATGGGAGTTGGAAATGGAGATTCGGGTAGTGTGGTGATCTCAACATTAATAGGTTCGAAGAGCCTAGTGTGGAATTTAGACAGGGGGAGTTGAAAGACCACAAACCGTCCACATCGATGGTTAGAGGCAGAGAGGGTTATTGCCTTGAAGTCCACATAAGGGAGGAGCACTTCTGAAGTAGCATAAAGAGGCAACCATGAAGAAAACACACCAACACCATTACTTTCAGAAGACTGTGGAGATTTGGCATAGGAGCAAACATAGGTCATCAAGTCCACTCCACTATTCCATCACGAGCTGACCCATTCTCCAACTCAGCCCCATTCCCCTACCTTCTCCCAGAACCTTTGATCCACTGTCACTGAAAACCCTCCAGGTGTTTACAGATGCATTGTGGAAAGTACTGGGCTGGTGGGGTCACAACCTGGCTTGGAAATTTGAGTGCCCACAAAGAAAGAAGGCTGCAACATTGAAAAGTCCCTCACAGGGCTGACCATTAAAGCCCCATCAAGACAGCAGCCAACATTATGAAGGACCCCATCACATTAGTTACAACCTCTTCTCACTACTCTCTTTAGAAAGAAGAGACAGAAACCCAAAGTCCAGCACCTCAAAATTTCAACAATAGATCCTCTCTTCCCCCTCCCCAAACAATTACCAGGCTCTGGAACCTCCCCTCACCACACTAAGGATAAGTTACTCTAGCACCACAAAAAAGTTCTGTCTGCAAAACTGAAACACTTTTTTCCCCCCTCCGCTAATTGTAACAGAATATTTACAGTCTATTTAATCATCTTTTTCCATTCTGTGGTAATTTAACATAAACTATTGGAGTTGCTTTGCTTTAAAAAAGAACCTGTTTGGCTGCAGCAAGTAAGAAACCTGGAGCATATGTACTTATGTTTATGACAATAAGCTCATGACCATTATTGAATCTATTCTCATTACCCTGGTAGACACATAGAAAAAAAACTAATTAGTTGTAAATTTCCTACTCACTGCTACATGTACTGTGTGGAACTCTGGTCAACAGTACCACCTCCCCAGACTGCTGAGTTGAAGTGAATCAACACCACCCTGTGTCACGAGATCACTTGATCTCTATCACCCAATCAACTTCCTGCTGATCTGAGCTTTTCAACTAACTACCCTAGCCACCTGACTCCAATTGCCAAGGGCAGCCTTCACATAAAACTCCTGATGAAATCTGCTGCAGATACTGATTGCAAATTAGAGCAACATAATGCTGAAAAGATCTTATTCAGACTATTTTTTTTTGCCAATGTTGAACCTCTACTGGTTTTCGAAACCTTTCTATTCTGTCAAAATAGAAATGTACTTTAACATAAAGCTAACACTGAACAAATAACTATTTTCCAATTAACAACATTCTTTCTTTCTTTTTCTTTTTCTTTGGCTTGGCTTCGCGGACGAAGATTTATGGAGGGGGTAAAAGTCCACGTCTGCTGCAGGCTCGTTTGTGGCTGACAAGTCCGATGCAGGACAGGCAGGGGAAAATTGGTTGGTTGGAGTTGGGTTTTTCCTCCTTTGCCTTTTGTCAGTGAGGTGGGCATTTCAACATTATTGAAAAAGATAAAACCACACTTTAGATTATTATCATATTAAATGTTTCATAACCTTTCTATGTTCATTGTCCTTGTAGAGTGTCAGCCATGACTTGATTGGTAGCACACACCCCCGAATCAGAAGCTTGTGTGTTCAAATCCTATTCCAGAGACTTGGTCACACAACCAAGACAGACATTCAAGTGCAGTACTGAAGAACTGCAAAACTGTCAGAGGTGCTATTGTGCCAATTGAACCATGGCTTCATCTGTCTCACTGAGTGGAACATTAGTTCAATAGAGAAGAGAAGTTACCCACAGAGCCCTGGCCAATATTTAACCTTAAATCAATTTCATTAAAACCAAATTATTTCATATTAGTGAACATTGAGGCTATGCTGATTGAATTGACAACATTGAAACTGATTTTCAGGTGTCGAATTGGCCACTCACATATCACATACACAGCGAGCTTGGTGATCGAGACCCTGGATAAATGTCCACGGGTTTATCAGTTCAGTTGCAATACACTTCACTTCAAATGAATAGCAAAAACTGCAGATGCTAGAGGTCTGAAATAAAAGCAGACATTGCTGCCCATACTCAGTAAGTCAATAGTATCTGCAGAAGGAAAATTAGTTAACACTTCAGGTCACCAATCTTTCTGATAAAATATTCTTCTTTGGCTTGGCTTCGCGGACAAAGATTTATGGAGGGGGTAAAAGTCCACGTCAGCTGCAGGCTCGTTTGTGGCTGACCAGTCCGATGCGGGACAGGCAGACACGGTTGCAGCGGCTGCAGGGGAAAATTGGTGGGTTGGGGTTGGGTGTTGGGTTTTTCCTCCTTTGCCTTTTGTCAGTGAGGTGGGCTCTGCGGTCTTCTTCAAAGGAGGTTGCTGCCCGCCAAATTGTGAGGTGCCAAGATGCACGGTTTGAGGCGATATCAGCCCACTGGCGGTGGTCAATTTGGCAGGCACCAAGAGATTTCTTTAGGCAGTCCTTGTACCTTTTCTTTGGTGCACCTCTGTCACGGTGGCCAGTGGAGAGCTCGCCATATAACACGATCTTGGGAAGGCGATGGTCCTCCATTCTGGAGACGTGACCCACCCAGCGCAGCTGGATCTTCAGCAGCGTGGACTCGATGCTGTCGACCTCTGCCATCTCGAGTACTTCGACATTAGGGATGAAAGTGCTCCAATGGATGTTGAGGATGGAGTGGAGACAACGCTGGTGGAAGCGTTCTAGGAGCCGTAGGTGATGCCGGTAGAGGACCCATGATTCGGAGCCGAACAGGAGTGTGGGTATGACAACGGCTCTGTATATGCTTATCTTTGTGAGGTTTTTCAGTTGGGTGTTTTTCCAGACTCTTTTGTGTAGTCTTCCAAAGGCGCTATTTGCCTTGGCGAGTCTGTTGTCTATCTCATTGTCGATCCTTGCATCTGATGAAATGGTGCAGCCGAGATAGGTAAACTGGTTGACCGTTTTGAGTTTTGTGTGCCCGATGGAGATGTGGGGGGGGCTGGTAGTCATGGTGGGGAGCTGGCTGATGGAGGACCTCAGTTTTCTTCAGGCTGACTTCCAGGCCAAACATTTTGGCAGTTTCCGCAAAGCAGGACGTCAAGCGCTGAAGAGCTGGCTCTGAATGGGCAACTAAAGCGGCATCGTCTGCAAAGAGTAGTTCACGGACAAGTTTCTCTTGTGTCTTGGTGTGAGCTTGCAGGCGCCTCAGATTGAAGAGACTGCCATCCGTGTGGTACCGGATGTAAACAGCGTCTTCATTGTTGGGGTCTTTCATGGCTTGGTTCAGCATCATGCTGAAGAAGATTGAAAAGAGGGTTGGTGCGAGAACACAGCCTTGCTTCACGCCATTGTTATTGGAGAAGGGTTCAGAGAGCTCATTGCTGTATCTGACCCGATCTTTATATCCATTTGCTGAGTCTTTTAGTACTTTGCATTTGTTTCCAACCATATTCAAAAGTGTGGTTTCAATCAGCAAACAGATTTGCCTTGTTACATTTGATAACTGCTAAATACCTATTATCTGGACACTATTTATATTTCCTTGGGCTAACATCTGTGTACTTCTTAATTTTGAAGAACTCCAAATTGATAGTTCTGCACTAGCTTCGTAAGAGAAAGCAAATACATTTGGATAACGCGAAACAACCTGGTCACAAATCATAACTAAAAGCTTTCTAGCAAACAGGAACAGAGTAGCTCTCTCAAGATGCATTCCTTATAATTCTCCAGTGCTATTTCTCTGCAAAATACAATGATTTTTATGCAAGTTAACCATTTTGTCTTTGCAGGAACACCCGAGAAATTAATGCCAGCAAAATTCTTTCCCACCCCATTACCTTCAGTACTACTAACCATTCTAAACATCAAATCCACTGCATTGTACTCTGCCTCAGCAAGTCATTCTACACAAATCAATAGCACTATTTCCAGATCTTCACACTGATACTATGTGCTTAGCACCAGGGGCTTGGGATGAATTTCTAGGCACATAAACTTCAATTGGCAATAGTTAGGGGGACAATCAGTCAGCCCTTAATTCCATCATCAATAGCTTGTTTTTTGTAATTAAGCGAAGAGCTGATCAGCACTTCTGCTATCTAAATAGCTCAATCAGTTTTAAGTTGGCAGACTGAGCAAACTGCTGAGGCTTTCAATCCACCGATGAAACTCCTTAAATGTGAAAGGGGCAGGGACAGTCGGCTGAGAATCACACCAGTCATTCAAATTAATCTGGGCAGGGACAGTTGGGCTCATGGTTGCTCTTGGATTGATCATATGAAATAAACTGTGGGGAAGAAACTAATTTAATCTTACTGCAATTTCTGGCATCTGCAAGGAATTAACTCTTGGCCTGAGATTAAATTGAGCTTGATATTAGGAACGACTTGGTAGAGTGTGTGGGAAATAAACTGAAGCTGCTGGAAATATTTTTCTCCAATGTTTCATTGCATCCAGGTCCTCTTTGTGCCAGCAGCTCACTCGCAGCAGTGGTCACGGCCAGGCATAAGTAGCCAGGAACCCAAGGGAGGCCACTGCGTTCATAGCAGTCAATGTAAGTGAGGAGGAGTGGGGGAAAGGGCAGGAGGAAACTGGTGGTAGGAGGTCTAAGTCATAGCAAAGCTCTAGGATCCTGACCTTGATGTCACTTCCATTTGGAGCCCAAGTACTTTCTCTGACATTGTAGAGAGTAGGATCATACCTTGCAAAGTCTGACAGCTTCAACAGTTCCTCGTCAGTCACAACAATAAGCTTATTTGAAATGTATCAAATATCAATTCTCGTGCAACTTACTAGATTCTGATTTCAGATTTATTGTCAGAGAACATACATGACAATACATACCACCCTGACATTCTTTTTCCTGTGGGCAAGGCAAAATTACCACTTATTAAAACCCCTGGTATCCGGCACCTATGGGGATTGGCAAATGCCAGATAGGTGAATTTTCTGGTTGCTTGAAATTTTGGCAAACTAACAGTGCCAATTTTAAACATTTCTATTTGGGTTAGGGTTTTCCACAATTTTTCTGCCAGCTGCTTGAGGCTGCTGGTTGCTTGAATTCCAGATAACAGCATTTTGCAGTATAATCAACTGGGGAGAATGCTTCATACACTAAGCCAATTCCTTGCACTTACACTGTTTCAAGATCCTTGGGTCTAAATCTCTGAAGGATGTCTTGGTATGTTTTACAAGCTGGTGAAAAAAAGAGAGCCATAACTCAATAGATTTTGGTGTGTTCCAGTAGCGATGGGCACAGGTCAGTGAATCAAACAATGCTCAGAACAGGAATCTGGCAGTGAACTTTTGACAAAAACAGTACACCATGAGACCTGCCTTCAACTCACCAAAATGACCTTGGATGTGTGAAAAGATGCAAGTGGGATTTGCTGGTAAACTCCTGCACAAAGTTCAAGTAAACAGAGCATCAAACAAACTGCAGGGAAATCGGTTCCTCATAACACATTCAAAAGGAGAAGGAAAAAAGACAAAATAGAGAAGTAGATGAGAAGTGTCAAACCGTCACCTTAAGCACAGTAGAAAATTGCACAGCAAATGGTCATAAAGAGCTTTAGTAATTAAAGATTAACAATTTCACCGTCCAAAGTAGCTGATATGACAGGTCAGCAGGAACCTGGGAGATTGGTATAAGTTCCTGGAAGGAAATTTGATATCAATGCAGGTATTCGATAAGAATCTATGAATAAGATTTTATCAGGGATCTTTACCTCTCCAAATTATCAGAATTTTAGATCATGCCAGAAAGATTTTGAATTTTGGTGTAGGTGAAGTTAGAGACTGTTCAACAAGAGAGAGATACATTGAATATTCTTGGGCCACATTTATGTAATAGCATAAAAGTGCATGTAATAACAGTCATAATCCATGAAAGTTCAGCTCTCCCCTCACCCACTCATGGACTCAAAATGGACAATACAAGACAGGTAATAAGATTCCAAACTTTTGCCAAGGTGGAGTTATGTGCTGACTCAATATAACCATATAATATCCATGGTAGCTGAGGCATATCCACTGCCGGGCCAAATGACACAAAATCCATGGGAAGTGTAAAATAAAAAGGCCGCAATTTGTGAGGAGATTTCTTCCTACGAGTGTCCGCAGGATTGGGATCTCTTTACGTGTCAAACTTGAATTTCCCATTAGTTAAATTTGGGTCCTTGTCTGCATTTACAAAAATAGCTACATTTGCTTTAATGTTCTTAATTATTTCATGTGCTTTTAAAATGATACAATATATTATTTTAAAAATAATGTTTCTATTGTTTATTTTGTTTGTTTAATTAATGTATGGTAGTTTTATAAATGTTTCTGAATGTTTGGTTTGTCAGTCACTCCAGGGGTAGGGCTTGTTCTGCTCCATCTCTGCAGGTGTAACATTGTGCAAGACTCTACCCCTGCATAGGGCTTCACATCCTACGCAACAAGTCGACTCTGGGGAGATGCAAAATGTGAATATGATTTCATTTTGCTCTGTGTCAGCGGTGAGGTGAAGCAAGTTTTGCTCCATGTGCTCCAGGATTCATCACCGTTTAAAGAGAAAAGCATGAATGACCAAATATAAAACAGAATGTCAGGCTGCAATGTCTGTCCTGCTGTTGGACAATTTCATTTCTGAGAGTAACAGCCACGGTCCACCACTTGATAATTCTCAGAAACCTTTTCACATCCCACTGGACTCAGTGGATGTCCTTTCAGGGAACTCTGCTCATTCAACATGTCACTGAAAATATGATGAAGGCAGAATTGAAGGCACCCACAAAATATTGTTTCTCAACTTGAAAATTGGCCTCACATTAAGGAATGTGGCAATAAAATGTCTTCACTGAGATTCCGACCACTAACTATTTTATAATCCACAGCAAAATGTTTTATAGCCTACATTATGAATCTTATTACACAGAATGCTGTATTAAACACTGTAACTTATTTTGGTCACCTCAAGTGTAATCAAATATTTTTCAATGAGGTCTGAATACCTCTTTGGTTCAGTTTTCAATACTGGCTCTTGTATTGTTGATAATGTTAATCTTTTACAGGAGTTGATAGTCCCTGTTTTTTTTTGTCCAAAATATGTCAATAGACATTTATGTACAGAGCAGAAGTCCTAAAATCTGCACAGCTCTGGGATTGAGTCAGTTCAGACTTTTGGATTTTCCACATTCTCAGGCAGTACTTTTAAAATTCAAATTTAAGGAGGATAAAGAAGAGATGAACAGGTAAATTTTGATAGTTTATTAGAAACATTTTTATATTAAATGAAAAGTACAAAAAAACAATATTTATTCGTTCATTTTCACGACTTCTGTGCATCTGTGGCGCTTACGCATGCGCACGCACACAGGAAAGCCCACTAAATTTAAAAAGTTAGAGAGGTTTCGAGAAGTCCAGATTCTTGAGTGGTCCTAAAAACGAAATCAAGGTTAACCCAATGGTGATGACATACAGAGAGCAAACAATGATTTTAGCAAATAAAAATAAACTTGCTCTTTTCAGCAATGGTATTGGGCAGTGATGTGGACTTCACTGTCCTACTCATCTGTGTATGAGGATTAAGTGTTGTTAAGCTTGGACTGTGGGCTGTAGAGGCTCGGGTACCTGCCCTGTGATATTTTCATTTGGAATCATCCACTTTGTAGCTGCATGTAATCAGTAATTAGACTGAAAATATATTTTGTAGACCCTTTTTGATTGGAAAAAAATTACAGACATTTCTGCTTTTAAGCTCCGACATATCCATTGCTATCTTGTAAATAAATCATTGGTTTCTCAAGCTGGTGTTGAATCTGCACTTACTCCACCCCTGAGGCCAATACTGTGCCAGAGACCCCCGACCTTCCTGAGCTCTCAATCAGCCAGAGGCATCACAAATACAACCCACCGTGATCTGCCCCCATTTTGTCATCCATCTCAAATGATCTGGCAAACTAAGTCTCCTTATCCCCCACCTCAGAAAACCTCACCTCTACAATCCTCTCTGTGATTCACTTATTATCTGTTATTTCTACTCCATTGTAAATAAAACATTTCTTCCCTTGAAATGATTGTTTCTACTGGGATTACACTCATGATGTGTGGAGGCAATAAAACATGCTTCATTTTTCTAGCCGTACCCATATTGATCTGAGTAGAGACACTTAATCGGTTTATCTAACTTTTTCCCCACTTAGAAATTCTGGTCAGTTTCCTCATGGCACAGGATCCTAAACTTCCAATAGGCCTGGGATCCTTCTATTCATTTATTTGGTGTAGCTGATAAAACAGTAAATTAGCCCATACACAAAGTGTGTTTGAAGAAACCAGTCGATTATGTAGACCTGATTTTCCATCTTCTCCCTCTGGAAATAAGCTCTCACAGGTATATTTCAAAGATTATTTGAAGCTAATTAACTTTTGATAAAAGAAATATAATCCACATCTGAGAGCCATCATCGAGTAATCTTCTCTTTGAAGTGGGAAATGACTGGGTTACAAAAATCTAAAGAAATTAAGGTCTCATTTCCTTTTATTCTTTAGGTTATGTCATTGATTTTGAAGTTTCCAAACATGCATTGTGATAAACAGGTCAGAGGCTGACCCCCATTCAGCAGCCCAGGTGACCTGGGGGCGGAGCCTGGTTCATCACTAGAAGAGGTCAGCTGCTAATATAAAAGCTGAGAGAATCCTCCCTCCTGGAGGTGTGGTGAAGAACCAGTTCTGTTGGTGAGTGGGCAGCCTGTAGTCAAGCAATTTGGTCATTGGCAAGTGACTCTATCAATCTGGCAACTCTCTCAAAAGAGAGATCTCCAGCATGGAAACAAATCTTCTCCATGCTGACAAATCTAGTCCCATACTTCCCTTTGTCTGTCATGAGCCCATATCCCTCTAAATCTTTTCTCCCTGTGCACCTGACTAGATTTCTTCTGAATGTTACAGTTCACTTCCTCTGGCAGTTCATTCCATCTACTTTCAGTTTCAAAACCTTTGGCATCACTAGGGGGGTGGAGACCCCATCAGGTGACACCATCAGAGGGGGTGACACCAGAATGACTATAAAAGTTTTGTGCAGTGTTTCAGCAGAAATGTATTATTTTTTTATAAAAATACCCCTGGGGTTAGTTATAACAACAAAACCATTTTAGGTAAGCCCAACCAACATGTATCCATATACCTACAAGTCTAAAACTCGAAGCTAGTTTACTTTTTGAACCTTCTAATGTGCTCTGGTCAGAAGGCAGCAAACATGAGGTTTAGGCAACAAGGATCAGATTGTCTCTTGAGGAATATCAGGTAGCAAGAAAGGAGCTTAAGAGGGGGTTGAGGAGAACAAGAAGGGGACATGAGAAGGCTTTGGTGAGTCGGGTTAAGGAAAACCCCAAGGCATTCTTCACTTACGTGAAGAACAGAAGGATGACAGGAATGAAGACAGGACCGATTAGAGATAAAGGTGGGCAGAAGCGCCTGGAGGCTGTGGAAGTGGCTGAAGTCCTCGATGAATACTTCTCTCCAGTATTCACCAAGGAGAGGGACCTTGAGGATGGTGAGGACAATATGGGTAAGTTTAATGTTCTAGAGCATGTTGATATTAAGAGAGAGGATGTATTGGAGCAGTTAAAATGCATTAGGATGGATAAGTCCCAGGGGCCTGATGGAATATTCCCCAGGCTGCTCTACGAGGCAAGGGAGGAGCTTGCTGAGCCTCTGGCTAGGATCTTTGTGTCCTTGTTATCCACGAGAATGGTACTGGAGGATTAGAGGGTGGCAAATGTTGTCTCCTTGTTCATAAAAGGAGGTAGGGAAAGTCCAAGTAATTATCGATCAGTGAGGCTTATGTCTGTGGTGGAGAAGCTGTTGGAAAAGCTTCTTAGAGATAGGATCTATGGGCATTTAGAGAATCATGGTCTGAGGACAGCCAGCATGGCTTTGTGAAGGACAGATCATGTCTCACAAGCCCGAGAGAGTTCTTTGAGGAGGTGACCAGACATATAGATGAGGGTAGTGCAGTGGATGGGGTCTACATGGATTTTAGTAAAGCATTTGACAAGGTTCCACATGGTAGGCTTATACAGAAAGTCAGAACATAAGGGATCTAGGGAAGCTTGTCCGTATGGATTCTGAATTGGCTTGCCTGTATAAAGCAGAAGGTTGTGGTGGAAGGAGTACATTTGGATTGGAGGGCTGTGAATAGTGGTGTACTACAAGGATCAGTTCTGGGACCTCTGCTTTTCCTGATTTGTATTAATGATAGATGAGGGGGTAGGGGGTGGGTTGGCATATTTGCAGATGACACAAAGGTTGGTAGTACTGTGGATGATCTAGAGGATTGTAGAAGATTGTGGAGGGACATTGATAGGATGCAGAGCTGGGCTGAGAAGTGGCAGATGGAGTTCAATCTGGAGAAGTGTGAGGTGGTCCACTTTGGAAGGACAAACTCCAAGGCAGAGTACAAAGTTAATGGCAGGATTCTTGGTAGTATGGAAGAGCAGAGGGTTTTGGGGGCGTCCCTGAAAGTAGCCATAAGAAAACTTATGGGGTGTTAGCTTTAAGTTTAAGAGACACGAGGTAATGATGCAGCTCTGCAAATCTCTGGTTAGACCACATGGAGAACTGTGTTCAATCCTGGCCTGATCATTATAGGAAAGAAGTGGAAGTGTTGGAAAGGTTTGCAGAGGAGAGTTACCAGGTTGCTAACTGGTTTAGAGAGTATGCATTATGAGCAGAGATTAAGGGAGCTCGGGCTTTACTCTGGACAATGAAAGGAGACATGATAGAGGTTTACAAACTATTAAGGGGAATAGATGGAGTGGACAGCCAGCACCTCCTTTCCAGGGCGCCACTGCTCAATACAAGAGGGCATGGCTTTAAGGTCATGGGTGGGAAGTTCAAGGGAGAAACTAGAGGAAGGTTTTTTTTAACCCAGCGAGTGGTTGGTGTGTGAAATGCAGCACCTGGGTCAGTGGTGGAGGCAGGTACATTGGTGAAATTCAAGAGACGATGAGATAAGTATATGGATGAATTTAGTGGAGGGCTATGTGGGAGGCAGGGTCTAAAGGTCAGCACAACATTATGGGCCGAAGGGCCTGTACTGCGCTGTACTATTCCATGTTCCCAAACAAAGGGAAAACTTGAAACTGTGGGAATCCACACTGAGTTTGAGTTTAACGTAGATGGGTTGTGAGAATAACATGCACAGGAACAGAAATAATAAATTGCTGAATGAAACACTTGCCTTTGTTCAAGAGAAGCAGAACAAAGGTGAATTCAGCTTCCAGAATGGCTTAGGTAAAAGTTGGGGTATTTTACAAATGGCAGCACAAATTTGGAAGGATATATTGTCTTTGGAGTTTACAACAAGGGTTGACCAGAAGGTTTTCTGAACTGCAAGAGTTAAATCACAAAAACATTGCACAAACACCAGTTTTATGTCATGAACATTAGAACGGTGATTTAATTAATGTATGCAGGCTATCAAGTGAATTGACAGAATAGATTCATCTGCGATCAACATTTAAAATGTAGAATCAAGTCTTCAAGAAGCGAACAGAGAAATCACTTCTAAATGCAGAGAGTGGTAGTAATGTGTTCAAAGGCTCCTACCTCAATGTTTCTACATGTACGGTAATTACCATTCATGTTCTTATACACCCGAGCCTGAACAGGATGCATATGTAGACAAGGTGTATATGTCATGCATTAAATAGACTAGTGGGAATTACTTTTGGTCCCAGCCCCAAATTACCTCACAGAATATAAACCAGGGTCAACTATATTGGTGGAAATTTAGAATTATATAGATCAAACCAGAAGTTGGCAGGTTTCCCCACATAATTGGCAAGGAGGGTTGTTTTGCCTTGAGTGCTCTGAGCGCACTTTTATTGATGCTTGTGTTTTCTTTCCATATTCAGGTTATTTGAGTTGGTTCTGGATTACTCATCCAGCATAAAACCATCACACACCTTTCTTGGTAGCTTGATCATCTTTGCCCAACATTTTGTCCTAAAATGTAAATGCCCTGCTAGCCGATCAAGAAATAGGTTTTGGATTATCTTGGGCTGTGTTGATAGTCATCAATTGCCAGGATGTTTTGGTTCATAAAACTGAAGGAATTAGGTACAAGACTCTCTTGGACTAAATGGGTGGCAAGGAATGCCAAAGACTTTTGAGAATCCGCCATGTGAAAAATACAGTTGTGCCTCATTCTGTTGCCAATTGGCCATAAATAAAAGTGATGAAATTGTGTGACGTAGCAAACAACGCATTGCTTGCTACATCTGTGAATGGCAGATTGGCTGATGTTGCTCACATCCCCCATGGCAGCTTGGAACAGACCAAGCATAAATGCTCTAGTGACCTTGACAGCCACTGAGATTGCTCTCCATATGCTGAAGGTTGCTGGAGATCAATTTCCAGGGGACGGCGTAAATCTACCACTATTTTTTGAGCCAAATGAGCTGATGAAAACTCTTCAAACATGTCAAGACGAGAGCGCTTTGGTTTATAAAGGATAATACAAGGCTTGAACAGTTTATGTTGCATATAATATTTCTTGAAATCACCTTTCCATTTCTCTTTTATATGGGAATCTTTCTGGAACATATGTAGAACATCACTTTTAATTTATCTCCATTTTTAGGGATCTTATTTGTTTAGTAAAAATAGACAATAATGCAGGAGTAGGGAACCAGCACCACCATTCACTGTGATCATGTTTGATCATCCACCATCAGTACCCATATCCCTTGTAAAAATTTGAGTGCTAAAATTGCAGTCTGATTTCACTTCTGCCCAACTGGAATCAATACTGGCAAGAACACTGACTGCACCTTGCCTCAGTTCGCATTTCCCTTTCCAAGATCCAGCACCAATACCTCTTCTGGCCCCATCTTCTCGGTTCCATTTCAGTGGCAAGTATGCCCACCAGTTTATGATTGACTCATAATCAGACCTTTATCATTCCCAGGTCCTGGAATGGGACCAGCATACCTACAAAAAAATACTGCACCTTGATTTTGCATTGGATTAAACATGTCATGCAAAAATATCATTCCAACATGCATTACGCAGAGTTATTTTTTGCAAAGCCTTGAGTTAAATTTGACAACACTTTTGATCTATTACAGTTGAAAAAGATTGACTGACACGCCTCAATACAGGTTATCATGTCTCCTCTTACCAACTCATCCATGCTCGGCTCTGACCACCAGAGTGCATCAAAACCTAATAACTTCTTCCTGTACACTTGAGCAAGTTTCATGTGTGAGTCTGAACTTTTTTCTCTCCCTTTGTGGCATTTATCTCAGACACAATATATCCCCAAAGGCAATTTCACCATCAGGATTCCTATTCTAACATTAATATATGGCTGAGAACAGTAACAGCTATCAACATTCTTTTTATCACGGTTTATTGTTTTTATTTTTTTATTTTACTGAGAGAAAATGGCCTCATTGGGGATATTGGATTTTTTTGTGCTGTGGTTATCACTATGGATACTACTTACTGTCACTTATTTCACATGTGAGAATCCATGCATTCGCATCTCTCCATTTCCTGCTGGAAAGGCTCTACCACCCACAAACATTCTGGTCCTCAAACACTCCTGGATTCTCTGGCCCACTAGAACTGATTATGAACTTTATCTTTCATTCATCTGTGCCACAAATGACTTTAAAGTGTTACCGTCCCACTACAGCTCTTCTGGCTTGGATTGGTAACCTGTCTTCCACCTGATGTTCCTTGGGGCGTGATAGCCTAACCTTAATGATTGCCATGCTCTTGTAATCACAGTTCCTTGTGTGCCCACTTTACGCCTGTTGCAGTGGGGGCACCAGACAAAACCTGTGTATTTTTTTGTCCCTTTGTATTTCCTGACAAGCTGTGGGCCCTTCTCAGTGTTTACCGCTACAATTAATAAGCCCTGTGCTCTGTGGTGTTATTCTCCCTACTGGGCACACCATATGCAATGGTTTTATCCAGGATTCTCAAAGTTTTGACTTACCTTTATTATACAAAGGAGATTTGTTACTATTACAAAAAAATGAATGAATGAAACCGAGGCCCCAACACAACTGCATTGGCCTGAGGAGTAAGCTAATAGTGCTTGCTGCCCATTCAACTCCAGCACCTTTGTGACTGTTCATTTGGGGGAATCAAGACGCATTGTCTTGCCATCAGCTTCAACTCAAATGTTCCTGCAATCCTGTGAAATTCACTTAGCTCATCAAGGATCAGATTCTCATCCCCAGGAAAGCCAAGTAACAGCACGATTTCTGTCATGACCTCCTGGCCAGGGTCTCCTATTTCCGACATCATTATTCAAATTGATTATTAGCTGTAAATCCTATCATTTCTCTGCCACGTCAAGTGAGACTCCTCTGATCAGAAACTCCCCTTCTGTGCACCCTTGATTTTCTATATCATTGCTCCTTTCAAACGCCTCTTTCAGTGCCATTTGTTGTCCTTGTTTAATGTCACCAACACTTATGTCCTGTCATTAAAAAAAACACATCTCTTGGGCAGTTCTACTCTGAAGATACATCCTCCAACATCTGTCTCTACCCTGCTCTCAAGTGCCCTTCCTCCACTTTGCCATTGATGGTGTCCATTCTTCCTTTGCGTGTTGCTTCTAAATTCGAACTGCACTGGAGCATGCACCTCGATGAATCCCTGGTGTGCTCCATCATTAGGCTTCCAACAATCCTCATGCAAATCATTCTGGCCCCTGAACTGAGAACAGTTAAGTGTTGTGGACCCCTTCATTCTGTTTTTCCTTCAATCAAATCCCAGAAGAATCATAATTTGGCATCACAACTACTTGGTTGGTTTTAACAAACCAATATCATTTATTTCTCGTTCAAATATTAACTCAAAATTTATACTCTGATTGGTTCTGCTGCTTTAAAAAGTTTACAAATCCAGAAAGGTCCGTGATTTAATCCTTACAAAGTACATTAAGGTTTCTGGTGATTTGCAAAGTAGCAATTAAATAAATCCTCTGCCAACATGCAGTTATTTACTCTAAATTTCAGAATGCCGATATGAATGATTGTAAAAATTGTAAGAAACCCAAATAAGTCAGGATTTTCCACTCAGCTATGAAGAAGGGCATTAAAGTTAAGTTTCCCGGAAAGACATTGCTTTGTCAAGGACATTTGCTGTCAGACACCAGTTCACTCTGCAACAATGATGTCATCAGAATGATCAAGGAGTCTCACAACAAATTAAGTGCATGGACAATTTTCAAGTAACTTTACAATGATGTTATTGTTTGGAAAATAAAGGTAAAACAGATGAGATTACAGCAGAATTTGAAATATGAACGTGTTTTCAAGTATTTATTCACATAAAATTTAAAAAAAATTGAAATATGAGGAAATGACAATCCATAAACTTAAAATAATGTTTTTTTGGACCAGAGAGGTAATTAAATAGAAATTATAGCATGGTTGTCATTTTTTAACAAAACATCACTTCAATCTCATGCAATAAAGCATAACACTTCCAGGGTTTTAATGTAAGAATGATTGATAAGCACTTGACGTTCTCATCAGATCATTGAGTTCTACAGATTATGCCAACAAAACTGGTCTGTGAAGGGACAGGGATTCATTGTCATGGGTGTCTGGATTTCTTCATTTAACTATTGTTAGGTCTGCTTTGTTCATGAATGAGTGAGACAAACACCAGGCTGAGTCGAAATCAGGGTTCTTTGTTCTTTATTACCGGATTGTAACACTTGCAACTAACCATGTTAGTCGGAGAATGCATTCTGCCGTTATCAGCAAAATGGTGATTTTTTATACCCTTGGATACATGCTTAGAACATCATCATATCATTACTTGTCCAATGACTAAAACTGTTGCTATCCTTTCCCTGCTAGCTTCCTGCCTCTCAATCCATCAATGTCTCTCTTATCTTGTAAGTACAAGGATGCATTCTGTTACTCCTTAGTACTGGGTGACTCCTTCTCCGGTCCCATCTCATGATGTTTTACCTAACAGGAGTACAAGGACACCTCCCCTTCTTGTTACTGCCCTGTACAGGGTAACTCCCTACACATTCCCATCTCATGATGTTTTACCTTACACTATGCATCTGGTTATTCCACAAGCACATGTCAAATTTCCTCATCATTATTTCTTACCTAAAATTCTAGGACATTAACATCTAAAATCTTGATACTTCAAGTCCCTGCTTCACGTGGGAACTTGTTTCATGCAGGATGAAGCATGAAGCTATTTCAAGCAACTTCCATGTTTTCCAAATTTGCCTCTATTTGAAAAGATACTAAATTATGGTAAGAAGATGAGAAGCATGAATGTGCTGGACAGGCTCAATAATCCAACATCAATCATATCACAAGCAAATTGTTTTTGTTTGTAGGGATGTCATAAGAAAATATGAGTAAAACACAAAAGTATACAGATATTGTGATTCAAGTAAAACACAATGCTGTAAAATTCAGCAGGTCAAACTGAATACTTCATATAGCGAAGATAAGGATACGCAACCAATGTTCGGGCTTGAGCTCTTCATCAAGGAATAAACAAAATGAAGGTAAGCAGATGCCCGAACATTGCTCATGTCTTGATGAAGGGCTCAAGCCTGAAATGTTGGTTATGTGTCTTTATCATTGCTGAATAAAGTTCACTGTTTGACCTACTCAGTATTTTGTTTTTATTTTAACACAAGAAGATTTGCTGGAATACAATATACTGTTAACCAAGGGTGCAGTGGTAATTTTTTTAGATACCAGAGCTCATCGAAACCAGTGCCAAGGAGGACTTGTGAGACTAGGCCTTGCTGGCTCCCATTTTGTATTTGGCACAGTATAATTTACTACGACCTGAAGGATGACGAGGTAGAATGACCGGTCATAAAAGAAATCAGGTTTGTCGAGACTGAACTCCAATGAGTACAGTCCAAGAGCCGTCGAATGTTCCTCATATGTTGATCCCTTCATTCCAGAAATCATTCTCGTGAATCTTCTGAATTCTCTCCAATGCATTCCTTTCTTAAATAAGAAGCCCTAAAATGTACCCAGTACTCCAAGTGAGGCCTCGCTGGTGCCTCAAAGTCTCAACATCATATCCCTACTCTTATATCCTGCTCCTCGAGAAATGAATGTCAACATTGCATTTGCCTTCTTCACCACTGACTCAACTTGGAGGTTAACCTTTACTGTCTCCTCCATGAGGATTCCTAAGTCTCTTTGCACCTCTGTTTTGAATTTTCTCCCCAATCATATAATAGTCTGCCCTTTTTGGCCAAAGTGCATGACCATACAATTTCCAACATTGGCCACTTCTTTGCCCATTCTCCTAATTGATCTGTCCGTCTGTAGCCTCCCCATTTCCTACTGCCCCTTATCATCTTTATATCATCTGCAAACATAGCTACAAAGCCATTTATTCTTCAATCTAAATTATTAACATATCATATAAAATGAATTGGCCCCAATACCAACCCCTGCACAACACCACTAGTCACCAGTAGCCAACCAAAATAATACACCTTTACTCCCACTCTCTGTTTCCTGCTATCAGCCAATGCTCTACTCATGGTAGTATCTTTCCTGTAATTCCATGGGCTCTCATCTTGTTATGCAGCCTCATGGCAGCACCTTGTCAAAAGTCTTTTGAATATCCAAATATACAGTACCCTCTGCATGTCCTTTGTCCAGCCTCCTTGTAGTTTCCTCAAAAAAACTGCAGCAGGTTTGTCAGGCAACATTTTCCCTTAAGGAAACCATGCCAATTTTGGCCAATCTTTTCATGCACCTTCAGATATTCCATAAACTTATCCTTGATAATTGACTCCAACAAGGGTGGCATGGCCGGCGTAGCAGTTAGCACAATGACTTCATATCACCAGTGATCAGGATCATGGTTCGAATCCCATACTGTCTGTAAGGAGTTTGTACATTCTCCTTGTGTCTGCGAGAGCTTTCCCCAGAGGCTCTGGTTTCCTCCCACCGTTCGTAAAGTACTGGGGTTAATAGGTGTAAATTGGGCGGCACAGACTTGTGGGCCAAAATGGCCTGTTGCCGTGCTGTATGTCTAAATTTAAAATTAAAAGAATTAAATTTTAATAAAATTTAAACTTCCAAATCACCAATGTTAGGCTTACAGGTTTCTCAGTTCCTTTTTTGCTGCTTCCTTCACTTTTTAAATAGTGAGTGACCTTCACAATTTTACAGTCCCCCAGAACCATGCTAGAATCTTGGAAGATATTACCAAGACCTCCACAACTCTATAGCTACTTCTTTCAGAACCCAAGGGTGCATTCCATCTGGTCCAGTAGACTTACCTACCCTTGGACCATTCAGTTTCCCAAGTACCTTCTCTCTGGTGATTGTGACTGTATTCACCTCTCTTCCCTGATGATACCTTTGAACGTCCGGTATGCTGTTACTGTCTTCTACATTGAAGACTGATGAAAAATACTCATCTAGTTCTTCTCCCATCTCCTTGTCTCCCATTTCAATATCTCTTTTTGTCATATATCTACTCTCACCTTTTTTTTTAACTCTTAATATACTTAAAAAAGCTTTCAATATACTTTTCAATAGTGTTTGCTAACTTCCTTTGAAAGACCATCTTTTCCTTGCTAATGTCCATCTTAGTTGCCTTCTGTGGGCATTTAAAAGCTTCCCTCTTCTCCATCAGGTCCAAAGTTATCCAGCCCAAGTTAGTTTCAAACCTAACTCTGTCTCACACATTCATGGCAAGCCATGAAGTCCAGAATCTTGAATATATGAATCCAAGCTGATCCCTCAAAGACAAAACTTAAATGGGACTGGTATCTGAGTTACAAATGCATGACAACGAACTATCAAATCCATTCAATTTCACCCACAGTGAATTATACACTCCATCAAACATTTTACTTAAGCCATTTAAATACAATTGAGGAATCATTTCTCACTCAATCGCAAGCAATGCCTCAAGATGTCTTTTCAGCCTCACAATCCTGAATATTGCTCTCCCTTTTCCAGTTACATTTTTCCAAATGATGTTTCCAATATTTTCCCCCAAACATCAACCAGAAATCTTTAATTTATTTGCAGAACTCTCACCCATATTTCAAACAAAATAATTATCCAGTACTTTCTGCAGTTGTTAGAAGGCAGCATTGGATGACATGTCGACATCAGGCATTCTTTATTTTACTGGGGACAAGGGACTGCTTTCTAGTTTTGGAATTTGCTTCAGGGTTCTTGAATCAAACTTGCTGCAAGTCAATTTGGGACACTAATTCAGGAGTGGAACAGGTAATATTTGCATCCCAGCTGGAAATGGTGCTTAATGTTGAAGAATATTTAAATAGGAATTTAATCTAATAGAAATTTACTGTGCAAGATAAATTAAATAATTCATCATACCCAGGCAGCCAGGCCTGCACTGCAGACATTTCATAGAGGATTCAATTTGCGTATTTTTTTTTGGTCACACAGAGGTTTTCATTTCAATGAAAAATAACATAGCTGCAAAGTCAAAACCAAAATACCGACACTGAGAGATGAGGGAGGAAGGATAATATTGAAGATGCTGTCACTTGCCATTTAGTGCTGTCAAATATCTATTCTGGGTAAAACGACTTATCATTTGGATCCCCATTCATGCTTGTTGCAAGAAATGTTGTCAAAAATGAAGATTCTGTCATGGTAATGCCCCTTTAAGGGGTTTGTGCAATTCCTTGATGGTAACTAATGACTGGGAAGAATCTTTATGCTGAATGGAACAAAACCTTAATGACGAACTGCTAGAAATTTAGCAAACATGAAAATATTTGAATGTCCAACCTGGAAGAATAGATGGATCAAATTTCACCTCGTTTACTTCAGCATCAATATTGATAGTAGTGGGCCGAGTAATCAATTGAAATATTGAAATGCTCTCAGGAAATGTGTTATCTACTTGTCAGTTCCCAAAGAACAGAAGGATCACAGTTTACCTTCTGGGAAATTAACTTTAAGTGTAAATGCTGTAGATTGTTGATAATAAGTCCAGAAATGTTATTGGACCATATTGGTCATTTTCTGTCATTGAGTTCCCACTTCAAAGTTACCAACACAGTGAGGATAACAATTTTAATTTAAACAGTCACTTCCGGCCCACGAGCCTCTGCCACCCAGATATTCCAATAGACCTACAACCCTGGTACATTCTGAAGGGTGGGAGGAAACTGGAGCACCCGGAGAACACGGGGAGAATATTCAAACTCCTGACAGCGCAGGATTCAAACCTGGGTCGCTGGCACTGTAATAACATTGCTCGAACTACTAAAATAACCATCTCATCCAATTAGAGACGCGTACTTTAACTGGCACGTGGTTTTACAAAATCTATCATGGCTGACACACCTGTCTGAAAATCAGAACAAGATGCCCATCTAAGTAATCCTGCAATTGAAATTTCACTTGACATAAATAAAAACATAGGGATGCTCAATAATTTCTAACTTGAAATGGTAATATTCATTAATGTTCTGTACAAATAGTTATTGAATTATCGTTAAATATCCTTTCATGCTGTAAGTTTAAGGATACAAACTTTTATCAAGACTCTTAATAGGTACCGTTTACTTCAAATGGGAACCCCCAAATAGGGAGCTCACTAGTCCAGACAGAGTTGGGAATCAGACTTCAACATAAGAATCGACGAGAAAACTTGCTCTGAACAATGTCGGGCTAAATGTAAGATATAGATTGATGTGGTGAGGAGGTAGGAACTTTTTTACATTTATCTTGGTTATGTTCTAAAGTAAGGCCTTTTTGAGTTGATCTAGGAAATTTCTTTAGAACAGATTACAGGAATCAAATTTCCACAAAACCCAGAAGTATTTTTACTGGGTGTGACAGAGTATATAGATATGTTTTTTTGGAGATAAATTGGGAAAGGTTTGTTAGAGTAGGTCACATACAAATACTTTAAAACAGATCTTCTTTGAAATACTGGAGCTCTGCTAATGCTAGACATATCAGCCCCACAGCATTTGCAAGACCTTTGGAGAGTGCCCAAGAGACTGCACTAATGGATTGTTGTTTACAAAAAGGCAAAGATGAAAAAGCTTGTTTGAGCTGCCTTCTGTCTGGAAGTGAACTTGCCGTTTTAAGAGGGTTATGTGGTTTTGCAAGCAGAAAGAGTCAAACAGGCTTTCTCTCAGAGGGAGAGAGACACACACACACACAGAGATCACTTCTATAGTATTGCAGTCAGCAAAAGAAGCTGGGACTGGAACAGGACAAGCTGAAAAGCTTGTGGAAAGCCCCATATGGAAGACAGGTTCTGAGTTCTTAATTCAGCCTGATCAAAGCCCTTGTGGTTCATGCAAGAGGAGAGGACTGACTGTCTAATGTTTCACTTGGAATAAGAAAAATAAGAGGAACTTGGTCATGACCTGAAAGAAAGAGGAGAACCCCGAAGGGGCAAGTTTCATCTGCAAGACATTGAAGTGGCTGATTAAAAAGGACTCAGTTATTGATGTCCTGGAACAACAAATCTCTCTCTGAAAATCGACAAGAACCTTCCTGAGCGGTAACCATTTACTTTTCAAGCACCAAAGCCTGGTGAACTTTATAAATGTTAAATTCTGTGCACAGTATAAGAATTGCCTGCATCCAGTGAACTTGGATGAATGAGAAGTGAGAATGGACTGTGAATCAAAGAACTTTTCAGAACTTGCACACACATTACACACACGTGCGCTTAGAATTAGAAGGGGGTTAAGTTAGGTTAGTTAAGTCAATAGTGATAAGTTAAAGTGTAATTCTGTTTCCATGTTTAAAGATATAGAAATATAGAAAGATAAAGATAAAGAAATGAATAGGACGTCGCAGCAGTGGCATTGTAAGTCCCGCCTTTTTACTTACCGCACTTCCGGTACGCTGTCTAAACTCGCGTAAAGAAAGAGGTTTGGTCGTTGGTGCGTGAACGGCCAATGCCGAGATGTCGGGCATTCTTCCGATCGGTAAAAGTCACGCAAAGTCTATCTAAAAACAATAAATGCATCAAATTATTCCTCTTGAGAGACTACAGTGAGAGGGTTGGAGGCAATGTGCTTTACAATGGAATACTTCTGGCAAATACCGCTACAATATTCTGGGAGCTGCTTGTATTATAGCCACATATATTCAGTATAAATTTATAGATGACAGCAAACTCCTGTGAGAAAGGCCTCAGCATTTCAGATGAATTGTTAGCATGTCAAAGCTGCAGGAACAGCTGTAAATCAGAAAATGTAATCTTCTATTAAGAAAGGAATGTGTAATCTGGAACTGGGGCTGAACAAATGAGTAAAGGAGCAGGAACAGCCTGTTCACCATTTAATAGCATCATGGATGATGTCATTGTAATCTGTGCTCCCATTTCTCCAGTATAAATTTACAACCCCTTGCTTATCAAGAATCCCTCCCACATTGACTTAATCATAGATCCAGTGTCTTCACAAAGTGGTGGAAGAGAACTACATTGGCTCCTCAAAGACCAAAAATGGCCCCATTCCTCTCTTCAATGAGCCACTTCCTAATTTTAAACAATGATCACCTCAGTGTTAGGCTTTTTAGACAGCCATTTCATTCTGGGATACTTACGCCACACCTGCTGTGAAAAAGGCTCTGACATGAATTGGGGGGGTCATTCTAGTCTCGGCTTTTCTCCAGCAGTAGGTGCAGTAACAGCGCTGGAACATCGGCTGTGTAAAAGGGGTGATCCAACATTCCGGGACCATGATGGGAATGGATGTGTTTGTGTACCATATTTTTTTAGTGTATGTACCAGTAAGCATTTAAAACTTGGACAAAACATATGGGTAGGACAACAGGAAAATCTTTTTAATAATAATCCCATTGTCCTGCTCTCTCCCAGCGGCCCACTGCCCTGCTCTCTGTTGCTGTGGGCAGCTCATGTGAGGGCAATGGTAAGTGTGGCTGGGTCCAGCACCAACCTGGCAATCTATCTTGCCCAGTACATCACTGATTTAACACTAGATCTGTGATTGAGCTGCAATTAAACAGCCAAGATAAAAAGCAGAGTCTATCTGGTTGTTAGCAAATAGTTCACCAGGGAAAACCTGACCAGCAGGCACTTGGGGCTTAGCCCATCTCAGATGTCTGTGCATGCTCCCATAAATACAGAGGTCTGAAATGAGCTGGTGGTGAAATAGTGACGCATCCTCTACTAGACTCACCATTTTGTTAGGTGGGTGAAGCACTGTTGTGTTGCTGGGAGGAGAATGAGAGATGATTTAATTCATGTACATAATTCATGGTTTTGACAGGACAGATGTGGGGTGGCTGTTGGCCTTTCAAAATAGGGCTTGATCATTCATGAATAAGATAAAAAGTTTGTATGAAAAGGCATTGAATCTGGAACTCTACTGAAAAAGGGTGTGAATGCTCAGTTACTGAATGTATTCAAGACAATCACTGACGGACTTTCAGATATCAAGGGAGAGGAAATTAGTGTTAGGGGGTGGCATCAGCCCCCACACTGATCCCACCGCCCCACTCTCAGCTGTCCCCAAGTGTCTCTAGTCACCTTGTGCAGTGAGCAAGGTGGTCTGTGGGTTTGTCCTCAGTTGGAACAGTCTGAAGCCCCCAAAGTTATCCCTTGTTATCTGTCATTATATATATATATATATGTATATACACACACACATTTAAACAAACACATATGCATATATACACACACATATATTCGCACAACACCACACACACACACACACACACACACACACACACACACACACACACACACACACACACACACACACACACACACACACACACACACACACACACACACAATCCAGGATTCATGCAACAAACAGCTGAAACAACCCAGTAAAAACATCTCTGAAAATAAAAAGGTAAACAATATGAAAGTTGAAAATCGGTTCCGCCTAGCAGTTAGTTCACCAATCACGCAACCCGCTACCTCAAGCAACCAGAAAAACAACTAAATATAAATCAGAAACTGATTTTTGCAGCACTGATCTTTGCAGATCACCACAGGTCACAGTCCATCAGTCAGGGAAACACCATGCAATTATACCAGCCCAGCCATGAAGGTCCTTGTCAAATGCTTTCCTGAATTGAATGTAGACAACATCTACTGCCCTACCTTCAGCAATCATCACTTCCTCAAAAACACAATCAAATGTGTGAGGTGGATCCTTTGCAGTACAAGTTGATATTAGCTTTCCCTAACAAGTCCATACTTTTCCAAATGTGAGTAAATTCTGTCTTCTCCAATAATTTCTTTCCCATTGATATGTGCATCACTAACTTGCTTGTCCCTCTTGCCCTACTCAAGGAAAGGAACAACCTGGTACATTTCCCATGGTTCAAGAAGAAATACATTTATTGGTGAATGATCCTGCAACCTCCTTCCTCCTTTACCTTCCCCAGTATTCTCGGATAGATTCCAGCAGGCCTTGGGGGTTATCCACCTTGATGTTTTCTGAGACACCCAACATCAACTTCTTAATATCCTAGAATAGCAACTGCTCCCCAACTCATAAGGGGTAAACTCATTGAAACCTGCCAGATATTGAAAGGGCTGGAGAGAGAAGCCAAAGGGCACAGTTTCCGTAAAAAAGGACATCCCTTGAGAACAGAGAAGAGGAAAAATTTCTTCAGCCAGAGGTATTGAATCTGTGCCATTCGTTGTCACAGTAGCTGCAGAGGCCAGGTCAATGGGCAACTTAAAATGGAGGTTGATGGGTTCTTGATTAATCAGGGTGTCAAAGGTTAGGGGGAGAAAGCAGGAAAAAAAGGTTGAGATGAAAAACACATTCATGTACATAATTCATGGTGCCGACTTGATGGGCCAAATGGCCTAACTTTGCTCTTATTCATCACAAGTAACCACTCAAATACACAAATTTGATATTGATCCCATTTATTTATTTTGTCCACTTTAATTCAACCAATTACACAAAATTAGGGGAATTTACAGTGGTCAATGAACCTACCAATTGGCACATCTTTGGGTTGTGAGAAGACACTGGATCTATCAGAGGAAACCCACAAAGACACAGATGCAAGAACAAAGGTCCAGATTGAACCTAGGTCTCTCGTGCTGTGAAGCAGCTGTGTAATGAGCTGAGCCACTGTATTGCTTATTAAGTTTCAATTAATTCAAGTAATTCATTCAATTATGTTAAATTTCAGGAATATCTGTTGAAATCTACAAGATCAACAAAAGGGCCTTATGTGTGCAATATGACTACTTCAGGGACATGTATATTTCCAAGTTTTGGAAATTGGAAAGATTAGCTCATGCACTATTTCACATTTTCACCAGACAGTTTTAATGCTGATTATGCAGATTGGAGTATCCTTCGTCCCACTCTAGAGTACAGCCCACTTTGTACACATGGGTGCTACTGACCTCTCTAAAGGTTCATTGTTGATGGTCGTTAAGAGTCATGGTGTCAGCTACACTACTATTTCAGCGATCACATTATGCAGTGCGATAGAATTTTTGCTGGTATCCCTGATGGTGTTTCAATTCAAGGAACCATCAGTGACAATAACTACTGTATATTTCAGTATACGTCGAATTGTGAAACCCTTAAAAATCATTCAGAAAATGGGGATCGACATACACCAGATATACTTTTGAGACGTTTGGCGTTGATTCAGCATATTAGTCATCTCTGGAAGCACCTCCCCACCAGTGGTGTTGCCGCTCCCCGACACCTTCCCACCACCGGCGCTACCATTACCCACCCAGACATTCTACAATGGTAGAGCCCGAGGTCACCACTCCTGCTCTGGAGAACGAGATCGCCACTTCTGCCACGTAGGCCAAGGTTCCCGCACCTGTCTGGTCGAGTGAGGTATTTTTTTAACTGTTTCTTTTTACTTCCATGCTTAATTTACAGCTTTCTTACTTGATGATTGAGGTGTTGTAACAAATTTTAGGTCGTTGCTGGGAGGCCCAGACAGCCCATCAATGTGGGGGGGGGGGTCAACTTATACACCCAAAATACCATAAAACCATTAAAATTAGGCTAAAAGAAATGGGGGTTTACCTATCTGCCAGTTGACATACGCCAAAATATAAGATAATTGTGAATGCAGCTAAAATTATGGATTCAAGCCACCTTTTGATGCTTGATCCAATCTCCCAATTGATCCTGAGCTGTCTACCTTATCACAACCATTTTAGCAATCCTCCAACTTATGCCATAACCTGAGTGTAAGGGTTATTCAGCAGTGCAAGGCCTCGCATGCTGCTGAGCCCAAAGACAGCTGGCCCACAGTTTTTTTTAAATGAATACAATGTTCAAACCACACTACATTTGGAGGCCCTGATGTATCTACACATTAATCCTATAAATCAGACGTGGCCAGTTTCCAAACAGCCTACTAGAAAAGAAGAGCTTACAAAGTCCCATCAGGGTGAGGGAATCCATCACAATTCTTCCATTCCTCTGATTGGAATGGTTTTCCAAAATTATCCTTTGGTAGCTTTAATAGCACTGCAACTGAGTAAAGTTATCCATATTGATTAAGCTTTTGTCAGAGCCATTTTAAGGATACTTTGCACTTTCAGTGAATCAACCATTGGTGGGGTCATTTATTGATTGAACAGAATAGTTCAGTCTGCTCAGAGCCATTATGCCATAGTTTATTCCAGTCAGTACAATCAAAGGTGCTATGCATCACTGCTGTAGGGCTGCAGGAAGGTGCAATGAAGAAAAACCTGTTGGGAGGAAGGAAAAGAACACTGCCTGTGGAAGTGAGGGTGGGAGAGAAAGAGGGAGGAACATTTGAGTGAAAAGGTGGAGAGAAAATTATTTGGGTATTAGATGGGAAGGGGATGCGATTGGAAGAAAGGTCAGATATGAGGATATACGTCTATGGAAGGAAGTATGAAACACCCAGCATAATCTCAGTGGTTTTATTACTTTGGCATAGTCTCATTTGTAGATAAAATGCCAGAAGAATTGCCTTAAGGTGTGTCCTTAAAATAGAGCCTATAGTATAACTGATTGCTTGGAAAGCAAGATATTGTGGTAATTTGGCCACCGAAAGTTCGTGCAGACATTATTTATTGAATACATTCCTGCAAAGCCACAGACTAGGACAGATTGCAAAAATAGGTGAGGTCCTTTTGTAACAAAAACATGCAGCTCAGGAATATGTGTGTGACCAGACAATTCTTGTCGCTGATGCTTGGCTGAAATGAAATACCATCAGGGATACCGGCAAAAACGTGTGATATGATTGACATGTGAAGGCAGACTTTTTCCAACAGTGAGCCAATTAAATTGGACTAGTTTTATATTTAAATGAGGGACAAAAAAGGACTAAGAGTAATTTTAATTTCTCAATATTTCAAGTACTATAAGCTGCACCTTATCCAGGATAGATACAAAGCTTTTTCTGTAATAGCAGTAACTCATGCAGAAAGGAAGAAAGTTACAGATGCTAAAATTACTTGGCTCTAATAGTTATGAATATACTACAGTGAAACTTCTGGTATCTGGCACCTATGTGGATTGGTAGATGCTGGATAAGTGTATTTTCCGGTTGGTTGAGACTTACTCTTATAAAACTGCACTAATAAAACTGCATTAAGAAGGAGAAGGAAAGAAAAGAATGGACTCAGTAGAATTTCTGGTGTAATTTTGTTGAATGACAACATTGTCTGACTGGCTTAATGCAACCTAGATTGTATACCTAAAATGGATGAGAGGGGGGGGGGGTGGGGGGGTGGTTTGGGAGGAAAGGGGGGGGGGGGAGAAAAAGTCACTGTATATGTGTGAAAAGAAATAGTGTATATCATGGCTAATGTGATTTATGGTGTGAAAAATAAAAAAATTTAAAAAAAAAAAAGAATAAATAGTGTAAAAGACAAAAATATTATGCACTGAACAAACTTTACTGGCATGAATAGATAAACCTTCAAATCATTTTTACTTCATTTTCAGTCGCATTCCTTGATTTAACTTCTGCTGTATCTGCCAATTCGTTCCCCTCCACAGAGCTGCCCGAAAATTATAAATAATGAATCCCCGCCCCAAGTTTATAAAGAACGCTTCTGACCAAGGCAACTCTTACTCAGCAGGGATAAACTTTAAGAGAGGCACCCAAACGGTGAGTGGCATCAACCTGGGCGACGCCATTTTACACAAACACAATTTTATTCAAACTTTACTGAAACATCTGCAATGATCAAAGCATGACCAAGCCCCTCCACTGGCTGAATATTTGCTCCCATCTTGACCAAATGTGTTACTTCAGAGAACATTTATTTCCAGAATTTTAAACATGTATTTTTACCTATTATTTTATTCTTATTTATTTTATTATTTTTTTGCTGGTTGCTTGTGGCTGTCTGTGGCTCAAATTCGAGCACCTTTTGCTGTACTTGCAAGTAGCTTATTTCTGATATTTTTCTGGAAAAAGTCTGTATTTTGACTATTCTTCTGTCTGAAAAAAATATTTTTAAACTTGGCTTATTTTCTGTCATGATTTTAAATGCTATCTGTTGCTTTAAAATATTTTATCATTGCTGTGCAGTTTATCTATGCAAGAAGTTTATAGCTTTCATTTTAAGGCCATCTCTCTCAGCTCCAGTGTAAAAATCCTTTCTTCTTAATTTTTTCTCTTTCAAACTGCACCTCACTACTCCCAATGTGTTTGGAAGAAGTGACCAAGAAGGCTAATGAGGGTAGAGAGGTAGGTGTTGTCTACCTGGAGTTTAGCAAGGCATTTAACAAGGTACACATGGGAGGTTAGCCCAGAAGATTTGATCACATTCGATCCAGGGAGAGTTGGCTAATTGGATACTAAATTGACTTGATGATAAGAGGTGGAGAGTTTTTACTTAAATTGAAGGCCTGTGACTAGTGGAGTACTGCAAGGATCTGTGCTGGGTCTGCTGTTTTTAGTCATCCATAATAAACAACTTGGATGACAATGTAATTAGTATGGTTAGCAAACACGGACACACCTATTTCCCTTCGTGTGGGGAAAATATCAGGAAGTGATTATGATAAAGAGTTGATTGTCAAACTGTTACGGAATAAGTTAATACAACTATGGAATAAAATATATCTTAAGGGGCAAGGTTAGATTGTGGGGGTTTAGGTACACTTCACATACAGACATCTCAGTAACATTTCACAAAAGATATTTCATTTGAAATGCAAGAGTTATGCCTAAGCATAGTCTTCATGACTGACAGGGTCTTTACAGAAACCATGAAGACTTCACAAATAGGTGTTAATAGGACTGATGTTGTAGATTTGAAATGGACTATTGTCTTTAAAGGACAGATATCCAGGCTCAGAAACAGATAAATATTTTTATTATATTAAAAATGGTGACAACTTGAAGTCTGCAATTCAAAGAGGGGTCATGTGGTTTTGCAAACAGAGAAAGAAAGAGAGAAAGAGGGAGAATTTACAGCAGGAGTTGGTGTTAGAAACTGCAGGTTTTACAGACTTGCTGCAAGACCCCACTTAAAGTCGGGTTTTGAGTCCTGAGTTCAGCCTATTCTAAACCCTTGTAGTCAATTACAAGAGGTTGTGGCTGGTTATTGTCTTTCTCCTTAAATAGAGGAAACAGAAGAACTCTTTGTGGTCACCTGGAAGAAGAAGTTATCTTTTGAAAAATCCCATGAGGGGGCAAGTTTCTTTGGTAAAACACTGAAGTGGCTGATTGAAGGGGATCAATTTGTGTGTCTCCAATGAACAATGAACTCTCTGAAACCAACAAAGACCTTCTTGAGCAGTAACAATTTAAGTTGAAGGACCAGGACCTGGTGAAGATAATAAATGTTACATTCTGTGCACAGTATAGAAAATTGTCTGATACCTGTGAACTTGGAGAAGTGAAAAGTCAGTGATTGGACAGTGAAACAAATAACTTTCCTGAAAACATACACATTACACACGTGAGCTTAGAATTAGAAGAGGGTTAAGTTAATAGTAATAAGTTAAATATTGATCTTATTATGTATGAACATTTTTGTTTAAGTAACCATTATCTTGGTGAATTTCTATTGCTGTTGCCTTTTGGAGGCCTTTGGGCTCATAATGAAGTATATAAGTCGAATGTGGAAATGCACTGAAATTCTTGCTTGCTGCAGCCAAACAGGTGCGTCATGTGAAAGCTACACACATACGGGATAGTGGGTTCATGGAACGAACTGTCAGAGGAAGGTAGGTTTAAAGTCATTGGTAGGATCAAAGGAGAGATAAGGATTTAGACTTTTATCCATAGATTGTTAAGAGTCTGGAACTCACAGGAATCCTCATCATGCTTACATGGTCTTTGATTGTGTACACGGAGCTGTGACCTGTAGGACAACTAATCTAGTCCAGGAAGGTCGGATTATGATAGGTGGCCCAATACCTTTTGACTGGCAATGTGTTATAGCCATTCTATGATTACCTTACTGAGTTACCTCCACTCCCTCTAGTCTTCCAGGTCCTTTAACACCTTGCTACCAATACTGTAACTGCTTTCTCTATTTTAAAATGCAGAACTTATTTACACTAATCTGCATCTGCCATCTATTTGCTTGTCCCACCTCTCTAATTCTGCTCTACAACAGTTTACCACAGTGCCAAATCGAAATCAGCATCAACTTTTGATGCAGATCCACTGCAGATTTTATCCTCAATGTTTTTTTATTCTCATTTCAGGAAGCTAAATTTGTGGCGGCTCACCACTAGGCAGGCAAACCAGCCCTTCTTGTAAGCCACGCAGCAGGGCAGCCGGCCAAAATGTTGCCGTCGGGGGTGTTCCCTTCCTCCCAGCACGGGACTCAGAAGCCCGCGCTGACGTGACACCCTAGTGACGTCAGCACCCTCCAGCGCGGGTCTCAGCCAGGTCCAGGCTGGGAGTATAAGTGCAGCCCAGCAGCCTGCAAATAAACTGAGCTCAACCCGTCTGGTTGTGTGTGTTATTGCAGGAGCTGTGGAGCTGCCGCTACACATTCTCCTTTATTCAATGTGTTTCCATTACAGACATTCGAGTCATGTTTCTGCCTTTACCAAATGCTTTCCTTTGATCCAGTTAATGACCTGCACTCAATAATATGTGAAACACTTTTATAACTTACAGATCAGCTACCCGAAGCCATCCAATCCAAAATAAAGGGTTGAGGTTAGCACTGCCAAGCATCACTTGCAACAAAACACAAGTACATTTAAGATAGCTAAAAATTAGCTGATTGCCAAGAAATGTCAAGGATTTTAAATGTTTTTGACATTCTAAACTGTTAAAATCTATGGAACTATTGAATCAAAAATAAAAATAGTTACTTTAAAATTAAATTCAACTAAACTCAATTTTAAAAAAATGTAACTGATTAGTGCTTCCCTACTGGCCGTTCTCCTCCAATTAACAGACCGCTCTCACCGGTCCTGGGGCAGAAGCAGATCAACTCTCTGTGGCGACAGCCATAGAATTGCAGAAGGTTTCATTCAATGTGGAGACAATACCTCACAGAAAGTGACAAGCAACTTCATGACTTCTTCGTCTGCATGGGAATCCTGCACTTACCGTGCTGCAACATGGCGTCACATACAACCCTGAGATTCTTTTACCTGCAGGCCACTAATTGGTAGTGCAAAAAAAATTTACTCAGCATACACATGTGAACAAATAAAGCAATGTAAACAAACTGACTGTGCCATACAGATAGGAAAAAAAAACCATGCAAAAGTAAGGGTTCTTAAATGAGTCCCTGATTGAGTTTGTTGTTGAGGAGTCTGATGGTGGAGGGGGGTAGCAGCTGTTCCTGAACCTGGTGGTGTGAGTCTTGTGGTACCTGTACCTCTTTCCTGATGGCAGCAGTGAGAACAGAGCATGAGCTGAGTGACGTAGATCCTTGATGTTTGCCTTTGCTCTCTGATGGCAGCGTTCCCTGTAGACATTCTCGATGGTGGGTAGTCTTTTTCCTATGATATCCTTGCCTGCGTCCACTACCTTTTGCAAGGCTTTATGCTCAGGGGTATTGACAGACTGTGATGTAGCCTGTAGAAATTTCCCACGGTTTCCGATGTCATACCAAACCTCTGCAAACTCCTGAGGAAGTAGAGGCACTGACGTGCTTTCTTCATGATGCCATTAGTGTGTTGCATCCAGGAAAGATCCTTCAAGATAGTGACTCCCAAGAACTTAATTTTGCTCGCACTCTCCACCTCTAATCCTTCAGTCATCACTGGATTGTACCCTTCTTGAGGTCAACAATCAGCTCCTTGACTTTGGTGACATTAAGTGCAAGGTTGTTGTTAGAGCACCATTCAGCCAAGTTTTCAATCTCCCTCCTGTAAGCTGACTCATCACGCCTTTTTATACAGCCAACCACCAGTCTCCTTCTCTAAATTACATCTGATAAATTTATTAAATGGTTTGGAATTGGTCAGCATGACATCATGTTGTACTGTGCTGTAATGTTCTAATCTGTTCAAGGTTTGTCAGATATGTTGTCCATGAGAAATCGCTGGTGACCAACTGAGTTTCTCCAAGTGCTTCAACATAACAACATATTTCTGATGAAATATTTAGCTCTATTTCTATCCAGTATTTCTAGCCATTTCCATTTTTGATAATAATGAATAACCTCTTTCCACATAGATTCTGGCAGCTGAATTTCTTTCCAAATTTCCAGTGACCCAGTGAACAGGCGGGACCCCATTATTTCAACTCTGCACTGTTGCAGATTTTTGACAGTGTCTGCGTTAAAAGTTGCACATTTTCTATTCCTTCTACTTTTGGCAAAATAACTTTTGTATCAGAAAAGGTATCCAGCGTTGTTAAGTAAAGTGTTAAAAAAACTTAAATGGCCAGTGATTCATAAAATCCAGATGAAGATAATTAAAATGCTGTAGAAGTGACCGAATTTTAACTCATGAGCATGACGTATCCATCATTTGACCACACTTGTTAACTTTGGGGGTGAATCCTGGTCCAATAAGAAATCTGCAGCTATCCATCCTAAATGTGAGGAACAATTGAAAATTTATGTGTGATAAATAACAAAACAGGATGTAAAAGACAGAACCTTAGGGACCCATAACCAATATCCTACAGGCTTGAAGAAGGGCTCAAGCCTGAAATGTTGGTTATGTATCTTTATCTTTGCTGTATAAAGGACACGGTTTGATCAGTTCAGTTTCTCCAGCATTATATTTTTACTTCAACCACAGTGTCTGCAGACTGTCATGTTTTACTCCTACATATCACAGAAGGTCTTCACTCCATTAAGGACATTTTTAAGAGGCGGTGTCTCAAGAAAGCAGCTTCTATCATTAAGGATGCTCACCACCCAGGCCATGCCCATTTCTCATTGCTACCATGAGGAATGAGGAAGACACACGCTCTCAATGTCACAAAAACAGCTTCTTCCCCATCTCCATCAGAAATTTGACTAGACAATGAACCTATGGACACTACCTTACTTTTTTTCTTTATTTGAACTAAGTATTTTTCTTTATTTTTTAATCTTGTATTTACGGAATTGTAAGTTAGAGTAATTTTGCATGTTGTTCTACACCAGTGGAACACATACCACTCGAAGTGATCTCTATGCCATCGGAGCTCTGTGAGGGATTGCGGGTAGGAAGAAAAAGTTTGAAAACCACTGTTTTAATGGTCCCTCATTGACTCGTTATGTGCACGGTTTCAGAACTCCAAAGGAAATGGGCCACTGACAATTTTTCTCATGCAAAATATTTCAGTAACAATTGGGTCTAGAGCAGTGGTTCTCAACCTTCCTTTCCCACTCCTATCCCACCTTAAGCAGTCCCTTACTAATCACAGAGCACCGATGGCATAGGGATTACTTAAAGGGAGATGTGAGTGGAAAGAAAAAGATTGAGTACCACTGCTCTGCCACAAAACAACAAATTTGAGGACACATGTTCATGACAATAAATTTGATTCCTCTCCCTCAAAAACTACCACTGTGTGAAGTAAATACAACCATGTGCCTGGTGCTGAGTGAACGATCTCTCTCAGCTTCCTCCTGAGGTCCCATTCATCATAGATGCCAGTCTTCAGCCAACTCCATTCATGTCAGTAAGCAATCAGTGAAAGTATTACATACGCAAAGGCTGTGCAACCAGAACATTTCTCAGCTGAAGCGTTTGAGACTTGTGTACTCCAGATAAATAGAAATTCTGACTAGCCCGCATGGAAAAGAATCTCAGGGTTGTATGTGATGTCATGTATATACACTGACAACAAAGCTGCACTTTGAACTTTGAACAGAAGCAGCTATGATGCTAGCTGGGCTATGACAGGTACAACTCACAACACTGGATTTGGAAAGCCGGCCATTTCTTTTCAAGTCAAGTTTATTGTCATTTGATTGTACAAGTCTTTGGCTTGGCTTCGCGGACAAAGATTTATGGAGGGGGTAAATGTCCACGTCAGCTGCAGGCTCGTTTGTAGCTGACAAGTCCGATGCGGGACAACCTGTACAAGTACAACCTGATGAAATAGTGTTCTCTGGTCCTCGACGCAAAATATGCACACAACCAAACATAACACACCTACAGACAAATAATACATTCTGTTCACAAAAAGGACAATTCAATTCAACTCATTATCATCAAGCAGCCCACTGCAATGACCAAAGATGTCATCAAGAATGACCTGCACAATGGCCACTTTGCCTGGTCCATTCAGCTCCAGACCATATCACAGCCTCGATCCAAACATGGACCATTTCAGTGGTGAGGTGAGAAGTGAAGTGAAGAGTGAATCCGTGGAATGCTCTGCCCCAGAGGGTGGTCGAGGCGGATTCGCTGACTATGTTCAAAAGAGAGTTAGATAAGACTCTTGTGGGTAACGGAGTTAAGGGTTATGGGGATAAGGCTGGAAAGGGGTACTGATGGTAATGATCAGCCATGATCTAAAATGGCGGTGGTGGCCCGACGGGCCAAATGGCCTACTCCAGCTCCTATTGTCTATTGTCTATTCTAAAATGAAAGCTATTAGAGGCCAATCATTTCAGAGTCAGAAATATGACTGCAAGAGTTCCTCAGGGCTGTGTCCACACCCCAGCCATTTTCGCTTGGCTTCATCAATGAGTTTCTTTTCACCGGAAAAAGGATATGTGGCAACAATTCAATTCCATTCACAAGTGCGAACCAACTAAAGTATTCTGTCCTTCAGTCCTGCTCTCAGACATGCCCTTCCAGCCTTTATCCTGATCTTGACCTATTCATTCCTCTCCTCCTCATCTGTCCATCATCCTTCACACCTCCTCAGTGCATCAATCACGACCACCCTCCCTCTCCTGGCTCTCTTTCCTCTCCACATTCAGTCTTAGTGAAGGGCATCAACGCAAAACATTGCCTCTTCACAAATACTCCAATTGCCTCCAATTACTCATTTATTTAAAATTCCATATTCCAGCGCCCGCAGTCTCTTGTGTCCAAAGATAAGTGGACACGGAATGACTGTTTACGCACCTCACGCAGCAGGGAAGCGATTGTTTGTGAACTTAGCAGGCTCTACTCCAAAATGAGCAGATGGACGAGTTATAACTTCTTCAAAAAATGCCTGATACAGATGACAGGTTTTGAAGTAAACATGGGAAACACAGACACTCAAAGATTGTCACTCAAATGGTACAAGAATTTTTTTTTAAATGACAGGAGAGAAATTCTGCCCTGGGCTGTTAGAATGGATGCAAGAGGGACTAATGGGCTGGATTTTGCCTTGAGTGACAAATAACAATGGCAATTGAGAATTGCACTTGTCCAGAGACAAATTTGGTGATTTTGCACAGCAAGTTGCTGCAAATTAAATGGCCAAACAGCACAACTCCCTCCACATGGCTTCTGGGATCTGTTCAAATAGTTTTGTATCTGTTTAACCGAGCAGATTGGAACAACAATAGAAGCACAATCTGAACCACAGAGTATTCGGTAGCATTGCAAAAGCAATGTCAAATCAGTTACAGAAAGTGGAATGAGGAATAATTTAAAAATGGACAGAGATAAAAGGAAGAATGCTTCTCCAGTATTATTTTGAATCTCTGACAATAACTAAAAGCTAATTAACACTTTATATTTATGAAAGTTAATTTCCATTGCCAAGAGGTTGTTTAGCATTAAAGAGATGCTTAGATTGGAAAGAACAAGTTTTAATTTTCTCAGTGTGTTTAATCTATACCAATAAGCTAAGTTCACAAACATTTTACTATGCAATACATTCAAAATGAGAGTCAGATGAGAAGATGCCTTTTCGGTACAATGAGGTAAACAACTTCAGAATTTTCATATCTATTGCCACGCGATGGATCATTTGAAACAGTGGAACTGACCTGTGCTGAAACGCCAGCAACTGGTGATAATCCAGCCATTATTTTCAATACCGTGCCTGCCTGTCCCGCATCAGACTTGTCAGTCACCAACGAGCCTGCAGCAGACGTGGAGGTACCCCTCCATAAATCTTCGTCCGCGAAGCCAAGCCAAAGAAAAGAAATTTTCAATACTAAATCCAGCCCTTAAGTGAAGTTGTCCATTGGAGGCGTTATCATACAATCTTTATTGTGGTTTAATATATGAAATGTTATATTAATTGAACTAAATGATTTATACCCACTGTTTTTCATTCTATTGTACAAAAAAATAGCTTACAATTCAAACCGAATCACCAATAATAGCTGTTAAAGCAACTGAGAAAGGAACTCTTGCCAAAGACATAGCTAGTTATTGTAACGTTTACACATTGAATTTTACAAAGGATTAAATTAAAACCAACAACCAGTTATTTCCTACCTTACACCATCTCATCTTGTGTAGAGAACAGTCACATCTGTCAATATAGAGCACCTTTAACATAATTTTATTTTCCATTAAATGTGGTTTGATCTGCTCATTGGCAATTTTGCTATATTGGTAACTTGCATGGAACTCACCAATGAAATATTCAGGAGGGTGTGAAGTCATGTTGCCAAAATGACAGACAACCATTAAATTTGGCGGGAAAGGCTGTTATCATTTCAGTCTCTGTATCTTTTAACTGAGTGATAAACTTTAATTATTAACCACCTCACTAGCAATGAAAACTAGAAATGTGAAGTGTCAAAAGTTCAGCATTCTTCTAAATATTCCTATTATTTTGTCTTATTCCAATATTTCCTCCTTTTATTACAAGATGACTGATTTAACCTTGAGTTCACTCTTCCAGCTTACACAATTCTGGTTCAAACTCTGCAAACCCAATAAGGATTCTTTCATCAGTTTAAAGAAATGCACAGTCACTTGCAGATCTGGATCCCAGATGGGTCCCAATCTGTCCCACAAACTGCCTCTCCAATCACAACTCATTTCAATGGGGGGGGGGGGAGTGGTGGTGGTGTTGGGAGGGGGGGGAACCTTCAAGACAATTCAAGTATAATGAAGAGCTATTACTTCTTATTCACTCTTCAGTAAATTCTGGGCCAATACATTATCAGAAATGTGTGGCAAAGCCATCTCATAAAATAGTCAACACACCCCCAGATTTTGCTTCAGTTGATATTATAGTAGTGTGAAACTTTCCTCTGCAAATTCAACTGCCATCTAAAAAATTTGCTGGTGGTTGTCGGCAGAATCCCAGACAGGGATGACGATGTGTATTGGAGTGATATACATCACGTGGCTGATTGGTGCCACAACAATTGGGAACTCAACATTAGCAAAACTAAGGAACTGATTGTAGACTTCAGGAGAACAGGAAGCAGTCCTCATCAAGGGATCAGCAGTGGAGGGGGTTAAATCACTTCAAATTCCTGGGTGTCAACATCTCTGAAGATCTGTCCTCGGGCCTTCAACATCTCTGAAGATCTGTCCTCGGGCCTCCAACATCTCTGAAGATCTGTCCTCGGGCCTTCAACATCTCTGAAGATCTGTCCTCGGGCCTTCAACATCTCTGAAGATCTGTCCTCGGGCCTTCAACATCTCTGAAGATCTGTCCTCGGGCCTCCAACATCTCTGAAGATCTGTCCTCGGGCCTTCAACATCTCTGAAGATCTGTCCTCGGGCCTTCAACATCTCTGAAGATCTGTCCTCGGGCCTTCAACATCTCTGAAGATCTGTCCTCGGGCCTTCAACATCTCTGAAGATCTGTCCTCGGGCCTTCAACATCTCTGAAGATCTGTCCTCGGGCCTTCAACATCTCTGAAGATCTGTCCTCGGGCCTTCAACATCTCTGAAGATCTGTCCTCGGGCCTTCAACATCTCTGAAGATCTGTCCTCGGGCCTTCAACATCTCTGAAGATCTGTCCTCGGGCCTTCAACATCTCTGAAGATCTGTCCTCGGGCCTCCATGTCGATGCAGTCATGGAAAAGGCCTGCCAGCAGATGAGCAGTTTGAGGAGATTTGGTACCATTACTAGTATGTACATGTATGAAACATATCAAGAAGGCAACAGATTTATGCTGGATTTATACCGGAGCCGGAATAGATATGTTGCTCTTCCCATTGTCATGTTCAAATTCAACAATTAGACTGTATTCCACAAGATGTTTCAGATATGACAAAGCTCTATAAAAATCAAAATTTCAATCAATACATTCTTGAACTCAGTCTGAAGCTATTCTGGTAAATGATAATTGGCTCCTTCTGGAGTGTTTCACTGACAGTTGGTTTATACATCTGTACTCTTTACAATTTGCTGATTCTTCAGTCACCATTTATTTAGAACTGAATATATTGGCTGTCTTAATCCTGAAGGCCCTTGGCTCGTATAATGGATTACATCATTTGGAGCAGAGTTTGTGAAATAGCAAGGTATTACATGAAGTTCAGTATCAATTACAATGAGTGGGATAATGGAACTATTAGATTGTGAACCATTTGGGCTATTGAAGAAAAAGCAATTTTAAGTACCTCCAAATTACAACAATTGGAAAAAAAAAATCTATTTTATATTATAACATTCCAACTCTGGCATCAGCTCCAGATGGATTCTACCAAGAGACATCACTGATTGGTAATAAAATAAGTTAGCCTTTCAACCTTACTGACCTAAGTCATTAAGATCAATTACTTCTTTGCAGTACACGAGGATATTTCAAGACTACGATACAAGTTGACACAATTTCATTAAATTGTGTCAACTTGTATGGTCGAGCAAATTCTCCAGACTCCTATTTGTTGCAAAGAGATTTTTTTTTAATCCAAGTGTGAAATCCATGGCATTCTCCAGCAGTTTCGAGTTCTCATTAAAATACACTCTCTCTCTAATGAGACAGGCCCTCACTGGGTCCCAAATGCCTTGTTCACACTGGACTTGATAGGATTGCCTTGCAGCATAAACAGGGAGCTCTGCCAAGTTGTAACAGCAGTAAGTTCAGATACCCAGGTCGGGTTCTAATCCATACAATTGTTGACAAAATTAAAGAAAGCCTATTTTCATCCTCTTCACAAAGGAGTTCAAATCTTATTCTGGACCATTCACAAAAGTTAAGGTGAACAGAGCTTTGGAAACATAAAAATAGTTTGTATTTGGATTTGGAGTTTGAAGAAGCAACTCAGTTTTCATCAATGAAATTGTTCAAGGAGCTGCAAATAAATAATGCTGTTTGTCACTTACAAAAGTCACATAAAGAAAACAACATTTGTGAGGTTCACGGAACTGTGTTCCCTATGAAATCTGCATTGAATCCAACAACTTGAGTGTTAGCACGTCAGCACCTCTACTTCCTCAGGAGTTTGCGGAGGTTTGGTATGAGATCCGAAACCCTGGCAAATTTCTACAGACGTGTGGTGGAAAGTGTGCTGACCCGCTACATCACGGCCTGGTATGGGAACACCAATACCCTAAGCGCAAAGCCCTGCAAAAGCTAATGGACAAAGCCCAGGACATTACAGGCAAAACTCTCCCCACCTTTGACAACATCTATAGACAGCGCTGCTGTCGGAGAGTAGCAACAATCATCAAGGATCCACACCACCCAGCACACACTCTGTTCTCACTGCTGACGTCAGGAAAGAGGTATTGGTGCCACAAGACTCGCACCAGCAGGTTCAGGGACAGCTGCTCCCCCTCCACCATCAGACTCCTCAATGACAAACTCAGTCAGGGACTCATTCTAGGGCTCTTTCACTTTATTGTTTTTTTTCCACTCTGTATTGTACAATTTGATTACATTTCTTTAGTTGTTTACGTGTGTATGGAGTACATATTTTTTGTCCTACCAATAAGCGGTAATTCTGCCTGGCCCGCAGGAAAAAGAATCTCAGGGTTGTATGTGATGTAATGTATGTGCTCCAACAATAAATCTGAGGTCTGAAATTTTTCCAATTGATTTGATTCAACTTCTTGCATTTCTCTATATGCCCACAGTACTTGCGATCTTCACAGCTGGCCCCAAAGAAGACACTCCTCAAAACAACCAATATTCTTCCAGCCACAGGGGAGTGTTATAAGTGAATGAATTAATGCTGTGATGGGATGGGATGATGTTATATGTGCTTAAGGACAGCACCCATAGAGATATCTCCTTTGTGCAATAGATCTGCATTGACCCTCCAGTGTGAAAGACAGGTCGTCCTGGCAAGGAATTTTCCAGAGACCTCCTAAAGGACATAGGCTTTGAGTGCCTGTGCACACTGCCAATTTCTGTGGAATGAAGAAAACGAAGGTGAAATTTCTTCAAGTACTGAACATAAGAAACAGGATTAGGCCATCAGGCCCGTCAGGCCTGTTCCTCCATTCAATGAGATCATGGCTGATCTGATGATAGGCTCATCTCCATCCACCTGCCTTTTTCCCATATCCCTATGTAAAAATCTATCCAACCATGTCTTAAATATATTTCCTGAGGTTGTCTCCACTGCTTGAATGGGCAGTGAATTCCACAGATTCATCACCCTCTGAGAAAAGCAGTTCTTCCTCATATCTGCCCTAAATCGACTACTATGTTCCCTAGTTCTAATCTCTCCTACCAGTGTGGATGACACTAATGCAGCAGTGAACAGTGAATGGTGAGATCGAGGCTCCTAATCCTGAGGCTGTAAGATGAGGCTGACCATGGCTTTAACCTCCACAACCAGCGTAACATTTATAACTGCATCAGTGACCCGGGTACGAATCCACTGTTGTCGGTCAGGAGTTTGTAACTTCGTCCCGATACTAAGTTTCATCAGGCTACTCCAGTCTCTCTCCATGTCATGTTCCAAGGACAAATGGGGTTAGAAGGTTAATTGGTTATGGTGCGGTCTCATGACCCAGTAGGGCCTGTTTTTGTGCTGTACCTTTAAATTTAAAGTGTGAGCATGCCCAATTTACAGCATCACTTGCCATAATCTCCTCCACCACCTCTTCAAATTTTTTTATGTGCTCTCAAGTGCTGTATTATAATTTGTACACTAGGATTATAAGGTTTGCACTGATTTTCCAAGGGCATCAAAGCAACAACATGAAGAATCACCCAACTACTTTGGCTGAATATCTACCTCACAGCATTCTTGCTAAACTCATTGCTACCACTGTGACAGCAGTGTAAGTTTACAGTTGACCAAGTCAAGTCTATTGTCATCTGACTGTACAACCCGACGAAACAGTGTTCTCCGGTCCTCGGTGAAAAACACACCAGACACACAGCCAGACATTACACACATACGGACAAACAATACACGTGCTGGACGTATTTTATCTATACAAGTAAATAAATATTGGTTTGTACGTATGAAAGTCTCAGATGGTGAATGTGAGCAGATCATTTGGTTGTTCACTGCCTGTGGGAAGAAGCTGATTCTCAGCCTGGTGGTGCTGGCTCTGATCCTCCTGGATCTCTTCCCCATCTTATAGATGTCTTCAACAGAATGGTGTTTGTGATGTCACAGGCCGAGTTAATAACCCTCTGGAGACTTTCCTTGTCCCGAGTTTTGGCGCCTCTTTACCAGACAGTGATGCCACCAGACAGAATGATCTCAATGGTACACCTGTAGAAGTTTTTGTGAGTTTTGGTGACATACTGAATCTCCTCCGATACCTCACGAGAGCGAGCCTTCTTCACGATTGCATCGACCTGGAAGTTCCAGGTCAGATCACCTGAGACGTTGACACCCAGGAATTCGAAGTTCTTGATCCTCTCCACTCCCGAGCCTTTGAATGTTCTCCTGAATTTCACAATCATCTCCTTGGTATTGCTGATGTTGAGCGCAAGGTTGTTGTCATAACACCACTCAACGAGCTGATCTATCTCCCTCCTGGACACTTCCTCATTGCTGTCTGTGATTCTGCCAAATTTTTCTCTGTAGTTAAGTTATTCAGAAGCCGGCGCTATTGAGCTGGAAGCATGAGTTTTAATCCAATAAAGCTGGTGGAGTATTAACATGCAACATAAAAATAAAACTGTTATTAGTAATGGTGACTAAGAAACCACTGAGTTAGCATTAAAACCCATCTGGTTTGTCGATGTAACTAAAGGAAGGACATTTTGCATCCTTACCTGGTCTGATCTATGGGAACCCAGTGGAGTGGTTAACTCTGAACGTTCAAGTGCATTGTCATCTGATTGCATAAGTACAACCCGACGAAACAGCGTTCTCTGGTCCTCGGAGTAATACGCGCAGACACACAACCAGACATAACACATCTACAGACAAACAATACACATGTAGAACAAGTCTTCATATATGGTATAGAAATAAATAAATAAATAGATTTTGTTTCAAGACTGATCAGTGTGAGCAGTTTCTTTGGTCGTTCAGCATTTTCATTGCCTGTGTGAAGAAGCTGTTCCTCAGCCTGGTGGTGCTGGCTCTGGTACTCCAGAAAGGGACCTTTGAAATGGTCAATCAAGCTTCACTGCAACGTCAATTAGTGATAGACAGTAAATGCAGGTCTTGCAGCAACATTAAAATTCTGTGAATAAATAAACAATAAACTGCTTTAAAGCTGCTACCACGTATATTTACCAAATGGGATGAGAGGGTTGTTTGATTGGAACTGACTGACCAACTGCATTCAATGGCATTCAGAGAAGGAGAGAAGAAATAATTCAATTCAGAGACTCATAAATACCTGAGATTCTGTCCTTGATGCCAGGAAATCCTCAGTCGCTGGATTTAATTCAGGATCAGGTGAGCAATAAGTGACATGGAGATCAGGTGGGAAAGTGTTCTTGAGGTTTGAGATCTTCCTGAATGGTGAAACATGGGGCCTACCTTCTATTTCTATTGATCTCAACTTCTTCCATGAAAGATTTCCACCCATTCTGATTTTAGTTTTCAGTATTTGGCTTTCCAGAAAATTATATCAGTAGACGTTGAAATGTAAGAATATTATGTTCCCTAACTCACCCATTTATAATACGTTTTGGTTGACTGAAGTGTCTCTTTGATAAGTCTGTAATGATCACCCTTTACGATGCTATTTCTCTGCTACCCTCAAATGTTCACAATTTCACTCACAATGGACGTCAGAGACATCATCCTCTCTGTTTCTGAGCAGATCTCCTTCCATCTTTGTTTTCTACACTAGTTTCTGGGTTTATCCCATACCTCAGCAACTTCCACACCAATTCAAGAACCATCAACTCACCCCAAGCAACAGAATATTAAGTGAAGCTGAAGTATCTGTTTTGTTGTGTATTTTGCACAGAAATCTTGCATGAGGAACCAGGTAGTTGGCAAGGATGAGTGATGCTGCATTTGAAAAATTAAATTTTATTTAAAATCAATGGAAAATCATTAAGTATGTACTGGACAAATATGCTAAAACACTCCTCTGTACGTTTGATATCCATAAGCTAAATGCTTAAGTCAAAGTGCAAATTATTTTTTCCAGGACTAACACTGGATAACTTCACTTGACAATTCCCTTTAAAATGGCATACCAATTTCACTTTTTTAAATTATTATTACCAGAAGTCTCTTATTCTGTATAGTTCATTTATTTCAACACTCTGCCTGACATGTTAATGACTGGAAAGAAAAGGAAAAAATTACCTTGTTCACAATACAGATCAAAGGGAGCAAATGATAAGCAAACCAGCTACCTTGCACATCTCAGGGATAATGTGGTGTAATTGAATCTCCTGTAATCTAGGATTTGTGAATAACAGAGTGACACGCACAGTCACGTGTTCAGCCATTATTCATCGTCGGTTACCCAGTGATAGTTTTCTTTCACACTTCATTCGTTTTTGATTCAACATCAAAATACATGTCAAGGGATGCCAGACGGCCCTTCAGCAAAACTCTCCAGAACTGGAACAAAGATGTGAGGGACAACAATTCAAGTCACCGATTTGCCAGAACCATTCTTCGAAAACCGATCAAATCAAGTAATTGGCCAGCATGAGAAACAGAGGCACAACTCTGATTTGTGCACAGGAATTGGATATTGGTGGTTGGGTTAGCCCTTACTATCCATCCCTGAACTTACTGCCATTCCAGAGTCCCATTAACAGTCAAGAATGAGATGGGATCTTATAGAAACATATAAAATTATGAAAGGTATTGATAAGATAGAGGTTGGTAAGCTGTTTCCATTTGTGGGGAAAACTAGAACTAGGGAACATAGCCTCAATATTCAGGGAAATAGATTTAGGGCAGAGATGAAGAGGACTGCTTTTCCCAGAGGGTGGTGAATCAGGGGAATTTGCTGCCCATTGAAGCAGTGGAGAAGACGTCAGTAAGTATATTTAAGACAAGGTTGGATAGATTTTGACATAGATGGGGAATTAAGGGGTATGGGGAAAATGCAGGTAGGTGGAGATGAGTCTATCATCAGATGAGCCGCGATCTCATTGAATGTGGAGCAGATCCGATGGGTCAGATGGCCAACTCCTGCTCCAATTTCTTATGTTCGTTAAACCTATTATAGGAGTGCCCATGAAATTACAGAATAACATTTTTACAATGCTTTCAAGTTCAATTCTACTAACTTTAATTTCTAGATCCTAGTTTATTATATTCAACCTCACAATCAAGAGAGCAGCCGAATCGATGCTAATTCAGTATCTCAATCTCCACGCTAATGTACTCTCAAACGCCCATTCAGTGATCAGACATCTCTCTATACCATCTCATGCTCACAAACCAAACAGTGCCCTTCGAGGACTGTGTGCACCATGTTGTGGCTAGACTTGGAAGCCGTGGCCAAAAATAGTTTAATCAACAGGTACATGACCAGCATTTATGTACTGACAAATTTTCTAGCACATGTTCATCAACTGGAAAATTATCAACAGCTCCCAGATCTAACAAATCAAAATTCTTAATTTTGTGGAATGGGATTAGCAGAAATAATTCAATTTGGTTCGAGGATATTGCTGTGGCCTTGAGAGCTCCAGTGCAGTACTGATTCGGAACTATTTCCAAACTCATGATCTTAGTTTTGGAGATGAGGAGCACAGCATTTAAACTATAAGAATAGTAGAACCCCTGTTATCCAGAATTCAAGCAACCAGCAAAATAAATTCAAAGGAGAAAAAAAAAATTAAATTAAATTTAAAAAATAAATAAAACTTTAAAAGTGTAATAGTAAATGTTTTCTGAAGTAGCACATAAAAGGAGCACATAAAAGGCGAAGATGCCTTGGTCGGGCTTTGCTCATAGCAGCTGTTTGAATGAAGTTGAGTTTGAATAAAATGATGTCACCCAGGATGAAGAGCAGTTTGATGCCACTCGCCATCGGGCTGACTCTCTATTAAACTGCCTCCTTATCCCTGCTTAGTAAGAACCTTTACCTTTACTCGTGTAACATTAAGTATATTAGTAAAGCATTATCTGTAAACTTGGGGAGGGGGTGCTAATTATCTACGATGTTATTGTCCATCTTTCAAACGCTCCATGGAGCGGAAGGAACCTGCAGATCCAGCAATGGGTAAATGTTTTCAAAGAATGTGAGTTTTTCAAAGAAAGATAAAGCAAAATTCTTTAAGGTTTAATTATTCATGCAAGTGAAGTTTGTTCAGTAAGTACAGTCTAGTACTTTTGTCTTTCAAACTGTTTAATCTTAATGAAGGTGCATTAGTTAGGCATTGTAAAAGTGAGTCTCAAGCAACCAGAAAACTCACTTATCCAGCATCTACGTTCCCCATAGGTGCCAGATACAAGAGGTTTTACTGTACGTCAGAGCAAACTGAACTACTCATAAGATTTCTCAGGTGGCTTTGTAGTCAGTAGCACAAAAGTAAAAAACACAGCAGCACAGAGAAGGAACGCATCAAACGATTGCTGTCAGCGCAGCTTGGCCTTAATACCAAGTGACCTGATACAGCTTCCATTCCAAATTACACCCGGCATCTTTTAATTCAGCTTGCTTAAAGCTTTTAATAATTTTCATACATAAAACCTACATACTTCCTTTTAGCTGAAAGGCTGCAATTGGTTGAACCATGTGTCAAATTCAAAAACCAGCAAGGCACAGATCAATAGAGATTTATAACAATAACGTTCATGTTTATTGTCATATGCATCATTACAATGTACATATTCAGGAATTCTTACTTGCTGCAGTCAAACAGGTATTTCTGTAAAAAAAAAATTCCATTGATTAAATTACCCAAGTATGGATAGAGATAATAAATGTCTGTTAGATAAATACTGAGCACCATTATGTCAACCTTCTACAGGAGCTGGTCAGCTTCATCGCAGTGTGGTACAGTTGTTGCAGAGAAAGGGTTCAAAGGTCAATCAGTGACAGAGAGGTTCACTGGCGTCTCCTTCTCCCCCCCCCCCCCCCACTCCCCCTCCCCATCGATATGATCTACCGTGATTGTTGTCTGAAGAGGAAGCGCAAAATCATTGAGGACCCTTCCACCCTGCACACAGCATCTTTCAGCTACTCCCGTTGGCGAGTGTCAGAGCCAGGCTGAGGAACAGCTTCTTCCCATAAGCAATGAGATTGCTGAAAGACCAAAGGAACTGGTCACATTAACCATCGGAGACTCTCATATTCACAAAACAACATTTATTTGTATAGATAAAATACTTGCCCTGCATATGTATTTTTTTGTCTGTGTGTGTGTTATGTCTAGTTGTGTGTCTGTGTGTTTTGCACTGAGAACTGGAGAACACTGTTTCATCGGGTGCACTTATACATTCAGGGAACAATAAGTTTGTTAAAGAAAAAAAGTGATGCTTCAATAGTACAGACATGTCTTTTTGTGGTGCCAAAGTAATTTGTGGTGCCAAAGTAATTTGTGGTTAGGGGAAAAATAACTGTTGTCTGAATTGGTCCTCAGCCTTCTAAATCTTCTGTACTTCCTTCCCAAAGGTCTGCAAGAAGAGGTCATGAACAGAGTGGTGGAGGTTTTTTACGATACTGGCCGCCTTCTTGAGCTGGATGCCTCACATAGCTGTCTTGAATGGGTGGAAGATTGGAACCTGTGATGGACCTGGCTGTATTTCTGATATTCTCCAGCCTTCGTGAGATCCAGGTCATTTGAGTGGCCGAACCAGGCTTCAATGCAACCAGTCTGAATAGTTTTCACAGTCCGCCTAAAGAGGTTTGATAGAGTATTCGACGATGTAGACACCCTCCTCACACTTCTTAAGAAAGTAGAGGCTTGGTGTGCCTTCTTCAGGGTTCCTGCGATGTGCTGGCCCTAGGAGAGGTCTTCCAATATGTGGACTCCCAGAAAGTCGAAGGTCCTCGCCTCTCCTCTACCTATCATCACAGCAGGTCTCTCAAATTCCAGCGGAACATACACCAGATAAATCATGGATGTCATTATAAGACCACATAAAATTTAAAGCAGAAACTCCAAAAAAAAAAAAATTTTTTTTAAATGATGAACTCAATGGAAGAATTCTCAGTTAAATTATGCTCAGATGGTGGAACCGAGGAAGTGATTCTGACTTGTCTCTTTATAGTGCCGTTAGGTTACGCCAAACCTTTCATCTTTCACTGATCTTAGTTTTAAAAAGCAACACTTTTTCTTGAACTTTCATCAGACTCAACTTCTTCACATTGGCTTGACATATAGTCTATTCGTGGGAAGAAATTAATCCTTAGATAAACATTACAGCAGTTCTGGTTCAGTCACAGAAGCACGGTTTCTGAATTGTAAAGAAAAACAGTGGTGATCAAAGAAACAACATCAAAAAGCTTGCCCGTTACCTTTTCAAAGACCAAGACAGTCAATCCTAAACTGTTTTCTCAACCCTCAAACAATTCATTCTCATGACTGCAAGTGGAGATATTAGCAAATCCACTTAAGAGTGCATTTGATATCTGCAATTTACAATTCAGGGTGGGTTTGATCCCTTTATACATCATTTTGACTTATTTCTATGGAATAATTTCCTGTAAAATGCTCAGAGACTATTCATCAAAGTGCTTCTTTCCTTCCCTCAGCCATTGGTGACCCAGAGATCAAATATAACCTTGTATTAGCCCAGGATATCATGGGCAACTGGCTGTGCTTGCAGAACATGTGGACGTCTTACACACACGACTGCAGGTAGGTGCTTTGGTTCAAAATGTGAACACTCTAGTGAGATACAGAATGAGAAAAGGTTGTTCATCTTTTATCATGTGCTATGCCGTGGCATCGGATGCTATTCTCAGGGTTGCAGTTGTAAGCGGCCTTGTGCTCCTCTGTCCTCTATCAACATTAATTATTAACCTTTGAAAAATTCACAGCCAGCTAAAAAAAACGAAGTGCATGGTCAATCGCATCAACAGAATAAAAACATCTACCAGATGGATTCTAGCAGGTCAATGATCTGCGCTGAGTTTAAATATCATCTTGGATTGTTGGGGGAAGACTGAATGAATTACAGCAGGTGCTCAGAGAGCTGACAATAAATAAAACGAAGGCAAAATCTTCCAGGCCTTTGGAAAATTTGAACTGGTTAACTAACGTCTCTCAAAGAGGCCATCACTACTCATCAGACTTCCGTCCCACCAACTGAAATTTAGAAGTTCATCCATTTGACCATCAGGAGCTGACAAGAGAAAGCTTAACCACCCAAAAAGCTCATTCCACAAGCATGAAGGAGAGGTAATAATGATGCACTCGAGGTGCAAATACCCATGTTAAACATCTAAATGTAAACATACAGGTGTTGGCCTACCAGTCACATGAGAGAAGATTTCAGTGTCCCGCAGCAACCAAGGATGGGAATACACTACAATAGCAACTACACTGCAGAGGTAAGTTATTGGCTGGAAAGTGCTTAGAGATTGTGAAAGGTGCTACAGAAATGCAAGTCTTCTTCATCAATAACATCCTTTCATCAATACCCCTTCCCAAGAAGAAGGGACAATATTTTTTCAGTGCCCAACCTTGAAGACTGAGATTTATAATATTTTTATAGAAACATGAAAGCAGCGGATGCTGGAATCTTAAGCAGACAAAGAACTGCTGGAGGACCTCAGCAGGTCAGACAGCAGCGCGGGTACAAATTAAGGTGATACAGTGCTACCACCAGGAGGAGTTGGACACACAGAGTGTAGTATCTGAGGAATGTGGCATCTTGGGTAAATTCAAGTTGGATGCCTTCCCACATGGTCTGGCGTGTGTATGTTCTGTCCTTAGTGCTGTTTACTTAGTTAATAAATCTAGCTGTTTTAATAAGAACCCAAGTTTCTTTATTGTAATAAAAGAAACATCATAGAAATGGTCAGTCAACATTTCAGGACTGAACCCTTTATTAAAACGATATTGTCACAAGCGGCTTTACACAAGAACAGGCAGGTTATGAAACTGAATAATTGGCTTTTCATTTCATTTATTCATAAAACAGTCTCTCATGTTCATATTCAATTAATAACAGCTGGAAATTGAGTTGAAGATTCCTTTAGGAGTTTCTCAATATCATTTAATTTTGCTGCAGTTTTCACCAAATGTTACAGGAAGGACTCTGCTAGTTTGTGAGTGGTATATGAACAATTCTCTCATCTATTTTATTCTTTGAATAAAATTAGATAATTCTTTTCCCAACACCTGCATCCAGGGTTCACTAGCCTCTAACCCACACACTGTCCTCAAGGATATCAAGAGTTTGGTTTCATATTTTCAGAAAGCCACGTATGATTCTGGCCAAGTCAGCATGGCTAGCGTGTTATAGCGTCAGCAACTGGGGTTCAAATCCAGAGCTGTCTGTAAAGAGTTCGTATGTTCTTCCCGTGTCTGTGAGGGTTTCCAGGTTTCCTTCAAAATGTGCGGAGGTGGTAGGTCAATTAGGTGTCATGGTGTGGCATGGATCCATGTGTGGTGGTCCACCACCGGCCTACTGCAGGGGGCAATACCTGTTCCTGCAGGAGTGTAAGGGGACAGGACAACACCTGGCCAGCTGTCAATCAGTCAAACTGAAGGGATCAAGCCCCACCCAGTCGGGTGTCAATCACCCTCCGGGATATAAGCCTGCGCCGGCCTCCCAAAGCTCACTCAGAGTTACTGCAGCTACAGCCAGCCTGGCTCTGTGGAAGTCTTTTTGGATTAAAGCCTGTTGTACAGTCTTTACCTTGTGTGTGTCTGATTCTGGCTAACAGCGCACCACAATTTAATCCACATGTGCCAGGAGGGCCTGTTAAAACTGAAGATAAATTCAGGTCTGATTTGAAGGTGGGCCTGAGCTGGCTCATTGTGTGCATGTTCGTGTGTGTGGAGGGGGATGGGGGGTGGTGAAATCTCAGCCTCCATCCGGGAGTCAGGGTTGGGACCAAGGAGCACGGAGGGTTGTGGCCTGGGCTGATGTCAGAACCTGCTCTGATTTACTGAGCCATCCTGATTTGGTGCTTAGGGCTTGATAACCCAAATGAGTGGACATAAGCAGAGACTTAACCGACTGGGTCCGGGCCCAGAGTAATGTTACTAAAGCCTAGTTGTCAGGAGACTGACCGACAACAGTCACTCCTTGTGTACTAACTTCCCAGGACATGCTCCTGGAGGCTAAGAAACCCCTCAGCGAGGGGGAGAGAGAAATGTCGTCAGAAGAGGTTGATCAAATTTCCAGAGATGTTTCATTTTTCTTGGAATTAGTGACAAGTGAATCCCACTCTGTCACTAAGTAGCTCTTCTGTTGAATCTCTAGCCATTTAGGCTACAAACTGGCTATGGAATTGATAAGCAAATAGGAGCTGATGGAGGAGAAACTGAGAGTCTGTGGTCCATAAAGCTAGCCAAACTTCATAAAATATGGCCCGTATAAATGTTACTTTTGTTTCTTAACTAGAATGCTCTTCATTCTCTGGAGAGACATTGAAACAAATAAGAATGAATTAATGCTGCAGAAGGGAACAGTCCTGAGCACTCAGTTAAACCTGTCAGCTTCCTTTACGACATGTTCCCATTTTGCATTTCATTTGGTCATTCTCCCTCAGAAGATAATGTTTAAAATGATAGGCAGCACTAAATATTGGCAGCCATTAACCAAATGCTCTGTTTGTATTTTCTTTTTAACACTCCTTGCCGTGTTAGTAACTATATCACGCAGATTTAGTACGTTATTTTCGTATTAACAGAGCAACGCAATCATGGGGTGTTGCTGCCTGTGTCCATCAGATTAATGCCTGATTGATTAATTGCTGCCCCCTTGTGGTGAAGGTGAGCAGCATTTGATCGGCAATACATAATCATCTTTAGACTCAGATGCAATTTGGAATAGTATATTTCTTGTTATGCAATATTAGATGGGAATAAAAATCACTGCTGTGTGACTTTTTGTAACCCGGAGATCAATAGCCTCAAAATTCATTGCAATCACAAAGCATTGCATAAGGTTTGTGATGTAGAAGCGGATGTTCTGCCCATCAGATTGGACCAAGTATTTTAAGAGCAATCCCATTATGCTTTTCAAATCTCTTTTCCCATAGGCTGTAAATTATTTCTCCAATGAAAGAGTTGAGTGAATCTCTACTACAACAAAAGGGAAGCCATTCCATAATAACTCTCTGCACTAAAAATGTTGTCCTCACATCAGCCAAGGTCTTTCAATTATCTTCAGTATGTTTCCTCTGGTTCCTTAACCATTAGCCAACAGGAACAACTCCTCGCTCTCTTTATCTTAAATAAACCCACAATGATCTAGTGTACCTCTACACAATTCACATCACAACTCAACAGTCTTTGCTCTGAGAAAATCAACCCGTTTCTCCAAACTGAAATCCCTCATCTCCAGAACCATCTGAGAAAATCTCTTCTGCACTCTCTCTGGAACTTTCAGATCTTTCCTAAAGTTGTGGCCCACTCAATTATTTTAAACATATCCTCTATTCCTCCAATTACACCGGTAACAATTTTATTCAAAAGGTTTGCTTCCTGAAAAGAATTTGGGGATTGTGATAGACAGCTTCAAGCTGAACACAAAGATAATTTCAGATTTCCTGTATCATGTTGGAAATTGGAGAAACATTAAATTAACTTTTATTGAATTTTTCCTGTTTAATTGCATAATGACGCTGACACATGGTGTGAGTTCAACCGACCTGCTGATTTTCGTTTGTACTCAGCATCTGATGCCTCTTGAGTCAGTGTCCAACAATAGTCGCCCAGCATTAATGGATTCCAGTTGCCCTGATACCACTTTTCCATAATTGCAATGTCCTGGTGAAACCTGTTACCATGTTCATCTCTGACGGCACCGAGGTCAGCGGGGAAGACGTCCATGTGCGAACGCAGAAAATGAATTTTCAGTGACATGTTGCACTTCATCGTTTTGTACGTTTGAAATAGACTTAAAATATGACAGGATTTCACAAAAATACATTTTATCTAAAAAGCAGCATGTGATAGGAAAATATTATGGTGATTTTCTTGATCAGCAGCCCAAAATCCATACAATGCACCCAAAAATGTTCAGGAAGCAAAATCCATTGTCCAGGGATATGAAGCCCACAAACAACATGTTTCACCAAAAAGCTTATCTTGCAACCTTCAAGATTTGTCACACCTGTCCATCTATTGCCTTTGAGCTGTGCCAGTCAGTGTATATTGTCTTTCTTTGTCAAAAGTTTGCTTCACATCCCATCCTTATGCATTAAACAGCATCTACCATGTCTGTCCAATCTGCAGCTTAACTGCTTACAGTCAATGAGTAACCTCCTCACTGTTCGCCAACCTTGGCTTTTGGTGGAATGGAGTTCAATTGCCAGGAGCAGCTTCTACTATGTTGTTAATAAGTAAAATAAGAGAATAAAATTACGACTCTCACAAAATTTGACATTTACCCTTTGCTTCCACGTCCAAATAATTAGTCTAAGTCCAAACACTGATCCCTGGAGATCCTCACTGTCTACCATTCTCAAATCTGACAAACAACCCTTTGTCATTGCTGTTTCCCAGTGCTTTATCATTATTACTTCTTCACATGGACGACGCTATCCACAGTGAACAACAGTGGAACATATTAAAAATAAATAAATGAGGTTCAGGGCAGCAGCAGTGGTAGACAACAAAACATAGTAGACAGGTCAATGATTCCCAACTAATTGGTCAATCAAAATACTGCATTCTTTCCACATAAATATTGTTGACAATTACAAACTTCATTGGAGCAGAAAACTTGAAGGGTATTCCATTCTCAGTGATAGCCGGGATCAAATGTGGATGCTGAAGGCAATGCCCCATCTTGGCTTCCTCCTGAGGTATCCATGGTCATGGAGACCAGTCCTCGGAAAATATGATTCACTCCAGGTGATATCAGGAAACAGGTGATATAGCAAGAACCACGGGAACCAGAAGCTTTAATGTAGAAGCCTTGCACTCCAAAGTTAGCCATGCCTCTCACCCAGGTGTTTCTGTACAGTTACAATACCAACATGGTGATGCACTGCCAGATTGATTGACAGCATCTTTCTTAATCCAAGTGAGCTCCTGAATGGACCTCACATTAGGTCACTTTGCTCTCACTGATCTCTCTCTTACTCTACAGAACACTCTGTCCTGTGTTCTCTTTGCTGTTCGTGCCATATGGATTGACTTAAAGGATAACTCAAAAAACAAATTTTTTTGCTGAATCTCAGTGCATGTAAGGATAAACTTGAGCTTGAACGATGCGGAAAATTGCCCCTGCGTTTAAATTTCACAAGCAGGATAAATACAATCTGACTAATTAACAATCCGTACTAAGACAGAGACCGGTCATCAGCCACTTGATAAAAGGCATCATTAACAGTGTTGTCAAGAGACATCCGTCCTCCTGTTAACTGCTCACTGAAGTCCAGTTTGTGCTTTACAGGCCACTCCACCCATATCACACACACAAGACCACAGAACAGAATCCCAGATTGAGGCGAGTGCACCGTGTTCTTGATAGCACAGCAAGATGTGACCAAGTGCAGCAGTGAGCCCCGGTAGTGCTGAAGTCAGTGACCATCAAGGGGAAATGCTCCTGTGGTTGGACTCACACCTCACCTTCTGTTTGTCGGTGGCCAACCATCACAGCCCCGGTATCCTGGGTTCGAGCATTTGCAACTGCTCTGTAAATGGCTTACCATCACAAGTGGGCAGTATCCAATTCCCTTCACTGTCCTTCACTAAATGAAGCAGTCCATTCCCAGATGCTGCAAAGCCCAGCCAACATTCACCCCCTGAGCTGCTCCCCCAGCAATGATCCATCCTCAACAAGAAAGATTCCAAATACCTCCCCTTGATAATCAATGACATCACCACCTTGGACCTCCCACCGACATTGACCAGAAACTCTACGGAACCAAGTGTCAGCAGGACCAAGCCAGTGGCTAGCTATTCAACAGTGTGTGACTAACTTTATCAGATTTCACATTTCATGCTTATTGTCAGAATACATACATGACATTAAATACAACCCTCAGAAGTGTGAGGGGTTTGAGTAGATTTGGTACGTCACCTAAGACTTGAAAACTTTTACAGGTGTACCTTGGAGAGCGTTCTGGCTTGTATCTGTCTGGTACGGAGGTGCCAACGGTCAGCACACAAAAAAGTTCAGAGGGTTGTTAACTCGGCCTGCAACATCATGGGCACGTCTTTACTCCATCGAGGACATCTACAAGAGGCGTAGTCTTAAGAAAGCAGCCTCTATCCTCAAGGTCCCCCACTACACAGGCTTTGCTCTCTACTCTGCTACCATAGGGAAAAAGGTGCAGGAGCCTGAAGACGAGCACTCAGTGGCACATGGACGGCTTCTTCCCCACTGCCATCAGATCCTTGAATGAACAATGATCCACAGACACTGCCTCTCTCTGACTTTTTAAATTTCCTTGCACTATTATTTATTTATTTTGCAAGGTGGTTTATAGAAATGTTGGCATCTGTGATAGTGCTGCAAAACAACAAAATTCATGACATGTTCGTGACAAGAAATTCTGATTCTGAATCTGAGATTCTTTTTCCTGCAGGCAAGGCAGAATTACCAGCTATTGGTGGTGCAAACTAATTTACACCACATACACAAGTAAACAAATAAAGAAATGTAAACAAACTAACTGTGCAATGGAGAGGGGAAAAAATCAATAAAGTGCAAAAGAGTCCTTAAATGAGTCCCTGATTGAGTTTGTTGTTGAGAGGTCTGATGGTGGAGGGGGAGCAGCTGTTCCAGAACCTGGTGGTGCGAGTCTTGTGGCACTGATACCTCTTTCCTGCTAGTAGCAGAGAGGACAGAGCGTGTGCTGGGTGGTGTGGATCCATGATGGTCGCTGCTTTTTTTGAGGGAAACACAAAAGTCTGCAGACGCTCTGACTGTAGTAAAGCACACAGAAATGCTGGAGGAATGCAATCAGTCTCGCAGCATCCACAGGAGTTAAAGATATACAGTACTACGAAGAGCTCAGGCCTGAAACGTCGCTAATATATCTTTACCTCCTATGGATGCTGCAAAACCGGCTGAATTCCTCCAGGATTTCTGTGCTTTGACTAACTTTTTTTGATCTTGCAGTCCTCTTCCACCATCCACAAGTCACAAGTCAGGAGAGAGATGAGTGCAGATTTAACAATACTCCAAATGCTCAGCTCCATTCAGGACAAAGCAAATTACTTCATTGTTAAACATCAGCACCCAAAACAATAATTCACTCCATCTCAGTGCACACTGGTTACAGTGCGCTCCAGCTACAATATGTACCCTTGTGAGCCCCTCACAAGGCTACACGAAAGCACTCCCCAAACCTACAATCTCTACCAGTCAGAACATGAATAGTTGACCCGTCTTCCTTACTTTGGAATTTATCACTGATCAATGTATCACCATGTTGGGCCTTTCTCCCCAGTAGCACCCAACAAGCACCTTTGACTGCAAACATTCCAGGGCGCAGCTCATTTCTACCTTCTCAACCAATTAGGAATAGACATCAGTGTTTAACCTACAAGCCCAAAGCTCTGACAATGTGTGATCTCATTTCAGCTCATCCATTGGATTAGCCCCTTGAATAGATGGATTGCTAACTGGGGAGAAGTCCAGAGAACATAAATGTGGTTTTGCTGTTGTTTTATTTTTCATTGTTCCCTCACTGTCTCTTTCTGTATTTATAACCACTGTAAATTGTTATTTTCACTATGGAATTTAACTATTTCATATATTTATAACACAATGATAACACAAAATATCATTTCAGATAAAGGGATTTGTTTGAATCAATGTGAATTTGAATGTATTGATTGCAATATAATAGCACGATTGATGCAGTTCCAAGCCACAGTTAATGAGATTTTTCTGTACTTTGGGGACCAATAACTAAAACTTTCTTTCTTATTACCCAGTTATCTGTTGGCTGCCAGGAAACACTTCAATTGGTGCAACCTGCAGACTACTGTCTGCATATGAGAGAAGAATTCAGAAGCTTAGAATCGTGGATTCATTGAGATGTTCCACAGGAAAACAACCCTCCTTCAGGCCAACTCATCCATGCTCATCAAAATGCCGGTCTTCCCGTTTCCTGTATCTCCTTGTATCAGTCCAGTTGGTTCTTTTTAAACATATTAACTGTACTGCCTTTACCAACTCCCTCTGGCAGCTTGTTCCATGAACCCACCACTCTTCGCGTGGAAGGAAAACCCCTTCAGATGCCCTTTAGGCCATTCCCCTCACCTATTCTTTTTGGTTTTAGACTCGCTTTCTCTAGGAAAAAAAAAGACTGCGTGGCAATCCGTTCAATATAGACACTTCATAACTTAATAAACCTCCAAAATCACACCTCTGCCTCCGAGGGAAAACAGTTCCAGCCTATCCTACCTCTCCTCATAACTCAAGCCCCCTCTTTTAAATTTAGCCATAGAGCTCAGTATCAGGCCACTTTGACCTTTGCCGCCCAATTCACACCCAATTAACCTACACCCCCGGTACATTTCGAACGGTAGGAGGAAACTGGAGCACCAGGGAAGAACATAGGATTCGAAATCCAGTCCCGATCGCTGGCGCCGTAAAGACTCAAACTGCAATAGTCACACAAATCTTTTGTGCATCTTATCTGGATGTATGCTTTCTACAGCTTGATGTCCAGAGTTGCATATGATACTCCAAGTGTGGTCTATCCTCCATTTTGGTTAACTGCAACATGACATCTCAACTCTTGTACTCAATACCATGGCTGATGAAGGCAACAATGCCATAACGCACATTGTCAACTTATGTTGCACCTTTCAAGAACCATGTTCTTACACCCTGAGATCTCTCTGTTCAACAACACTCCCCAAGGCTCTGCCATTCCATTTGTATGTCTTGGCCTGTTTTTACTTCCCAAAATGCACTATTTTGCACTTGTCCAAGTTAAGAACATTACAGCTCAGAAACAGGTCCTTCAGCCCTTCTAGTCTGTGCCAAACTATTTTTCTGCCTAGTCCCACTGACCTCTCAGCCATGTACCAGTCCAAATTCTTCTTAAATTTTAAAATTGAGCCCACATTCACCACTTCAGCTGGCACCACCTGCTTACCACTCTGTGTGAAGATGTTCCCCTTAAACTTTTCCCCTCTCACCCTTAACCCATGTCCTCTGATCTGTATCTCACCTACCCTCAGCGGAAAAAGTCGACCTACAAGAACTCTGCCGATCCCCCTCATAATTTTAAATACCTTGGTATTTAATCCATCTGTCATTCCTTTACCATTTCCCAGTTAATCAATATCCTGTTGTAAACTTATCCTTCTTCACTGTCCAGTTTTGATGCCATCTATAAAATGACTGATGGTGCCACATTCTCATACAAGTCATTCATGTAGATGACAACCAGTGGAGAACATAGCACCATGACACAACACTGGTCACAGGTCCCCATCAGTGGAACAACCTTCACTTCCTCCTTCTGCCTCCTACCACCAAGCCAATATTGTATCTGAGCCGACAGAACAGCACAAAGCAAGCAAGAAAGCAGGTGCATTAGTGAGTGCACACTGTGCTGGTGTCAGAATCAGAGAAGGCCCAAGGCCAAACTAAGGCAGGTATGTTGGGATTTAACCTGCTGCCTTCACGGAAAGTAAGCGAGACCTTATGCCAGTGGTTCTCAATCTTCTTCTTTCTACTAACATACCACCTTAAGTAATCCCTTTCTAACCACAGAGCACCTATGGCATCGGTGGTGTGTGAGTGGAAAAAAAAGGTTGCTGGACCACTGTTGTAGATAAAGAGTACATTCTGTTCTATAGTTCATTCAATTGCTATTATTTTCTCCAGTTGTGTAGATGACAACACCTTTGTAAATGTCTATGCCAGATACTCATTGGTGATAAAGTAAATTTCAGTCAGAATGTTGCAGGGGTCTGATTCAATCTGATTTCAAATGTTCTGTAGCCTTTACGCTGAAGGTGTAAATTTACATTTTCTCTGAGATGAATTGCATAATATTTAGCTAAGTTGTAAACAAGTGGACACTTTTGTTTAATTCCCTTTGACAAGCAAAATGAAGCACCCCTTTCCCTTTGTAATATCCGATTATCTGTAGCCTGTGCAACTAAATGTTCAGCTTCCAAGAAGCCACTGGCTGCAGGGCTGCATCTATTTATTCCTTGGAATGCCTGACTGCCTGCACTATTACAATTCTTTATTAGAGATACAAGCTTGATGTAAAAATCTGCACTAGTTTTCTACTTCAGTGACAAGAGGCGAGGCCAGTCATCAATGTAAATAGACAGGAGTGCGGCAGAGAAAAGAGCTGACAACCACAGATTGTTACAACACAGAACCCACTCGTTTGACACCTTGATAGATGAAAGGATGGGGCAGCAGTGAATACATTCTCAAATTGATACCAGATTACTGCCATGGTAAGAACATTGTCATGCCAAGTCCGCACTCCAACCCGTTCACCAGTCTGATACTATCAGGCAACAAAAAACAAATGACCTGCCCTTAAAAGCTTACCAAAGCCCATCAAATTAACTCCAGTTCCCCCAAATACCCAGAGTTTGAGGAGACACCCCAATGAATTAGGAAAGTTAGAATCAGTGAACAACCTGGTGAAGGAGCAGAGTCAAGCAGCAGGGAAAAGGAATTGCTGACGAGTTGGCAATTTTAAAAAGTGTCCATCCTTAATTTCCAACATTTTGCCTTAAGGTAAATAAATTAGATTGATTTCCATGGAACACTGGTTTGCAACAGGCCCACTTTTCATTCATGTCTTTCAGGGGATAATGTATTTGCATTTTAAGGGGTCAATGGTGGCATTTTAAAAATTATTTTAAATTATACATACTGCACTACAAGTCCATCCCATCCAACTTACACCCCATTAACCTCCACCCCAGTATGTTTTTACACCCCATTAACCTCCACCCAGCATGTTTTAAACCCCATTAACCTACACCCAATATGTTTTTACTGCATTACCTACACCCCGGTACATTTTTACATCCCCGTTAACCTACACCCCAGTATGTTTTTACTCCCTGTTAACCTACACCCCAGTATGTCTTTACTCCCCTGTTACCTACACCTTGGTACATTTCCATTGATTTGGAAAAGCAGATAACTCCTCAAACGCATTGGGTATTTTGGGCAACTGGAGTTAATTTGATGAGCCTTGGTAAGTTTTAAGGACAGGTAGTTTTTTTTTGTTGTCCAATAGTATCGTACTGGTGAAAGCATTGGAGTGAAGGCTTGGCATGACAATGTTCTTACCATAACAGTAATCCAGTTTCAGTTTGCGAATGTTATGGGCACCTGCCTTCATTTTTCCAGTCCTGGATGAAGTGTCAAGCCCAAAACATTGGTTAGGTATCTTTATCTTTGCTATATAAAGTTCACTGTTTGACCTGCTGAGTTTCCCCAGATTTGTGCTTTCACTTATATTAAAAGACATCCCACGCTGGCCACACTATTCACCTGTCTTCAATTGGGAAGAAGATTTATGAGGTATGAGATCACACACCATGTTTCTTTTTCACCTTTATCAGACACCTGAATAAATCTCACACAAGATTTCTTCAGAGATTCATTTGATGAATCTCTCTCTGCAACCCTGCACTGTGTTTTTGCTGTTGTACGATGTATGTCATAAAAGGACTGCAACATCTTCACATTCAGTACAACCCCAGACTCTTTACACAGGTAGCGGAACGCAGCCTGATAGCTGGAGGAGGGGATTTAACTGTTCCTTTTGTGAAAACTTGCAGCCAGCTTGACTGCTCATGGTACAAATTGTCTCACTGTGCCTCAGTACAGATGCCGATAATCGTAAACTTGGATTTGAAACCGTACATATTGGGGAGCATCGACGCATATGTGCACTAATATGCCAAATGCATTCCAGGTGGTGGGGGCATCGATCATGTCCGGACTCAGTGAAAGGAACTGTCGGTGACAGGCCCCACTCTACAATCTCAGAACAGAGTAACAACATTTTAATTCTCCTGTAAAACAGACATTGGACGATGGGTAATACGGTGGGTGAAGCTTGAAAGAGTGCATTTCCATTTTCTTAAAAAGCGTTTGTCTTCACTTTGACTTCAATTCCCTTAGCTGCTTGCTTTAATTGTTTGCCTGTCTGCAGGTTTTCACGAAAGGAACTGTCAAATCCCCACCTCCAACTATCAGGCTACATTTCGCTATCTGTGTAGGGAGTCTGGGTTTGTGCTAAATGTGAAGATGTTGCAGTCCCTTTGAGATGTACTGCACTTTCAAAATATTATTTCATTGATTTCAACAGAAGCTATAATTGGATCTCACTGCATCAGGAGTGACTGAGAACGAATCTCTGCCGCTTGCTTCAGAGGTAGACATTCTTCATAGGTATCTACTGGCTTGATTTGTACAATGTGCAAAAAGCTCAAAGCCTCCGGAGCGCAAACAAATCACAGAAAGTCACTTGATTTCCATTTATTTTCCAATCTTAAGTAGTCCGTTAGAAATGAGATGAATTTCTTCCACCCTGCCTGAAGCAGTGGCAGAGAGACCAGTGACCTCTTGAGATTTGCATTCCAGACTTTAACCTTGTTCTCAGATGGAGAGAACAAGAAAGCTTTTTTCCGTCCTGTAGTTGCCTGGAGATCTAATGCCAAAATATTTCGATATTTTGATCTAATTTACAAGATCATCTGTCGCTTTTGGTGCTTTATGTGTGGATTTTCAAGCAAGTGGGCAGCACTTACTTAAAATCTAATTCTGGGGTCTGCGAGGTGCTATTGCTGACATCCACATTTACACTAGCCATATAATTACCGGACCCACAGCCAGATAGCTGGATGAGGAATCCAGTAATTTCATAATCTCCACTGCTTCAAGATTCAAGATTCTTTTATTGAAATATAATGGTAAACAGGGGTCATTAGTGTCCACCTGGCCACCCTTACAGTAGGAGAGCAAGAGAAGCAAAAGGGAGATCCTTCAAATTATGATGACGTTCAAATTAAAAGATGATCATGCAACTACTGGATTGTACTAAAATCCTTCTGGTTCACTACTGTTCTTTGAAGAAGGGAAAGGAGATCTCTCATTCTTAACTGGTCAAGCCAATGTCTGACTGGGTCAGATCAATAATAATTATACTGTAGATCATAGAGTCATTGGTGACATTCATATCCTGTGAACAGAGTTATAAAGTGTTTGACAATTATCACAATGGAATGGATTTTCCAGGCCACAAGTTGATGCAGAATTGCGGTTCACAAGAGAAATGGAGCTTAGTTTCCCTCTCCCCCGATTACGACTGACCGGATGACTGTTTCCAGTATTTTCTGTTTTCATTTCAATTCCTTTTATTCTTGAGGAGCCTTATGGGTTCTGTGGTGACTAATGAGGCCCATGTGGGTATCACAGACTTTTTCACAAGGGGCTCGAGGTAGCTGGCAGGATGGTAAACGTGTCCTTGAAGCTCTTAGTATCATCCAAATTGACCCTTTGCTGCATTTAGTGGCCATGGGCTCTATTTTCCCAGAAGTCAGAGGGAATGAGATGCACAGCTTTCAATTTTTTCCCCCTCTCTCTACTTGGTAGTCTCTTCCCTTTCAGAGCTCAGAATATGGCATCAATTTCACAATCCTTTTCCCTGGAATGTGAATGATGCCCAGTGTAAATAACCGAGGAATCCTATTGTCTCTATTCTGGATGTTGAGATGTTTGCAACAATGATGGTTTGTTTCCTTTCCAATGAACATAGAGGATTTGGTATTACATCTTGGATTACCTGCAATTGAGATGTATGCTGAAAGCAATCCAAGTCTCTGAAAAATACAGGAGGACAAGGATCAGTGCTGTAGCAAATCTAAGAAATTGATCTTTAAAGAAGTTTTCACTCAACTGACACATGATCAACTGAACAAGGGCACCTGCTGGCACATAAAAGATAGAGTGAATTCCATTGTTGGCATCTTCCCCAAAGTGGCCCATGTTTTCCAAGGTCTCACTGTGAACCTTCATGATGTAGATCAGAATGGTGCAGCAGAGAGATTGGTAGAAGCAGACAATTACATTGTAGCATTAGGGGAAGCCCATTTTGGGTCACTTAATCTGTTCGAAATATGCACCATGGAAGGCATACATGGAAGATAGTTCCAGAGATGATGGAAGAAACCTTGTGCTTTCCCTCCACCCACAAGGACAAAGATATCCCACCCCCACTTTACTTATTTGTCTCCTCACTGAGGGGAAAGTCAGGACCTGTTTGTCCTCTCAGGTGAGCGTAGAAGAACAGATTCCAAAGATCAAGGGAAATCTTTCCTGTGTCCTTGGAAACAGTTATATCATGTGGAAGTAGTTGAAGAAATGGACATGCACTGGGTCAAGTATCCCCAGAGGCCTCAGCTTCCACAGCAAGTCACAGAGGTGGGGAGCACAGGTCTAAGTTGATTAGCAAGTACCAATTATATCTCTGGTGAGACCACTATTTTGTTCAGTTCTGGTCACCTCATTATGGAATGTGAAATCTTTAGAGAGGGTGCAGAGGAGATTTACCAGGATGTTGTCTTATGAGGTCAAGATTAGCAGAGCTACAACTCATCTCCCTAGAGTGAAGAAGAATGAGAGGTGACTTCTAGGCCCACAACATTCTTAGAGACACAGATAGGGTGGGCAGCCAGCACCTTTTTTTTCTCCAGGGCAGGAGTAGCAAATACCACAGGAGCTATGTACAAAGTGAAGTGAGGAAAGTTTAGGGGAGACATTTGGGGTAAAGTTTTTTTTTTAAACACAGAGTTGTGGGTGCCTGGAATGCATTGCCAGGGTTGATGGTGGCAGAGGCTGGAACATCAGAGGCATTTAAGAGACTCTTATATGGGCACATGAATGAAAGAAAAATAGAGGGGGTATGGGGTGGGGAGAATTTAGCTTATTCTACCAATTCTACCAACAATCTGACGATTTCGGGATGTGGAAAGCAACTGGAGCACGTGAAAAATCTCCCTGTGAGAGCATGCAAATTCTACACAAACTGCAGCAGAGATCAGGATTGAAACTGGGTCACTGGTGTCGAGGCTAGAGCTCAACAAGATGCACAGGGTACTGGAATTAGACTTGCCTCTGCCCTGCTGCCACTGGCAGTGCCCATACATCTCTGGTAAGTTCTTCATGGGAGGGCTGTGCCACCTTTCACAGGCTTCTCAGGCTGGACAATGGATGTGCTGAGCCTGTACCAAGTTAAATTAAGTGCAAGTGTATGAGAGAGAGAGAGAGAGAGAGAGAGAGAGAGAGAGAGAGAGAGAGAGAGAGAGAGAGAGAATTATTTATTTTATAGGTTTATCTTCAATCATTTTGTACTTTGCTGAGTGAACATGTTCCTGATATAAATGCCAACAGAAATAATTTTGACAATGTTTACCAGGTATCACCAACTTCAAAAGTATTTTGCCAACATTCAATAGCCTTGACAGCTAAGCATCTGAGTGGTGGGGGCTCAACTGCTGTCAAAACTGTTTTGCCATGCTATAGTGGTAGGAGCCAGGGTTGCTGCATGAGACAGCACATGGCACAAACAGCATGGCATAAGAGGATTTTTGGGGGGAGAGGGGCGGCAACAAAAGATTGTCCGCCATGTTCCCATCGCGAATGATTGTCTGTGTTTCGGAAATAGATTTCAGATTTATTGTCAGAGTACACACATGACATCACATACAACCCTGAGATTCTTTTTCCTGTGGGCGAGGCACAATTACCAATTACTAGTAGTGGAAAAAAACTTGAACATAATGTATACATGTAAACAAATAAAAATTGTAAATAACTGACTGTGCAATATGGAGAGAAAGTAAATAAATAGAGTGCAAATGTAGGAGTCCTTAAATGAGTCCCTGATTGAGTTTGTTGCTGAGAAGTCTGATGGTGGAGGGGAAGCAGCTGTTCCTGAACCTGGTGGTGCTCGTCTTGTGGTACCTCGATCTCTTTCCTGACGGTAGCAGCGAGAACAGAGCGTGTGCTGGGTGGTGTGGATCCCTGATGATTGCTGTTGTTCTCCCAACGGCAGCATTCCCTGTAAATGTTCTCGATGATGGGGAGGGTTTTGCCTGTGATGTCCTGGGCTGAATCCACTATCTTTTGCATGGTTCACTGGCAATAAAGCATTTGTGACACCCTGAGGCTGGGAAAGTCACCCATTAATTGCAAGTTCTTTTTCAACTCTTCCCTATCATGCTCGGTGCCTCTTCAACCTTTCCCCGAACACCTCTCCACCTGACTCCCATGTTTGCAGCAGTTTTGACACTGGCAATGAAAGCTCTGTATTACACATAACCAGTGCTAGGATCAGTGCTGGCCACTGCTCAGACAGGTCAGTGAGACGCAAAACAAACTGTTAAAAGTTTTAAATCATTCACAGCTTGCCCAATGTTATGTTACACTGTGGTTTGCATGAGAGAAGGGGAATGTGGTGAGAGAGAAAGACAATATGACAATCAAACAGCGTGCAATAGCATAAATCTAATATGCTCCATACTTTTAAAAAAAATAGGGTCACTTGAATTAACTATTATGAACATTTCTGTGAATGTCTAAGTTGGTTGATTTATTTTTGTAATTGATCTTTCCTGGAACCAACACACTAATAGCATCATGAAGAAAGCCTCTACTTCCTCAGGAGTTTGCGGAGGAGCTAGTGGATTTGTTCAAGTGAACCGGTACGGACTTGAAGGGCCGACACGGCCTGTTTCCGTGCTGTAAACGGTTATATGGTTATATGGAAGAGGTCTCCAGGTTTATCCAATTGTATGTATATTCAAGAACCACATCAGTTTCTTTTCCAAAGGAGGCAGAGAGACAGGATGAAAATAATCTGAACTTTTTCTGGGTCCTGAAAAAAGGAGAAATGGGTTATAGAAATGTTGGAATCACAAATGCATGTGAACCTGATGGCAGGCAATCTGCCTGATTGTTGTTTCAACTGCTTATGGTCATTGTAAATGAAGGGAATGACTCGAGTACATTGGCAAGCCGGCAATACAGAGTCGTTTCCGAAGAATGTAAAATTTGAAAGCAAATATTTTCACTGATGTGCATTCCTTTCATTATTGCTCCTATCCAGTTTAGAATAAAATGTTGTATAATGAGTCACAGATGAGATTATGATATTGTGTGGAGGTGACACACTTATCTTGGCAACCTTCTGGAAAGAAGTAAACACCACTCTCACTGGATCTCAGTATCAAAGTGTGGGATTGATACATTCAATCATCTGTGAAGGATGTCACTGCTCGAAAGAGGACCAGATTTTTCTCTATTCCTGCAGAGCCCTCAAAGCTTTGTCCTGGAACAGATGCCTTGTCCTTCAAAAGACTTCCGTCAGCTATTTCTCCTCTCAACAAAAAGGCAAATTTATCAGTGACCAGCAGACTTCAAGAGTATTTTTTAACCAAAATACTTTATTCACAGTGTATTATTTACAAAAGGGAACCGTTCAAAGTTTCTTCCCACCCTTTGTTTCGTATCCATTCATTTCCATCACCATACATTGTTAAATGAATTTCTATTGATACCATTATTACCACTGTGGGATTTTTTTCAATTCTTCAGCACCACCCCCCGCCCCCCCCCCCCCCCCACTGTTGTTTGTGGGGCTTCTCCTTGGTCTCAGCCCTTCAAAGCCCAGTACCGGAAGGAGTCTGTGTCCTTCATCACCGTGGCTCCACTTTAGCTGCACCAAGTCCCTCAACACATACTGCTGCAGCCTTCAGGAGTGGTTGACACAGAAAGGTACACACCATTACTCTCCAGTGTATGCTGTGATGATATTGTGTGGGAGCTGACCTCCCAATTAAATGGTACAAAGAGTAATGAACTGCCATGCATTCACATCAGGCAGAATTATCCATTGCTCATACCCACGATAACAGCTGAACAGGTCAAGGTGCTATTAAGTAATGTTCCAAAACATGTCCTGATGTTGATGGCCGAAAGCAGTGTTCCTGATAATGGCCAAGCCATCAAGAGTAAACTTCAAGTTGAATTTCGGCCTCTTTTCTTAAAAAGATAGTCCTTCTGCATTCAATTCAGGAATATATATTTAGGGCGACATGGTTGGTGTGGTGGTTAGTGCAACACCTTTACAGCACCAGCGATCAGGACCGGACAGGGGTTCAAAGCCCACACTGTCTGTAAGAAGTTTGTACGTTCTCCGTGTTCTGCATGGGTTTTCTCTGGGAGCTCCCGTTTCCTCCCACCTTTCAAAGCATACCTGGGGGAATAGGTGACTGGGGTGTCAATGGAGCGGCATGGACATGGGCATGGGCTGAAATAACCTGTTATTGTGCTGTATAAACAGGGGCTTGGTACAATTGGTCTCAATTCTCAAGTGAGGAGGATGAGAAAAATGTGGTGTGTAAGGTAAAGGCATCATGAGTTGGGACCGGAGAAGGAGTCACCCAGTACTAAGGAGTAACAGGATGGAGGTGTGACCTTGTGCGCTCAAGATAAGTTTGGCAATAACAAGCTGATGAGCAGCAGACTAACAGAGAAGGGTAGCATCAGCTTATTCATTGGATAATTTACTAAGTACGTATCCTGAGGTATAAAAAATCACCACTTGCTGATATCAGGAGAATGCGCCTTCTCCAACTAACACTGTTAGTTGCAAGTGTTACAATCCGGTAATAAAGAACCTTGATTTCGACTCAGTCTGGTGTCTTACTCACTCATTCTCGAACAAAGCAGACCTAAGAAATGAAGAACTAAATAGGAGGTGCAAGAAATTTTATCTTAAATATGCATTCAGCATATTTTCACATTCTTTCAATTTAGTTCGATTTTCTGGCATGTCAATAACGATGACAGGTTATAGAAGAGGATTCTGCGGTTCTAAGGGTAGAACTTCTCTGCATTTCCAGAATACTATCTCTTATTGTTTTAATAATTGAAGTTACTTCAAATATTATACATTTGATCATATTTCATGCATTTTACTAAAATCTTGCATGGAACTGAAAAGAGTAAATCAATTTCTTTTCGACTTGAACTTGACATTTAATATTGGGATTTTCATCTTGGATGCTCAGAAGTGAAAGAGTTCAGAATTTTTCAGATTAAATGCCTATTCTCCAAATAATTTTGCGAATCTTTTTACGTGCGGATTTTTTGTGATCATCAAAGGGAGGGATGAGATTGTTGAGGAATGGAAGGGAGACTCATGTACTGCACTATTAAAAATGAAGCTTGGTGTATTTTGTGCCAATAGTTTCGCTCATCCTCAGCTGTAGAAGGACTGTCCCCATTTCCAAGTGAGTTACAGGTGTCTGCCTGTCCCGCATCGGACTGGTCAGCCACAAACGAGCCTGCAGCTGACGTGGACTTTTTACCCCCTCCATAAATCTTCGTCCGCGAAGCCAAGCCAAAGAAGAAGAAGAAGACAGGATAGAACTCGTTCTGCATGGGGACTCGTCTTCCAGGAACTGAATGGAGAGAAACACGATAAGGCTGAAGACACTGTGATTGGAGTAAACACACCAAAATGCTGGAGGAACTCAGCTGGTCTATTCAGCATCTATAGGAGACAAAGATATATTGCTGACATTTTGGGCCTGAGCCCTTCTTCAAGGAAATATCAGAAAAGGCAGAAACAGGATAGATCAGAAAGTCTCCCAATTTATACAATGGGGGAGGAATCCAGACCAACAAAAGGTGTTAATTGGATGTGAAATTACGATGGGGAAGCAAGGGGGTGGGGTGGTTTAACGAAAAGACGATGATGGGATTGTATCTCATTGAGAGCTGTTGGAGGATTGCTTGAGAGTGGGAGTTACTATTTTTGAACAATTAGTAAACTAATTGTTCAAAAACACAGGCTAAAATAATTCATGAATATTTATTTCCAGCAAATTGGAAATAGTTTTTTTTATTCTGGTGCAAAGAATCCTGTTATAAGGTAAATGAGAGTGAGGAACAAAACTGTCCTTAAATTTTCTGACAACAGTCGTAAACCAAACCACGTCACAGCTCCAAGGATGATTGTTGTCAGAAAATTTCCAAAGGCAGTGGTGAGGCTTGATTTGGATAGTACCCCTGATACATAAACAAATGTACTCAGCCTCCTACTCCCTCAGCCTCCAACACCCTCAGCCTCAAACTCCCTCAACCTCAAACACACTCAGTTCCCTACACCCTCAGCATCAAACACCCTCAGCCTCCAACTCCCTCAGCCGCCAACTCCCTCAGCCTCCTACATCCTCAGCCTCAAACTCCCTCAACCTCAAACACACTCAGTTCCCTACACCCTCAGCATCAAACACCCTCAGCCTCCAACACACTCAGCCTCCAACACACAGCCTCGAACACCCTCAACCTCAAACACACTCAGTTCCCTACACCTTCAGCCTCCTACACCCTCAGCCTCCAACTCCCTCAGCCTCCAACTCCCTCAGCCTCCTACACCCTCAGCCTCAAACTCCCTCAACCTCAAACACACTCAGTTCCCTACACCCTCAGCATCAAACACCCTCAGCCTCCAACTCCCTCAGCCTACTACACCCTCAGTCCCGAACAAACTCAGCTTGTGGCAACAAAAATCCTGTTGCACTTGCTCCTGAAGCCCATTCAGGTAGCTGAAGACAACGTTGTAGTAATAACTCAACAGTTAACCTAGAGTAAAATAGGAAAACTCGGGGATCAATGTATATAATTACCAGTGCAATTTCCTCTCAGCCAGAATATTATATTTGATCCCATTCCAAAGGGTTGAACACAACATTCTAAACTGCAGAGCTGAAGGGCGAACCATCTTTCTGATGAGTCATTAAACCAAGACTTTATCTTTCCTCACAGTATTTTGAAGAACAGGGGAATGATCATAGTATCCTGGCCAACAGTGTTTGCTGAACCAGGACTAAATACAGATTACGTGGGAGTTATCCTATTCCTCTTTGCTGACTGTGCTAGCATGTTGTACCACTGCACATTCTCACCTCTCAATTCTTTTGACAGCACCTGTAAACTGAAGAGAGTATCAGTGAAAGAAATGCACACTACTCTGGGAAATATTTGCTTTCTAATTTCCATGGAAACCCATATTTTATAAAACCACTCTCCATTGCTGCCATGCCAACATGCTTGGATCTTTGTCCCTCAAATCTGATGTCAACTATGCAGCAAAGACAGGATTTCAACAGACTGCCGGCAAACTGCCCACTCAGGAGATTCCTGCACTCACATCACAGGTTCGCACATACTCCTGGTTTTGAAGTTCTTTAACTTTCTTCCTTTGCCTTCTGATCACAGAAAGCACTCTCAGAAGATTCTTTCCATCTGACCAGCCATTCGCAGCCTTTCTTCAGCTATGGTCCACTTAGGACTCTTTTCAAAGTTTATGGTCTCCGCTGTGCATGTGCAGTAGGCCAAGGGGACAGGAGAGGGTTCAGAGTTAGAATTTGGGCATTGAGAACTCTGGTGTAGATCGAGGGGAAGGTTTGGAGTCAGGTGTTGGGAGCTCTGGTGACCGGAGCTCCCAACGCCCGACTCCGATCCCTCCCCTTAGCCGCAAGGAAAGGGGAATCTCCAGCGCATGATGTCCTCTTTTGCGGAAACTGGGTGGGTGTCTGGGCTTGAGCACAGCCACAGCTTATGGATTTTGTGTGGTTTCACCCAGCAGTCACAGGCGAAGGCGGCAGTGAGCACAAGTTGCCAGTTGCATGCGGGCTTATGGACGCACAGACACACTGGCATGATTAGAATGAAATGCACCGCAAATGTGTTTCAAAAAATCTTAAACACCCAGTCCAACCAGACAAAGACAGGCCAGTGACAGGGCTACTGTTAGCTCAAGTGCAGTTTGGGGGTCTCTCACAATCTGGCAGGTTTAACAAATAAATATCGAAGAAATCCTGGTGAGCAGACCCGGGAAGAGCATACAAACTCCTAACAGACAGTGTGGGATTCGAACCTTGGTCCCTAATGCTGGAGCTGTCATCTGCCTGGGGTTAACATTCTTTTAATAAGCTGGCTCGGTTACAAGGATTCAAATCAACGCTTCTACAACCAGTGGCGGATTAACTATTAGGCTGAGTAATGAACCTCATTGTTCTATTAAGTCTATTTAATCAGACTATAATGCGTTGGGCCCACTTGGGTGAGGCTCTGACAGCTCAGTGGTTAGAGCACTGATCTTGTAAACCAGGGGTTGTGAGTTTGTCCCTCACTGAGGCCTCATTTCTGTGAGGGGCGCTGGACAAAGTGGCAAGTTACATTCTAAATGTAGTATCATGTGACAATAATGGAACTTTGCCTTTACCTTCTGGGCCCCTGGGCTTCAGCCTACGCTTTTTAAAAATATTTTAGTTTTTCCAAGACTTATGTAGAATATTATTTCAAACATCATGTAAATAGTATTTTAAAACTACAGAATCTCATATGATTACCCAAATCTCACCCACCCCCCCCTTCCCAACTGCTAACATTAAAAAAAACAAAAGGGAAAGGATGTTTGAGCTGCCTTCATTAATTAGCCCAGATCTTGATCTTCAGGAATTCAACACTATTAACCTAACTATATTATTTAAACCTTTTCGGGAATGTTAATTATATCCTTAAGCCAATATGATTCAAATAAGTTTGACATATTTTAACAAGCACGTCAGATCTTTCTAAGATTGTTATCTTTTCCAGGGGGGCACAACTTTGCGTTTCCATATTACAGCGAGTAATAAGTAGGGAGGAGTCGAACTTCTATACATTTCCTGGCTCCTGCTAGTGCAATCCTCATGAAATGTATTTTATATTTTGATACCTTTCTACCAATAACCATAAGGTTGTTCAATAAGTACAGTTCTGGTTCCCATGGAAAATCCACTTCTATAATTTTTGTCAAAATTTCTGGCAAGTTATACCAAAAAGATCTTACTTACATGCATAGCCAGGTTGAATGTATAAATGTTCCAACCAATACACCACACCTACAACACGAGTCTGGAATATCAGATTTTAAACTAATTTTTGTGGTGTAAGAAATAATTGGTGTATAAAATTGTATTGTACCAATCTATAACTGACATTCTTCTTCTTTGGCTTGGCTTTGCGGACGAAGATTTGTGGAGGGGTATGTCCACATCTGCTGCAGGCTCGTTAGTGACTGACAAGTCCGATGCGGGACAGGCAGGCACGGTTGCAGCGGTTGCAAGGGAAAATTGGTTGGTTGGGGTTGGGTGTTGGGTTTTTCCTCCTTTGTCTTTTGTCAGTGAGGTGGGCTCTGCGGTCTTCTTCAAAGGAGGTTGCTGCCTGCCGAACTGTGAGGCGCCAAGATGCATGGTTGGAGGCAAGATCAGCCCACTGGCGGTGGTCAATGGGGCAGGCACCAAGAGATTTCTTTAGGCAGTCCTTGTACCTCTTCTTTGGTGCACCTCTGTCTCGGTGGCCAGTGGAGAGCTCGCCATAGAACACGATCTTGGGAAGGCGATGGTCTTCCTTTCTGGAGACGTGACCTACCCAGCGCAGTTGGGTCTTCAGCAGCATGGATTCGATGCTGTTGGCCTCTGCCAGCTCGAGTACTTCGATGTTGGAGATGAAGTCGCTCCAATGAATGTTGAGGATGGAGCAGAGACAACGCTGGTGGAAGCGTTCTAGGAGCCGTAGGTGATGCTGGTAGAGGACCCATGATTCGGAGCCGAACAGGAGCGTGGGTATGACAACGGCTCTGTACACGCTGATCTTTGTGTGTTTCTTCTGGTGGTTGTTTTTCCAGTCTCTTGTGTAGTCTTCCAAAGGCACTATTTGCCTTGGCAAGTCTGTTGTCTATCTCTTTGTCGATCCCTGCATCAGATGAAATGGTGCAGCCAGGTAGGTAAACTGGTTGACCGTTTTGAGTTCTGTGTGCCCGATGGAGATGTGGGGGGGGGGGGGTGGCTGGTGGTCCTGGTGGGGAGCTGGCTGATGGAGGACCTCAGTTTTCTTCAGGCTGACTTCCAGGCCAAACATTTTGGCAGTTTCCGCAAAAGAGGACATCATGCGCTGGAGAGATGGCTCTGAATGGGCATTAACTGACATTAATAGTCATATTATCAGAGCAAAATTTTGAATTCCCCCCCCCCCCCCTACCCAAGTCCATCTCCCACCTTTCCTTTGATTTGTGCAAGTCTGATTTTGGGCTATTGCTTTGCAATAGGAAACACATCTTGGATATAAATTAACTTGTGATCCTCTTTTGAAGAAGAAGCTCCATCTCACTACATATTGTCAGGCTCATGGCTGGTCCTAAACTATCTCTTAAAAAAGATCTTAATTGAAGATAGAAGAAGAAAGTTCTATTTGAAAAATCTTATTTATTTTTTTAGCTGTTCAAATATTACAAATTGTCCTTATTCATAACAATCCTCGATACACTTGATCCCTTTATGGTGCCACGTGTCCAGGATTTTATTTCCTTATGTCATTGGTATTAACTCATTTTGATACAAAGGCGCTTTCTGAAGAGAACTAACTCCATTTTTAGACCAAATATATTTATTAATGTTGGCATATCCAAATTATGTGTTTTAGAATGGGGTTTTCTGTCTTTCCAGAAAATAATTTAAACCCTATTTGTAAATGAAATCTTCTGCTATCTTCTCTCCTGCCATGTGCAGACCAATTTGAGCTCAATATCCCCTCCCTCAAAAACATGCTATAAATTTCAATTGGACAACCAAATAATATTTTTTAAAATCGGTTAATCGTGTTTCATCATGAGTGAACGACTGAGTCAAACAAACCGGTAACAAACTGCACCTGCAAGGCGTTTCACAACGAGTGCAAGACCGAGTCATACAAACCGGGACCAATGCCTGAAGAGGGCGCACAAAATCAGTGAACCGGTGCGGACTCGAAAGGCCAACATGGCCTGTTTCCGCTCCGTAAATGGTTATATGGTTATATGGTTATGGTTGTCCACCAATGAATAATCCCAAATAACTTTTGCCATGGAGACTCTTGGCATCTTAGAATTCCATATAAATTGACTAACATTCTTGTTAAATGCTTTTAAAAAAAACACGTTGGTATTGAAATGGGCAATACAACTGACCTGCCCATCAAATAATGGGCCCCTAGGCTTCCGCCTACTCAGGCTAAAGGTTATTCCACCACTGTGTTGTTAGGTGACTAACACTGCACACAATACACCAAATTTGGCCTCACGAATGTCTTAAACAACTTTACCATAAGATCCCAACTCCTATACTTTGACTTATGAAGCCCAATATGGCAAAAGCTCTCTTTACAATCCTATCCACATGTGATTCCACTTTCAGAGAAGTATCTGTATATGCATATCCCTCTGTTCCACCACACTCTTCAGTGTCCTACCATTTACTGTGTGTATCCTTTCTTGGTTTGTCCGTCCAAAATGCAACACCTCACATGCCTGCATTTAATTCCATCTGCCATTTTTCAGCCCATTTTTCCAGTTGGTTCAGATCCCTCTGCAAAGTTTGAAAATCTTCTTTGCTGTCCAGAACACCTCCAATTTTAACATCATCTGCAAACTTGCTATTCAAAATTGACACATAAATCATTCAGATCATTGATGTAGATGCAAAAAACAATGGTCCCAGCACCGATCCCTCAGGCATACCACTAGTCACAGGACTCCAGTCTGAGAAGCAATCATCCATCATTACTCTCTGGCTTCTTCCGTCCAGCCATTGTTAAATACAGTTTACTATTTCACCATGAATACTGAGCATCTGAACTTTCCTGACTAATCTCCCGTATGAGACCTTGTCAAAGGCCTTACTAAAGTCCATGTAGAAAACATCCACAGCCTTTCTACCTTCAGCTTTCCAGGTAACCTCCTCGAAAAATTCTATAAGATTGATTAAACACGACCTACCAACACACAAAGACACGTTGACTATCCCTGATCAGTCCTTGGCTATCCAAATAATTTCATATCCAATCTCTGAGAACACCTACCAACAATTTACCTATGACTGATGTCAGGCCCACCAGCCTATAATTTCCAGGGTTACTTTTGGAGCTTTTTTTAAACGGAACAGCGCAAGCTACTCTCCCATCCTCCAACACCATACCCTTGGCTAGAGCCCCTGTAATTTCTACACTATCCTCCCTCAAGGTCTGAATAAATATCTTGTCAGGTCCTGGGGATTGCCAGTTTTCTGAATGAATGCTGGTAAAAAAAAATTAAGCTCTCCCCTTTCTTTTGGCTCCATACAAAGCCAACCACTCTGATCTTCAAGGGGACCAATTTTGTGTCTTACAATCCTTTTGCACTTAATGTACTTGTAGAAACTCTTAGGATTTTCCTTCACATTGCCTGCCAAAGCAACCTTTTAGCCTTTCTGATTTCTTTATTGAGATTTTTCTAGCATTTTCTATTCTCATTTGCTCCTTGTTGCCTATGTGACAGGGTGTTTAGAGGTAATTTGGGAGGAATTGTTAGAGCAGCTTCCACACACACATTTTAAAACAGAATATTTGTAAGGCTTTTGCAGAATGCTTTTTGCAGGAGGCAACAAAGTATCGAAAGCAGCTTGCCTGGGAGAGCACGCGATCTTTGCAGGCAGAGGAGAAGAGTTTTGCTCTCAGAGGGGGAGGGGGCAAAACAGAGAGAGAGGAAAGACAGAAATCAGTTCCAGAAGGACAAGCTGGCAAACTTTGGAAGAGTGCCTGGTCAAAGGAGGAGATTGGCAGTCTGAAAGGTGACCTGAAAGAAAGAGGATCATCTGGAGAACCCTGAAGGGGGCAAGCTTCTTCAGCAAGACTGATTAAGAAGGAATCATTTCTGGATGTCCTGGAAAAGGAATCTCTCTCTGAAAACCAGCAAGAACCCTTCTGAGTGGTAATCATTTGCCTGTTAAGCACCAAAGAGTGGTGAACTTTGTTAATGCTAACTTCTGTGCACAGTACAAGAATTGCCTGCAACCAGTGAGATTGGACTGTGATCCAAAGAACTTTTCTAATCTTAAATATACATTACACACACCTGCGCTTAGTTTTAGAGAGGGGGATTGAGTAGTTAGGTAGGTTAAGTAATAAGTTAAAGTTTAATTCTGTTTTATTGTTCAAATATAATTAAAAACAACTTTTGTTGAAGTGACCCTGTGCTGTGGTGCACATCCATTGCAGCTGGTTTTTGGGGTCCTCTGGACTCCCTAACACCTATACCTGCTATACATTTCTCTCTTCTTCTGAACCAGATCCCAAATATCCATCAAAAATCAAGGTTTCCTATGCCTGCTAACTTTGCCTTTAATCCTGACAGGAGCACAGAAACTCTGTATTCTCAAAATTTGACCTTTGAAGGTCTTCCACTTATCTCACACATCCTTGCCCAAAACAACATATACCAATCCATACATTTTAGATCCTTTCTTGTTTCCTCAAAAGTCCTTCTCCATAATTAACTTGAAACTAATGGCATTGAGATCACTGTGTTCCCCTACACATACCTCTGTCACTTGTCTTGTTCCCTAACAGGAGATCCAGTATTGCACTCTCTCTAGTTGGTACTTCTATATATTGATTTAGAAAACAACCTGGAGATAGACAGCGCAGCACCCAAGCTTCAGAACAACCCAAATTCTTTAGGTTATGATAATAGTCCACAAGTGAGCCCCACATCTTTTGGAAGTTAATATTTAACTCTTTAATGGCATATCTAATTTTTTCTAAATTTAAACAAGACATAATATCAAAACCAGCTGCAATGGATGTGCACCACAGCACAGGGTCACTTCAACAAAAGTTGTGTACATGTAGATGGAGTATTGTCTTTCCATTTCATCAAAATTGCATGTCTGGCCATAACCAAGTAAAAGATAAATTTGGTTTCAAGTTGGAGTCTGCAAAACGTCATCATCTTGAAATGATCTGAATAGAGCAATTAAAGGGCAAGCATCTAATTTGAATAAGAATCAATGATAATATTTGAAAGATATATTTCCAAATTTTTTTTCTAAACTACAGCAAGTCCAGAACATGTAAACCAAAGAAGCATCATCAATTTTACATTAGAAAACTTTCCTGAACACATTTGACAAACTCTAAGTCATCCAGCCCTTTCACCGTTTGGGAATCCCAGTCAATATGGAGAAAGTTAAAATCCCCTAACAACCATGTGTTTCCTGCAGCTGTCCACTATCTCTCTACAGATTTACAATTCATTCAATTCTTGTTGACTATTGGGCCATCTATATTGCAGCCCCAGGAGTAGGGTCGTAACTTTAGTGTTCCTCAGCTCCACCCATATAGCCTCAGTAGGCAAGCCCTCTGTCCTGCCTGAGCACAGCTGTGATATTTTCACTGACGAACAATGCCATTCATCCCCCTTTCATTATCCCCCCCCCCACCCCAATTCTATTGCATCGGAAGTAATGGAAGCCTGGAACATTGAGCTACCAGTCCTGCCCCTCCTGTAACCATTTCACTAATAGCCACAATGTCATAATTCCATGTGCCGATCCATGCTCTAAGCTCGTCTTCCTTTCCTACAATGCTTCCTGCTTTGGAATAGATGCACCTGCGAACATTTCTGCCCCGGTGCATGAAATTTTCATATCACATTATTCCTCTCCCTGCTCGAGCTTTCTGGTTCTCATCCCCATGCAAATTTAGTTTAAACCCCTCGGAGCAGCACTAGCAAACTTTCCCACAGGGATATTAGCTCTCCTTCCAGTTCAGATGCAAACCGTCCCATCAGAACAGGTCCAACGTTCCCTGGAAGGGAGCCCAATGATCCAGAAACCTGAAGCCCTCCCTCATGCCTCACTACATTTAGCTACATTTTCTCCTATTTCCAACCTCACTAGCATATAGCAACCTTGAGATCACCACCCTAGAGGTCCTGTCCTTCAACTTAGCACCTAACTCCCTGAACTCTCCTTGCGGGACCTCCTCACCCTTCCTACCCATGTCATTGGTCCCTAGAAGTTCCTTTCCACTTTTGTCCATTTTTAATTTTCTTCTTGTGTTCCTCACACTAACTTAGCATCTTTTTATTCCTCCTGCAATTAGGTTGAACAGTCAAATTAGATTTCCTGCACGTGGACTGAAGGAAATCGAGGGATTCTGCCAGAATGAAAGGCAAAATGCTGAATCGTCGCAAGTCCTTCCAGCTCGAGCAGAGAAAAGAACAAAGTTAAAATTTCAAATTGATGGTCTCGCATCAAAACCACAAGTTCAAATGAAAGGTCATTTGCTTGAAGGATTAACTTCTGTGTCTCACTCCCGACTGGCCTCCTGCCCTGTGCACATTTGCAAAATGTTCTTGTCATTATTTTGGATGATACTTAGCTTTAGTTCAAATCATCCGAGCTGCAACTCGAATTCTTCCAGCTCTCAATACAGTTGGAATTGTATTTTTAAAAAGAATGTTCTGGAGAATCCTAAATTACTCTGGTCTTAAAAATGCATTAAATGCAAATACCAGGCTGGCGACTCAGCCAAATGCTCCATCTCAGTCACTTATTGCTTGGTTTTCTTATCCACCTTCACTGCAACCTGACAGACTCAAACATTGATATAAGGAAGGCAGCTAGGACACACATGGTTGTTGCACCTTAATATACCATCACAATATAATCATTTTTCATGAGAATTATGTAAATATTACATAATATGTCATTCAGCGTCAGGAGACAAATTTGTATAATTGCTTTGGCAACTCAGTTCCTGGGGAGGGAGCATTCAGTTCTCGGAACAGAGGTGTTAAGCAGTCAGGTGGCAGATGCAGGGAAACTAATCTGAGCCAATTAAAATGTCACCAGCTACCCCAGGGATATGACGCCAATCACAAGTCTGCAAGGTAACAAGTATAAATACAATAATGTTAAAACAAGTAAATATTTACTGGCACTAACACTTGCTGTCAGGTCACCCTTAATATAGCCAGCAATCTTCAAACTCCTACTTCACACATCTCATCACTTTTAATATCTTACTTAAGTATTCAAAGGATTTTATGAGATTAAAATGCAATAAGAAACCCAATAGAGAACTGCAGGAATGTTGAATATGAAGCCTTGGATCATGCCACTTGTTATTATCTGTTGTTGGGTTTTAAAAATTGATCCAATAATTATATTCTTGCAGAGGTGCATCATCTTCCAATGTAGTTTGTAATATTGTAGATATCTAGTGGAAACTTTATCTGTGATGTCCTGGGCTGTGTCCAGGATCACAGGCAAACCCACTATTGAGAACATCAACCAGGAACACTGCCATCAGCGAGCAGCAGCGATCATCAAGGATCCACACCACCCAGCACACGCTGCTACAATCAAGAAAGAGGTCTAGGTACCACAAGACTCACACCAGCAGGTTCAAGAACACTATCAAACTCCTCAATCAGGGACTCATTTAAGGACTCTTACTTGTGAACTTTATTGGGTTTTTTAAAATTCTCTCTGTAGTCCAGTGCTCTTACATTCATTATCTGTTTACAGTTCTTTGTTGACATGTATACACTGTGTACAGTTTTTGTTTGCCTCACCCACAAAAAAAAGAAACTCAAGGTTGTATCTGACAATAAATCTGAATCTGAAATCTTCATGCAGGTGCCTTGCCATTCAGTGTGGACAATCATGTCTCTCCATCCATCACGATCTCTGACCCTCCAAATTGTAATTGTTTCCTCCCCTGTTCTCTTTCGATGAAGGCTCCATCTTTGAGCTAAGACCGTAGTTGATGTTGAGTTCAAGATTATACAAGGGAAAATGCTGAAGTAGTTTCCTGTTGCCTTCTTCAGTTGCAGAGTCCACACTGGATGGGTAACCCTGGCCAGTGATCAGCAGATTCATCTCCCCGATGTTCTTAGTTTTACAACCACATATTCCAATTTGTACAATCTCCCTGTAAAAACCATCCACCATCTGCAATCATGACCCTGATTGAGGCTAAACAGGTACTACACCTTGCCCAAGGGTGACCTGTAGCCTATTGGATGGAAGGAACCTCCTTCTGTTGACCAATTGCACAGCATCAACATCTTTAAAACCATGTTAACACAATTAAAAATTTAAATTCAATGGCTTTATGCTTGAAGCCATCAGTATCAGTCTTCATTTTTAAATGATCTCATTGCCATAATGATGTCTTTAGAAAATCCATAAACTTTACCCAGCTTGTCTGCAAGGTTAAGATTACTCACACCTTGATGCCGTTAGTTTTGCTAAGTGTTTGAAATAGACTATGTTGGGTTTGACCCTCTGCTCAAAATAATTCTGAATAATATGGACATTATCTTGTTAATGAGTGTGAAAACAATGATTGTGTTTTGCACTATTTTGTACAGTTCTGTAAAAAGCAACTAACATATTAGTAAAACAGTAACACAATATTAATCCTCATTAATCTTTACGAATGAACAGCGCCTGTGTAAGTTGTTACAATCAGGGGCGCAAGTTTGTCTGATTCGAGAATAAATGAGCAAATCTGAATCATTGTTCCTGAGTCAACTGAACCCTCAAGTTTTAACCAAACAGCCTCCACGTTATTACCACCACATGAAATATTGATTGAAGTGTTGGTTGTTGTTAATAGCTTCGAGTAAATCTTTTTCTCTTAATTTTGCAGCACTAATTTGCACCATTAATAAAACCAGTCATGCAGTCCCAAATCAGGTTGGTGAACAACTAAAACTGGTTGCCTGCAAAAGTGAACATCTGTGAAACATCTATTGCCCAGCAACAGAATTCAACACCTAAGTATCAGTCTTCATTTTTATCTCATATTATTAATATCTTTATAAAACCAAATTTAATAAGATGGAACCACTTCTATTTTCGTGCACAGATTTGAATAATGCTTCCCTCTGCAATCTGTTTCTTATATTCTTATACGCAGGAAAAAAAATATGAATATCCACTAAACTGGGTTTCAAATTGCAATTCTCAAACTTCTGTCACAAGAGAAACAGCAAATTGTTCATTTGACGGATTTTTTTTAAGGTGAATTGGGGAAGAGAGTGAAATTCTATCACTCATTGGAGCTTCAATCCACACTTCCGTGCAGAGCTAGTAAAGAGTGTTAAGATTCCTGCTGGGAGATAAAGAGTTGGTGGCACTTCACGCCTGGTAGTTTGGCACCACGGACAAACATAAATCTTTCCCATGCTGAGTGTGGATGCTGCTTCTTTTGCAGTTGTCTGAACTCCTTCAGCAAAATAATTTGTTCAACACATTGCAGCAATGTGTGAGTCACATTCTGTGTATGCCATTGGTGAAGGAGCTTGAAACCTTGCACAAGGTTCACTCTGAAAGGAGATGCTAATTTTTTTTTCATTTTGAGCTACAACCTCTCAGCTTCATTCGATCATGACACAGAAATTATGGTTAGGCAGTTACATTCGAAGAACAAAGGGATGAAACGGTCCACAAAATTCTATTCAAATATCCCTTGTGAAACTGGTTGATAACTTTAGAAATTTTGTCTGAAGAAATATTCAGCTATGCTTGGTCCAGACAATTCAATTGTGGCTCCTTTTGATGAGAACTAATGCGTTTGCAACTTGCAACCCTGCAGTCGAATTCACATGCAGTTGAAAAGAAACTAATCTGAATTTTAAACAGGATAGAAGGAGACAGATTCCTGGTTCAATGATAGTGTGGAAGGTTATCTGGGCTTTGCACTTCTACCAAAAGAAAGAGAAGCAGATTTTGGAAAGGGTGAAATATCAGAGACAGGATCCGCTGATAGATTCTGCCCTACATTGAAAATTTCAAAGTGGGTGGGGGGAAGAGTCTAGGTTATCACATTATTTACATAACTCTCACTGTAGCCAGACATATTACAAAAGGAACCCCAAACCACCTACAAATATGTGGCATTTTACTTTCTCCCAGAGCCCAGATTCAAATTCAGTATGGGCATATCATTCTGTTCTTTTGAGACAGTTATTTCTGTACACAACGGCTATGCATTCCTGTCAGCCTCTTTGAATACTATGAAGGGGAGTTTAGATTCCATGTTCCAGTTCTCAGACAGAGAGAGAACACAGAGATTTTGATTATGTTTTCACTACAATCACAGGCTTACGTGTGTCACAGAGATTTTGATTCACTAACCAGCAGTCAAGTTGTGCTGGCCTAATAATTACACCTTACATATTTGCCAATGTATTTGCTCATGGCCAGCATAAATTGGCTGGACCGTTTATTCTATTTGCATAGCCCACGCTCATTAGCACTTTCATCTGAAAAGAATAAATATAATTAAAAACGTGGCACCAACCTGCACAAATTTATCAATTCTATTCTTTAAAAAAAAAGTGTTGGCTGCCTAGCAATGCTCCACATTGTAATAACTTCCAAGGTGGACAATTAAAGACCAAATTGACTGGCAAGAAATGAAATAAATACAATTGAATGCAATGTACTGGAGATCAAAAAATGTAATAAAGCAATATGAATAATGGTCCTTTCTCTTGATCTTTAAATGTCTCTACTTCCCAAACAGAAGCCTTCTGATCCCAAAAAATATAATTGCAATTTTATAATGTCCTTGTTTACCATCTTGTATGTCCCTATGCATGCCAGTAAACCCTTGTACAGTTCCAGTATAAACTGGTGCAAACTGGTGTAGCTACTTGCTCTATCTGCTTCGCCCATGCTCAAAGCTACTTTCACTTGTTGATTGATTCCCATCTGTCTCCTGACCACCATTCATTTTGTTGGTTGTTAGCACAGAATTGGATGGAGAAGTGTTTTGGTGTTTTGCTCTGTGAATCTCCAGTTACTGTAGTCTTGAAAGCAGCAGAGATTATTATTCAGCTTGTTAAAAAAAAACCCAAATGATTTTTGACTGTAATTAAAATGTGAACAGTTTATGCACTTAAAAAAGGAATAAAATTTTGACAATAACTCATTTAAGTTAACTTTTATTCTAATTTTGATTGCTCTGACATTTCTGTATAGTTAAAATTACAGTAACATATTCAATACACTTAAAAGATCCAAAGATCATAATTAATAGCCATGTTACAATTCAATCTCATTTTCATTACCAATAGGGATCTTTGTGGATTCTTTGTTACGATGATGAATTTATATTATTCTGGAAGGTGAAAACTATTTTAATACCTGTACTCAGAAGCCCAATTCATTAGATGTCATCTCTGACCAACATTCTTCTTACAGATTAGTTTTGCTCACTGGTTCCTCCAAGATGGGGTTGTCCAGTCTTCTTTTGCATACAAAAGATATCAAAGTAGGATTCGAAGCTCAATATGAAGATTCCAATAATTCCTACTAATCAGCCATGGGTAAAAACCTAGTGTGAAAATATCCAGATGTTGCCCTCTTTTCATGCCTGCAACACACAAGCTCTGGTTGAAGCTCGAATAAACTGCTCAAGTAAACTCCACCTTGAGGATCCTTGGTCAAGTAATCTTTTTTAAAAACATATTTCTTGCAGTCTGGTCTCATGTAGAAAGGGGGAAAAGAGGAGCTTCGACGTCAAGGAAGTGGTGATGGAGCAGTAACAGGTTGTTTTCACCCAGAATTCCAAAAGTATCCTCAGCCCTTTGAACTCCTTCCAGTAATGGTTCCAGACAACCGGATGAGCCAAGTTGTTGCCCTTGCAAAGGATGGCAGTCAGAAGCATCTTAAAAGTGCCAACTAACATAAGCTATCCATCAGATCTGACGCCAAAACAGGAACATCATCTGAGATCATTCAATTTTTTAAATTTAAATTTTAACATGCAGCACGGTAACAGGCCATTGCAGCCCACGAGCCCAATTACACCCAATTGACCTACAACCCCCGGTACGTTTCAAATGGTGAGATGAAACCGGAGCCCCCGGGGAAAACCCATGCAGACATGGGGAGAATGTACAAACTCCTTACTGACAATGTGGGATTTGAACCCCAGTCCCAGTCGCTGGCGGTGGAACAGTGTTGCACTAACCATACCACCCCGTTTACAAAGTTAGCAAAACTTCCAAGGAAGGCACTGTTGGTTGACACTTGGGGAAGAAGTAAATTTATGACTGTAACTGTGACATGGAGGATAGTGAGATTGGTGTTCTACGGCTTTTCGTGGAGGGAGAATCAGAATGCATGATATTCCATGGGTTATTCTACTACATATCCAGCAACTCCTCTACAGTTCAGAATAAGCTGAAATCATGTTGGTCTGACTCTTTTAACCATATTAGGGCCTACAAAGACTATACGACAGGCATAGTAGTTGCAGCAGGAAGCAATGTGAGGGGCAGAGCATGGCTGGGAGCTCCTTGTACAAGCATTCTCCTCTGTGACTGTTTGTATCCTCACCAAGAAGGAAGCTCACCTTCTTCCCAGCCACGAGAAATGGGCGATAAATCTCAGCTGCCCCAGTAGTGCCCACATTTAATAAGTGAATTAAGCAATTCTGTCCAAAATAAATCATACGAATAAAATCTATCACATTGACTTTTATCACAAAAATTGTTAAAGCAGTAACTAATGTTTTGGCAACACTTCTCGAAGTTATTCTCCTCCCTTTTCCCAATTGGGTTACAGTTTTTTTATTGCAACTTGTTTGTCTATTAAACTGATAAATTGTAGCACTGAGGAACATTTGTTTTCTTTTAAGAGCAGAACAAAACATCCAGTGTTAGGTAAAGGTAGAGATGCAGCAAGGAGTTCCTTTATCGTGGCTTCAACAGTTGGCCAACTGCCCAGGTGTAGACTTTGTCCAGTTGCTGCACCTATATGATGTATCAGTACCTCCAGAATTTTATGATTTACTTTAGTATCATATAACTGTGCACGAGGACTATTATTTTAGCTCTTTCAAGTGTTGACATTTTCTTTCTGGGAGGACTCATCAATTGCCACTGAGTAATTTTCTGAGCTTAGTTCCTTTATCAATGAGGAGGCAATTGTATTATCAGTCTCCCGATTACATTGAACAGCTGGTCACAGAGGGATAACACCATGGTAACAAACTGTTTTGCCATTTTAAAGAACAAAATCAAATGATTCAAAAGGTTTCAAATTGTGGGAATTTAAAAATTCATTTTGTTTTTGAGTCTGGCCCAGTAACTTTGCATTGTTTGTAGTACTTTCAATAACAGGCGAATTACATAAAACATTTTTCCTCACATTTAACTGGATTCCATGGACTTCTTATCCATTCTAATTCATACATGCCAACATAAGTAAAACACACTGGAAAAAGCCATTTGAAAATATTTCAGTGCATGCTGTTGGAAATACACCATTTTAACTTGAATCTTCTTCTTTGGCTTGGCTTCGCAGACGAAGATTTGTGGAGGGGTAATGTCCACGTCAGCTGCAGGCCGTTTGTGGCTGACAAGTCCGATGTCTGACAGGCAGACACGGTTGCAACAGTTGTAAGGGAAAATTGGTGGGTTGGGGTTGGGTGTTGGGTTTTTCCTCCTTTGTCTTTGGTCAGTGAGGTGGACTCTGCGGTCTTCTCCAAAGGAGGTTGCTGCCCGCTGAACTGTGAGGCGCCAAGATGTACGGTTTGAGGCGATATCAGCCCACTGGCGGTGGTCAATGGGGCAGGCACCAAGAGATTTCTTTAGGCAGTCCTTGTACCTTTTCTTTGGTGCACCTCTGTCACGGTGGCCAGTGGAGAGCTCGCCATATAACACGATCTTGGGAAGGCGATGGTCCTCCATTCTGGAGACGTGACCTACCCAGCGCAATTGGATCTTCAGCAGCGTGGATTCGATGCTGTCGGCCTCTGCCATCTCGAGTACTTCAATGTTGGAGATGAAGTCGCTGCAATGAATGTTGAGGATGGAGCGGAGACAACGCTGGTGGAAGCGTTCTAGGAGCCGTAGGCGATGCCGGTAGAGGACCCATGATTCGGAGCCGAACAGGAGTGTGGGTATGACAACGGCTCTGTATACGCTAATCTTTGTGAGGTTTTTCAGTTGGTTGTTTTTCCAGACTCTTTTGTGTAGTCTTCCAAAGGCGCTATTTGCCTTGGTGAGTCTGTTGTCTATCTCGTTGTCGATCCTTGCATCCGATGAAATGGTGCAGCCGAGGTAGGTAAACTGGTTGACCGTTTTGAGTTTTGTGTGCCCGATGGAGATGTGGGGGGGCTGGTAGTCATGGTGGGGAGCTGGCTGATGGAGGACCTCAGTTTTCTTCAGGCTGACTTCCAGGCTAAACATTTTGGCAGTTTCCGCAAAACAGGACGTCAAGCGCTGAAGAGCTGGCTCTGATTGGGCAACTAAAGCGGCATCGTCTGCAAAGAGTAGTTCACAGACAAGTTTCTCTTGTGTCTTGGTGTGAGCTTGCAGGCGCCTCAGATTGAAGAGACTGCCATCCGTGCGGTACCGGATGTAAACAGCATCTTCATTGTTGAGGTCTTTCATGGCTTGGTTCAGCATCATGCTGAAGAAGATTGAAAAGAGGGTTGGTGCGAGAACACAGCCTTGCTTCACGCCATTGTTAATGGAGAAGGGTTCAGAGAGCTCATTGCTGTATCTGACCCGATCTTGTTGGTTATCGTGCAGTTGGATAACCATGTTGAGGAACTTTGGGGGGCATCCGAGGCGCTCTAGTATTTGCCAAAGCCCTTTCCTGCTCACGGTGTCGAAGGCTTTGGTGAGGTCAACAAAGGTGATGTAGAGTCCTTTGTTTTGTTCTCTGCACTTTTCTTGGAGCTGTCTGAGGGCAAAGACCATGTCAGTAGTTCCTCTGTTTGCGCGAAAGCCGCACTGTGATTCTGGGAGAACATTCTCGGCGACACTAGGTATTATTCTATTTAGGAGAATCCTAGCGAAGATTTTGCCTGCAATGGAGAGCAGCGTGATTCCCCTGTAGTTTGAGCAGTCTGATTTCTCGCCTTTGTTTTTGTACAGGGTGATGATGATGGCATCACGAAGGTCCTGAGGCAGCTTTCCTTGGTCCCAGCAGAGCCTGAAAAACTCATGCAGTTTGGCAAGCAGAGTTTTGCCGCCAGCCTTCCAGACCTCTGGGGGGATTCCATTCATACCTGCTGCTTTGCCACTTTTCAGTTGTTCAATTGCCTTATATGTCTCTTCCCAGGTGAGGACCTCATCCAACTCTAGCCTTAGGGGCTGTTGAGGGAGCTGGAGCAGGGCGGATTCTTGGACTGAGCGGTTGGCACTGAAAAGAGATTGGAAGTGTTCTGACCATCGGTTGAGGATGGAGATCTTGTCACTGAGGAGGACTTTGCCGTCTGAGCTGCGCAGCGAGCTTTGGACTTGGGGTGAGGGGCCGTACACAGCCTTTAGAGCCTCGTAAAAACCCCTGAAGTCGCCAATGTCCACGCTGAGCTGGGTTCGTTTGACGAGGCTAGTCCACCACTCATTTTGGATCTCCCGGAGTTTGCGCTGAAGATGGCTGCATGCGCGACGGAAGGCTTGTTTCTTCTCTGGCCAGGAAGGCTTTGCAAGGTGATCCTGATGGGCAGCTCACTTCTTTGCCAGCAGCTCCTGGATTTCCGGTTGTTTTCATCGAACCAGTCCTTGATTTTCCTGGAGGAGAAGCCCAGTACCTCTTCAGGGGATTGCAGTATGGTAGTCTTCAGCTGATCCCAGAGGGTTTCAGGGAACGAGTCCGTGAGGTGGATTGCATCCTCGAGCTTTGCTTTGAGGTTTGCTTGGAAGTTTCCTCTCACTTCGTCTGACTGCAAGTTTCCAACATTGAAGCTCTTTCTGGGGGCTTTACTGTTCCTGGACTTTGGCTTGAAGTGAAGGTTGAGCTTGCAGCGAGCCAGCCGGTGGTCAGTGTGGCATTCCGCGCTGGGCATGATCCTGGTGTGGAGCACATCTTGTTTGTCACTTTCTCGCACCAGGATGTAGTCCAGGAGGTGCCAGTGTTTGGATCGGGGATGCATCCAGGTGGTCTTCAGGCTGTCCCTCTGCTGAAAAAGGGTGTTTGTAATGACAAGTCGCTGTTCTGCGCAGAGCTCCAACAGGAGGCGCCCGTTGTCGTCGCACTTGCCAACACTATGCTTGCCCAGGATTCCTTGCCAGGTTTCTGAGTCTTTGCCGACGCGAGCGTTGAAGTCGCCAAGGATGACAACCTTGTCGGCTGTAGGAGTGCGTTGAATGAGGTTGCGCAGATCAGTGTAGAACTTGTCCTTTTCTGCTTGTTCTGCCTGGAGGGTTGGATCATAGACACTGATGAGGGTGATGCGATGCTTGTTTCGAAGGGGGAGTCGCATGGACAGGATCCGGTCTGAGTGGCCTGTCGGGAGGTTTTCGAGTTTGGAGTCAATGGAGTTCTTGACCATGAAGCCTACACCAGATAGGCGTCGTTCATCCATAGGCTTGCCAGACCAGTAGAGTGTGTAGCCCGCGCCATGTTCTTGGAGGCTGCCTACATCTGCAAGGCGGACTTTACTGAGAGCGGCTATGTCGATGTCAAGTCTGAGGAGTTCATGTGCGATGAGGGCAGACTGACGTTCATGTCGGTGGTTGTCAGCCTTGTCTAGTATGGTTCTGATGTTCCAGCATGCTAGCTTGAGTTTGTGAGCATTTTTTGAGGGGGAGAACGTGGAGGGGGAGGACGTGGACATGTCCTCGGGCCTGCGCAAAGGAGCTTTTAGGTGGAGTGCAGTGTGCGCAGTACTGGCCCCACCCTTTACACCCATGGTTCGTGTGCCGTGGCCAACCAAGCTGGGACGTGACAGCGAGGTCCTTGGGTCGTAGGTTTTATATCGGAGTAGCCTTCTCCTATGCAGGTTTCTTACCCGGGCTGGAGGGGCCTGCCTCCCCTACTAGGTCGGTCCATACTGCCCGGACCAGGGCCGGGGCCGCCGCTGCTTTCCCTGTGCCCGGACCGGGGCCACCGCCTCCTTCTTTCTGCCCAGACCGGGGCCTCCGCCTGCTTCGCTCTGCCGAGGCCAGGGCCACCGCCTCCCCCTCGCTTCTGCCCGGACCGGGGCCTCCGTCTGCCTCACTCGGTCGTTTAACTTGAATACTATTTCAGTAAAATACCTCTTGGAAACAAAACAAAATCTCACAGGACTGGACATAACTTTTACCAGGTTTGGTGGTTCCAGACTTTAAAAATAGAACACACAGTTACTACCAGCACGCTTCAATTGATTTTCCCTCCAGATGGTTATCCATCCTCCTCATACAAGTTGTCAACATTGATTGTCTCCCTGGGCAGCTTACTCAAACCTTCCCCAGTGCCTGTGCAGAGCAATTTTGTGTGATCTGCCCATTCACTTTTCTCGTCTCGAGTTTCATCACAAGCTTTTTCACTGCTAGAGGTAAATCACGAAAATCTCCAGACAAGGTGGTTGAAGTCAAAACACAAAATGCAGGAGAAGGCTGCATTTTTACCGTTGCTAGGTAAAGGACACTTTGACCTGCTGAGCTTCTCCAGCACTTTGTGTTCTTACCTTTTCACTGTTCTTGAGTTTATCATAATGATGTACCTGGCCTGGTATTTGATATGGTCTGGAGCCAATGTGAGAAGCAGCATCTCTAACTAAACTCAGTCTTCTTCTACTTCTTGACCGATTTTGCATCTTCATGGAGAAGCTATGAAAATACCCCAGGCTGGGGCACGCGTGAAAGCCTTCCTAGGAACAAAGAATTGCTGGAGCAACTCAGCACCCACCCATGGGTGGAAATGTGACAAAGGGTTTTGATTTGAAACGTTGACTGTCCATTTCTACCCATGGGTAGGTGCTGAGTTCCTCCAGCAATTCTTTGCCTGCCCATAATTCCAGCCTCTGGAATGTTTGTGCTCTCCCATTGTGATCTGTCTTGGTGCAGGCAGAAGTGAAACAAACTCTCTCCAAATGAGCCAAACCAACCAACACCCCAGGGCTGTCTTGGCCCACCTTGATCTGGAGTGCTAGCTAAATGCAGTTTGCTTGACTACATGGTTTTCTCCCACATTTGAAAGACAAGTTAATTTGCTTCTCTTAATTGCCCATTTGTCTAGTTTCATTGCAAAATGAAACAAGCAGGAGTTGATGGGCATGAGTGAGAGAGAGAGAATAATTGTAGGAATACAGGGAAATAAAAAGAGATAACACGTGGGAGTCAGCATGGACATGATGAACTGAATGGCCTCCTTCTGTCATTTACCAGAAAGACCATGTCAGTGTATATTTTTACTTACTGGTCTCTAGATCTGAGTATCACTGCTCTTAAACTTCTCACAAACAGATGGAGGATAGGTTTAAAAAGATGAAAAGGGGCATATTTTTCAGCAGGAGGCTGGTGGGTATATGGAACGAGCTGCCAAAGGAAATGGTAGAGCGTTTACAGGATTTAAAATATATTTTGACAGCTTTGTGGGTAGGAAAGCTTACAGGGATATAGGCCAAACTCAAGCAAATGGGATTAGCTTTGACAGGCATGGTGGATGATCTGGGCTGAAGGGCCTGTTTCTGTGATGTGTGACTCAATGGATTTCTGAATTCGTCTCTCATAAGCAGATGGTAGTCTACGTGATGCACAAACTGAGATGTATCCTGGCAGCTAACAGAATGAAGCGTCATGTCAACAGGGCCCTCGTTAGTGCAAGTTTGTTTTCAACATGCGTTGAGCAGCAAATGTAAGATGTAAGATATAACTCCACCACACAGCAACCCAGCAAACTTACCCCAGCATTTAGCAAACCCACTGCACAGCTCACATTCAGTCGTCTGGTGACTCGTGGATGCTGGTGTCTCTCCCACTCCTGCAGCCAATTCAAGATGAATCAATCCCAGATTCATAGGGAGCAAGTGTAAGGCTGGAATTTGCTGAGTGACAAGTATTGGCAAGACACTGGGACATTTGCTGTCCTCAATCTCCCCCACCATCACTCCCCATCAACCCTGCCAGATGGGCACAGCATTAAATTCTCCTTTGTTACATGAGAATTCACAGCCAAGAGATTAGGAGAAAATGGGCAGGTTCAGATATTATTTTTCTGGAAGTCTTTTATTTTAATATTTCTAAATATCTTTTTGTATTTTAATATTATTCAAGTAATATTTTAAAACTATATAAAACAATCACTAAGTTTTAAGTGACTCAATTGACTATCAGACTTGGTTAGTGTAGTGGATAGTGCAACGATGTTACAGTGCCAGCGACCCGGGATCAAATCTGGCTCTCTCCGTAAGGAGTTTGTACATTCTTCCCATGTCTGTGAGGGTTTCTTCAGGGTGCTCTGGATTCCTCCCACCCTTCAAAAATGTACCGGAGAGGTAGATCAATTGGGTGTAATTGGGCAGTTTGGACTTGTGGGCTGCATGTCTAATTAAAAAAAAATTATATATATCACACACACACACACACACACACACACACACACACACACACACACACACACACACACACACACACACACACACACACACACACACACACATTTGATAGTGGGCAAGGTTGTGTTTCCCCACTTGCTTTGCCTTTTATGAGGGTGCTATAGAGTCCGCATGGGTGGGGAGTTTTCACCTGTAGAGCAGAGGCCTTCCCACTACCAAGGTTGTCATCTCATTTCTCAACCCCACCATTGGGTAGAGATTCAGAGAACATCGACTGGCTCAGCACAGGAACAGGCCTTTCGGTTCACAAGTGTGCAGCAAACATGATATCCAAATCGAATTGCTTGCAGCTGATAGATATCCCCTTCATATTCATGCGTCTATCCAGAAGCCTCTCAAACATTACTAGAGTATCTGCCTCCACAAATACTGCTGGCAGCCGTTCCAAACACCTACCACATTCAATGTAAAACATTTGTCCTGCACATCTCCCTTAAATTTCCTGTTTCACTTTAAATACATGTGGGTGAAGGTTTTGCCCTGAGGAAAAAGTTCTGATTGTCCACCCTATTTATGCCTTTAATGTTTTTATACACCTCTATCATTTGAGAGAGAAAAACAACCCAAATTTGTCCAATCTCTCCTCATATCCCCTTTAATCCAGGATCCAGGCATTGTCCTCGTAAAAGAACCTCTTGTTCCCTTTCCAAAGCTTCCACATCCTTCCTATAAAGGGCTGACCAGAATTGCACACAGTATTCCAAGTATGGCCAAACCAAAGTTTTACAAAGCTACCTTCTTACTTTTATATTCAATGCCCCACCCAAGAAGCCAAGCATTCCATTCGGTGGCTTTATCACCCTATCTACTTGCGTGGCCATTTTCAATGAGCTATGGATCTGGACCACCCCAAACCCACACCCTGAACCCTTTGCATATCATACTACTATTAATCATGCACATTCCCTTACATTTGACCTCCCAACGTGCAACACCTTACACTAGTCTGGATTAAATGCCATCTGCAATTTCTCTGCCCATATCTGTCATTGATTTATATCCTGTTGTATTCTTTGTTAGCCCTCTACACCATCCAGTATCATCTGCAATCTTATTAACCCTCCCACCTACTTTTTCATCCAAGTCACACATATATCTAACAGGGGTCCCAACCTCGATCCCCTTGGAACATAATCTTTGCCATCTCCTCAGAAAAACTCCACATTTTTTAACATAACCTGTTCCTCACAAAGCCATGTGCCCATTTCTAATCTGACCATGACTTTCCAAATATCCATAAATGTCCTTTCCAATTGTTTCCCTCCTAATGATATGGAGTTTGCAGGCCTATAATTTCCTGGATTATCCTTTCTATTGTCTCTTCTGTTCTCTTGGACCTCCCCTGACACTAATGAAGATGCAAAGATCTTTGTCAAGGCCCCAGCAATCCCTTCACTTGACCACCTTAATGCTCCTCCAAAGACCGGGCACCACCTGTTTCTTGATCTCAAAATGCCCTCATTTATGAGTATTCTCCACATTATGCTCCCTATTACTCTCCAAGTCCATCTCCTTGGCAAACACTGATGGAAAGTCCTCATTTAGTACTTCACCCAATAGACAAAACTCAATCAACCCTCCAGATCTGGTCCGGTAAGTGCCAGCAGACAGCAGGCCAAATCCACCTCAACTGAGCCCAGTATCAAGTAATACTGAAATTTTACAGATGAAGTGCATTAGCACTTAATCCATAAATGTTAGCAAATGTAATTTCCTGACTATTCTTGTGACAATGAGAAACATAGATATGTGTCAGAAGATCCAATGAGTTAATAATTAATTATGCATTCAGTTCATATGGTTATTTTATGAAGCAATTGAACTAGAAATTTCTTGGCATTTCACATGTGGGAATCCCACATGAACTTGCTCCAAAGCAGAAATCCTGAACTTCCTAACAAATCCTCAGCTGCCATTCTGTGAGTACTTCAGTACTGGAACCGAGAAGTGGGACAACAATCTCCTGCCATTAGACCTGGGGCAGTGTCAGCTACTGTAGCAAAACAGCTATGAGGCAGAAGGATATGTTCATTCCAGGGAGTGTACATTTTTTATTGAGTATTTATCAATGTTATTTTCCAGCTCTTTACACATCTGAATTTTATTTTAATTGAATCTTAGATGGAGTCATAGAGTTGTACATCACAGAAACAGGCCCTTTGGTCCACCATATTCATGATGGTTTTTGGCCATGAATGCTCATCTTATTTGTCTGCCTTAGGACTGTATCTTTCAATGCCTTGTCTTTCTATCTGATTCCATCACCTCCTCTAACAGCACATTCCAAATAACAATCACTCTGTGCAAAGAAAACTTTCCATTCAAATTCCCATGCAAACTTCTTCCTTGCATCATTGACCTATGCTCACTTATTTTCGATCAGCTAATTGTGAGAAAAAAAGTTTCTGACCATCTATCACTCTCTTAGGATTTCTATAAACTTGTGCCAGGCTTCCTGAGCTCCAGGGAAAACAAGTCCTGCCTACCCAAACTCTTCCCATGACAAGAGCCCTCCAATTCGGGCAACACACTGGTGAATCTCCTTTGCATTTTCTCCAGTCCAATGACATCCTTCCTTTAGGGTGGTGACCAGAACTCTATACACCACTCCAAATGCAGTCTAACTAGTGTTTTGGAAAGCAACGTAATGTCCTGACTTTTATATTCTATTCCCCAACCTATGAAGGCAGATGATGTCTTCATTACCCAATCTACGTGTGTTGTCATTTTGGAACTGTACACTTGAACCACAAGGTTGTTCTGTTCATCCACACTCATTTGTGCCCTACTATTTATTGTGCATGCATCTCTCCCAATTGAACTTCCCAAAGGGCATCAACTTGCACTTTTTGACATTAAATTCCATTTGCCAGCACTCTGCCCAACTTCATCCGAACTTAATCCTGCCTCAGCTTCTTCACCACTCACAACACCAGCAACCTTCTTGTCATATACAAGAGTCTAATCACTATTCCTGTATTCACACCCACATTGTCAACATATATATCAAACAACAAAAGTCCCATGATCAATCACTGTAGTAGATTCCTAGTTATCGATTTCCAATCAGTAAAGTATCCTTCTACCACTTTTGTATTTTGGATCCAATTGGATAGACCTCCTTGGATCCCTGAAGCTTTACCCTGCTGGACTATCAACCATCTCTCCTGCTTAAATGACCACTGGCTGCAACAAAGGTTTTAATTCCTTCTTGATGAAGGGCTCAAGTCCAAAACATTGGTTCTGTATCTTTACCTTTGCTAAAATTCACTGTTTGACCTGTTGAGTTTCTCCTGCACTGTGTTTTCACTTTAACCACGGTGTCTGCAGACTTTCATGTTTTACTTCTGTTATATTTCACCCATTACTTCATTTAGCAAAGGTTTCCCTGCATTTAACTTCTCACAGTACAGCTGGACTCAAAATCGCAATCCACGCCACAATCAAGCAATAAGCTGCCACCTTGAGAACAATGAGTGAAAGCACAGTGACAGCATGCAGCCTATTTGGGAATCAGCATCTGTGCAATGAAAACACTGCACAGGGAACAACTCCAGCCTGGATGACAGCAAGTTCCCCTCCAACAAATTGGCCAACAGAACCAACAGTGATTGTGAGTCATTGACCTAGATAAGCTCTGAAAATGACCAGCAATCACGGTTGCTTGACAGCATGCAAGAGTCCTCCTCTTTCTCCCCATCTTCACAACGGAATTCAAAACTGAACATTTCCCACGGGGTATAATGGAGAACTACCTCTCACTGATTTATTTTACAAATGCAAGGTTCTTCAAGAAAATATTGGGAAAGATCCGTTACTTAGCAAACAATAAATAGGTTAAACTGATTCAATTAATTATTTATCATGAAATGGCTTTGCACAACAGATGATGCTGAGTTAGCACAATTGAAAGCAAAAGGAGCTTTGCATTTATAAAACTTCTTTTGCTGTTTCCAGTTAGCACAAAGCCAATAGATTGGAAATGCAGTTTGTAATTTAGGAAATTAGGCAGCTGATATACACACGGCAAGCTCTCCAAACAGCAATGTGATTCCAATGCGATAATCTTTTTTTGTGATGTTGATTGAGGGATCAGTATTGATAGAGAAGGATTTCAAAATTAATTTTTACAATGCAGTAACCTAGTCTATAATAGAGAACTGCTTTAAATCCTGATTGAGGTATGTTGAGAGCTTTTGTCTTGATTATGAAAAGATTGTAGTACAAATAAGGATTTATCTCAGGAGAACCTGATCTCTGCAGATGAATGCTTCAGTGAGACAGGACATGTAAATTGAAACCCCACCAAGGCACTTGCCCAGCAAAACAGCGCACTCATCTCATTAGCTACTGCACTGGCGGAATTGGACCAACTCCTTCTGCTGCCTCGGCAGCTTCATAGGGTGAGCATTTTCTTTTGGTTTGTCAACATACATATAATGTCAGCTGCTCAGTTATTACAAGTGGGGTCATGCCGCAATGATATTTCTCCCATGAAAATCTGATACCCAGGCAATGCAGCGTTAACAAGGTTCTTTGTCAATTTGGTTGCCTGACAAAATCTATTACCATTCACCGACTTCGATCCAGGGCAGGAAACACACGATATATACTATTTTACCTCATCTTGAAACTTCTCGCTTTAGAAGTTTCAACTTTAGTTCCAAGAATTCACCATTATTACAAATGTCATAGCCAACTGCTGATATTTTCAAATATATTTCATGCCACACTTTATGACAGCACAGTTACCTCTCTTAAAATGCATGTTGTAAAAAGGTACCAAAGTCAGAACATGAAAGCTCTGTTGACGATAAAAAGTCTGGAACTGTTTCACCAGAGAGTCACCAAACTAGCAACTGGATCTTATCTCACGAAGATCAATTAAAGGACACTTAAAATGTTAGCAGCTTTAACTCAAATGGTCTCGTACACCTGCCCTGGCTCAGATTTGAAGATGGTATGTATTGTGCATTTTTGTATGACTTTTATATAACCTGCTCTTGTTTGCAGCCTTTGGTTCCTGCCAATTGGACCTTTGGAAATGGCCACCCTAGATCAATTGGGTATAATTGAGCGGCATGGGGGTCAAGGGTCAAAAGGGCCTGTTACCCTGCACGTCTAAATTTCCAAATTGACAGTCAAAATGGCTGGAATGATTTTGGCAACGACAGGGTTTATGATGCAGGTCTCATAAATTGGTGGAAGACAGAAGTAGATGCAGGGATTCACCACCTGTTAATAATTAATTTGAAATATTTTGGCACTTTGAATATTTCTGAGAAGCATTTATAATCCTTGCATGTTTTTTGATTGTCACTGAATATGTATGGTACATACAAAGTTGAATAACAGCTTTCAAGTATTTTCTGTCTATTAAAATGATGCATCACACAATATAAGGCGAGCATGAAATATTGTTACTTCCAGATTTATTCACAAACATAAAAGGTTTCCTTTTTCACAGTGTTGGATCTTTTTGTATTTTATTCACCACCACCCAACCAAACAAAAGTGGAAATGTGAAGTTCAACTGAAGAGACAAATGATAAGTGACAACAGGACATAGCTGATCGAGTTCCACCAGGATTAGAGGAAATATCAATAGCAAGCAAAGATTCACAAGGGATTCCACTGACTTCACAGAAGGTAACAGTTGCAACAAATTTCAATATTATGTTCTGTCCACATATTGTCAAGAAAGATTACCAACCAAAAATCTTGTGCCTCACGAAATAATGATTTGAATCGAAGAGGAGCAGACAAAGGGGACAATAATGACAAAGCAATTTATTAGAATTAAATCTCTGCAAACTGCATGCATCACCAGTCTGAAAACTTCTAGAAAATAATTGCAATGCTAAATTTGAACAGCCGTAATCATGGAGAATGATCAAGAACAGTGACTTGAATCTGTGCAGGATACAGATTATGTTGTATAATTATATCGGCAATGAAGATTCTTCTTCCTGAACAGTTTGGGTGCATTTTATGCATTTTGGGCCATTGATCATGAAAATCACCTTAAACATTTCCTATCACGTACCGTTTTGTAATTACAACCTATTTTTGTGATTTCCTGTCATATTTTAAGTCTACTTCAAGCATACAAACCCATGAAGTACAACATGTCGTTGAAAATTCATTTTTTGCATTAACACTTGGACGTCTTCCCTGCCGATCTCGGTGCCGTCAGAGACGAACATGGTGAAAGGTTTCACCAGGACATTGCAACCATGGAAAAGCAGTATCAAGGCAACTGGAATCTATCAATGATGGCTGTTTATTGATGGACACTAACATGAGAGGCATCAGATGCTCAGTACAAACGAATATCATTTTTAGATCAGTTGAACTAACACTATGTGTCAGCATCATTATGCGATTAAACCTGCTAAATTCAATAAAAGCTCATTTAATGTTCATTCAATTTCTCATGCTAGTCAGCAAATCTGAAATTATCTTTGGGTTCAGATGGAAGTTGCCAACTAATCTCCAATTTCTTTTCAGGAAGAAAACCTTTTGAAAAAAGTTGTTGTCCAGTGTTGTCAGAGCTCAGTGTCCAGCTGCCATTAACCCCACTACAGTGTCCAGCTGCCATTAAACTCAATACAGCATCCAGCTGCCATTAACCCCACTGCAACGTCCAGCTGCCATTAACTCCATTACAGTGTCCAGCTGCCATTAGCCCCACTACAGCGTCCAGCTGCCATTAACCCCACTACAGTGTCCAGCTGCCATTAAACTCAATACAGCATCCAGCTGCCATTAACCCCACTGCAGCGTCCAGCTGCCATTAACCCCATTACAGTGTCCAGCTGCCATTAGCCCCACGACAACATCCAGCTGCCATTAACCCAACTACTGATTGTTGCCAAGAGGGTCTCAGTTTCAAGAGCATCAAGCACCTGGTACTGTCCCAAGAGATAGTGGGTCATTCCAGAGGAATTTATAATTTTCTGGGAGTACTGGCATGCAGATTTCCCCACACAGTCTTGGAAGCCTTGGATGAGATGATGGAGCAGTCTAGAGAATTTGTCAACCTACAGGAAGCTTGGATAAACTCTAGTACGCAGTGATGAAGGATGTGCAGGTCAATTCCTGCAATCTTCAGGACGAGTTAGCAATGCTGCCAAAATGTTTAATAATGTGCAGTATGCAAAAGTTCTGGAGAAACTCAGCAGGTCACACAGCATCCACGGGAAGTAAAGGGAACCCAATGTTTCGGGCCTGGGCCCTCAGTCAATGTATGAGCAAAGAGCAGGCAGGCAGCTGAATAAAAAGGTTGGGAAAGGGGCAAGGAAAAGAGAAAGGGGAAAGTATCTCATGCTCATCAGGAAAGAATGAATCGTCAAATGCCTTTTCCTATGAATGGGCCACCCGCCTCATTCACTCTTAACTGCATCTTACCCCATCACTCAGTTGATAACAATATCTCGATCACAACTTGAGCTTCACATCTCACGTACTAATTGTCCAATTTTAGTCAATATACAGTTAAGTGGTATAACCAATTAGTTAGAATGTCAATCATTAAGAGAGGCGAACTTTACACAGATCTTCAAAACAGATTTCTTTTTTAAAATCCAATCAGCAATTTTTATTCTTTGGAATTGAATCAGGTCAATAATCAGATCTCAGATTTATTATCTGAATACAGACATGACATTACATGCAACCCTGAGATCCTTTTCCTGTGGGCGAGGCAGAATGACTAGTCATTGGTAGTGAAAAAAATGTCCACAGCGTATACATGTAAAGAAATGTAAACAACTGACTGTTCAATTCAGAGAGGAAAAAACGAACAAAAAATTGTTAGAGTAAAAGTCCTTAAATAAGTTCCTGATTGAGTTTATTGTTGAAGAAGGGTAGTGAGTCTTGTAGCATCTATCTCTTTCCTGATGGGAGCAGTGAGAACAGAGCAAATGTTGGGTGGTGTGGATCCTTGATGATTGCTGCTACTCTCTGACAGGCAGCTTTCCCTGCAGATGTTCTTGATGGTGGGGAGAGTTTTACATGTTATGTTCTGGACTGTGTCCACTACCTTTTGCAGGGCTTTATACTCGGGAGTATTGGCATCTCCATACCAGACAATGATGCAGTCAGTCAGCACCATTTCTGTAAAAATTAGCCAGTGTTTCTGATGGCATACCAAACCTCCACAAACTCCTGAGGAAGTAGAAAGCTGACGTACTTCCTTCACGATGTCTTTGGTGTGTTGGGTCCAGGAAAAATCCTCCGAGATAGTGACTCCCAAGAACTTAATTTGCTCACCCACTCCACCTCTGGTCCCCAATGATTACTGGATTGTAGACATCTGATTCTCCCTTCCTAAGGGCAACAAGCTGCTCTTTGGTTTTCGTGACATTGAGAATGAGGTTGTTGTTGGTGCATCATTCGGCCAATTTTTCAATCTCCTTCCTGTATGCTAACTCATCACCACTTTTTATACAGCCCACCACCGTGGTATCGTCAACAAATTTGTAGATGGTGTTGTGTCATACCAAGCCATACAGTCATAGGCGAAAAGCGAGTCGAGTAGGGAGCTAAGAACACAGACCTGTGGTGTTCTGGTACTGATGGAGATTGTGGAGATGTTCTGATCAATCCTCACTGATTGTGGTCTGGACCAAAAGCCAAGGCTGGGGACAGCTCCCAGGATAACCTTCGGTAAAAATTGTGGTCTGGAGGTGAGGATCCAAATATACATTGGGGTGTTGAGTCCACACTGAAGCACCAGTGAGCCAGTGGTGATTGGAGGGAGTGCTCAAAGGGTTGGGTAAGGCCCAGTCAAACAGGCTGCTTGGTGCTGAGATTCTTCAGTGAAAATGGAGCTGTACTTTTCCAGGCAAAAGCAAGGTAAGGATGTTCCATCAGTCTCTAGGTATTGCTGATAAATGGTGGACCACCTTTGAAAATTCACAAAGAGATTGATCTCAGATCTTCTCTTACAGCTATGGTACTTAAAAGTCTGGATGAATCAAGACTCAAGTCAATGGTAACCTTCAGGACATTGGCTGCATTGCCTGATATTTGTTAATGGATACTTATTATGCAAAATCAGAAGTGTTCAATCGCTGCTGTTTCAATCTTTGAGGTTCCAAGTGGAAGTTAAAAAAAATCAGTAATCATCACCGAACATCCCCACATCTGGCCTAATGATGCAGACTATTCTTTGCTAAAGCTGTTGAAAATGGTTAGGTCACTTGAAATCCAAGGCTAAGATGATTGAAATCTAACAAGCACAACTAATTAGTGTTACATTATGTTTCTACTGACTTCAAGTTTTAACGGGGAATCTTAAATGCCACTTCTTCAAATAGGTCCAGCATCTGCCTCACATCACCTCTGGATTGATCCATATTTTTACCTAATTTGAATAGTCCAGGCCGAATCCAAAATGCTAATTTACCAGCATTTTAATAGCACTATTGATATCTCTCTCTGTAATTTTGGTAGTGATGGAATTAAATTGTAAGTAGAAGTTGCTTGGATCAGAATTCTTGTGGATATATCAGCTTCTTGTGATATATTTTCTTACATCAAGGAGACATGAAAAATGGTTCTTGTGTACACGTGGTTCTTGTCCACACAAATGTGGATGGTTCCTGTGGATAAGTCTGCCCTGGGAAATTTTCCATTTTGTCTTACAGGAAGTGTATCTGCACTAGAACAGTTTTGCTGAGACTTGGCTCACTCTGGAGCATGTCTTCAGTACTAGAGGTGCTGTCAGGTTGTGTCGCCTTTCCTGTATCCAAAACATTCAGCCTTTTCACAAGATCACATGGAGATTCAAAAAAGTTCTTGTCGAGATCTGTGCTTCTCTCAGTATTCCTGACAAAGAATGGTTAAGCCTCCAAGTGCCATTATTGAAGATGTGGGTATTCAGAATGCCTCCTCCTGCAATTGTTCAATTCTTTCCTTCTATTTATGGGGCTCCATGGCATTGATCTGATCCATTAATTGTAGGAATGCAAGTTCTAGCTCTGGAATGGTCTTTCCAAGTTTAGTACAATAAACTTTTGTAGGGTATTCATTTCCAGAAATGGCTTCACATCCCCAAAACCACTAAACGTGTTTTTACATGGTATGGATGTAATGAAAAATAATAAATACCAAAAATAATAATGCAACACTACTGCTAAACTTGCATTAATCATTCACCCACTTCATTAACCTCATTCCAGTCATATGGTTTTCAGAACCTCTAGTGCGGCAACAGAGAGGGAGCTCCTAGACTGACATCACGACGGTACTGTGGGAATCCCAGGTGACGTCTGGGCAATGCCAGCAGAAACCTTGGGCTGACATTGGGGCAGGGATTAGCACTTTGGACCAAAAGCCAAAGCTGGGCACAGCTCCCAGGATAACCTTCGGTTAACCAGCATATTTTTGAAGGACCATCTGCAAGTTCACTACACCGCAAAGGTAAAACCTGTAAAAGTGAAAGGGTTAATGTGTACACCTTAACCCCACTGGCGCTGTACCTTTATGTACACCTGATGCTCCTGCAGGCATACAATTCTATACTCCTCAGTAAACTAATGTCGGCCTCCTGGCTTAATGCTACTGCCAGAGGGAGGAATATTGCTGAGGCATAAGCTTATAAATTGAACAAGTTGCAAGATTACATATTTTGGCCAGCTGGGAGTTTGATGTGCAGAAAACCCACTCCCACAAATGAAAATTTAATGGAAAAGTTTTTGCTTGGGTAGCTTATATTGTCTCTCTTACTGAATTTAATAACAGGCTGCCGCACTCCAGGCTTGGGTAGGTTCAGATGTTCAGGGGTATCACTGGATTTTAATAAGCTAACATACTGTAGAAGGCTGGGTACTGTCTTAAAGTTGACCCACCATTTGGTGAGAAATGTAAGCATGTCCCGGGATTGCTTAAGGTTTCCTGAGAATCGTCCGTAAGCTAATCTCTCCACATCAGAAACATTGGGTTTTTTTTTTTTAATTGCTGTCCATTGTTTAATTTTATATTTTGTAGAAGTCCTAAAATATGGACCTCTTGGGATTGGTCAGTCTGGATTTTCGGATTATCTGGATTCTCGGGCGGTATTTTTTAAATTAAAATTTAAGGAGAAATAAAGAGAGAGGACAGATACATTTTGATAGTTTGTTCATGAGCAAATACAGGAAGTTTTAAAGAAAAATGAAATCAACATTTGTGGTCCCTTGTTGCTGCAGCACTTACGCATGCACGCACACAAAAGCTCAGGAAAATTAAAAGTTTGAAAGTGTTTGAAAAGTCCAGATTGGCAGTGGTCCAGATTTCTGGCATCTGGATTTTTGGACTTCTACAGAATATTTGATCTAATTCTTTCCTACCATTAAATAAAGAACTTGTTTTCTTTACAGAGGGTAGTAGTGGGCTGCTGTTCTCAGATTTGAGGCTGGTGTACCAACAGTGCTGTTGTTTGTCATCTATATTAACAATCTGGATGACAACAAATTAACTTGGTTCGTAAGTTTGCGGATGATATAAAAATTGGTTGTCTGGTGGATAATGAAGAAGGTTATCTGGGATTACGCCAGGCTCAAGATCAGTGGTTTTCAAACTGCCCCCTCTAAGCTTACATTCCACCTTAAGTAATCTCAGAAATATGCCAGAAATGCTCTGTGATTAGTAAGGGATTGCTTAAGGTGGAAAGGAAAAGTTTGAAAACCACTCTTATAATTGTACCAAATTGACTCGTTATGTGCACGGTTTCATAACTCCACAGGAAATGGGTAAATGACAATTTTTTTCAAGCAAAATATTTCAGTAACAATTGAGTCTAGAGCAGTGATTCTCAACCTCTCCCACTCACATCCCACCTGAAGCAATCCCTTACTAATCACAGAGCTCTTATGGCATAGGGATTACTTTAGGTGGAATGCAAGTTTAGGGGGCAATTTGAAAACCACTGGTCTAGATGAATTGGGAAAGTGGAACAAGAAATAGCAGTTGGGATTTAACTCAGATAATGGGTTGCAGAGGTAGCGTAGCGGTTAGTGCAGCACTGTTACAACACCAGCGACTTGGGTTCGAATCTAGCGCTGTCTGTAAGGAGCTTGCGCATTGGAAAGACTGATTGGACAGGAACGTTTCTCCCTGGAGGGGTAGGAGAAGGAGACCAAGGGAGGTCTTTATGCAGGTTTATAAAATCACAGGGCACAGATAATCATACACAGATAGTCATTGCCTTTTTCCCAGGGTGGGGGGCGGGAGAAAAAACTAGAGTGCATTTATTTAAAAGAGAGAGGAAAGACTTATAAATGACCCAGGAGGAATTTTTTTGCACACAGTGGGTAGATGAAACATGAGGCAGGCAACTGCAACATAAAAAGACATTTAGACAGATACATGGTTTAGAGCCAAAAGGGACAATTTGGTCAGCATGGATAATTTGGTCCAAAGGGCCTGCTTCTGAGTTGGTCAAAATCACCCAAACACTACTCATAATCAGACTATTGAATATATACTATCTCCAGTCATCAATATTTATCCTAAAGTCTATTAATATTATTTGTTACCCATTTGAAAAATGTATGGGAGAACACTTGCATCAAGTAGAATTTCCATTCCGTTAAAGGCTTCGGTTCTGTTGAAGGATTGGTCTGGTTGGGTATAATCATGAACATCAACCTGAACATTGCTGAGAGTCAGGAAATGAATTGGATTGCAAAAGGCCTGATCTTCTGAGAACAAATACTGATCCAAAGTATTAATTGGTCAAATAAAGAGTATAGTTTTGAGATGGTTTATTTCAATAATTAATAAAGCGATAGAAAATGATGTGAGATTTTTTGTGGCAATGACATTTGAACCACTCAGTTCGAATGAATGGTATGCCGACAGCAAAAGTAAACTTAGATGACGATACTGGGCTTGTATCAACAGAATTCCAGTCATGAGGTACAGGTAAATAGGCCTCCATATTGGGGCAGTTCTGTTTTCTTTCTTTTTCTGTAATATTTTGCTCTTGTCCAAAAAATTGCTGACTGAAGAGAAAAGTGCAAAGAGTTATGCAGAATCTATTTTAAGTGCATCCAAGCCCAATTGAAGTCAATATTATGAGAAAATGGTTTTGTACCATGTTGGTAATCAGACTACAATTGTACCTTGAAATCCCAACATGCCATCATTCACACTCTGAAATTACTCTAAGATTTCACACTATTGCAGATATCACGTCATAATGGCAGTGATTATATTTCACTCTAATTTAGTGGTTGTAAAAAGTTTTGGAGTCCCTTGAGGTTGTGAAGTATGTTATATAAATGTGGGTTCCATTTCCCACTGTGTATGTCTCAGAATATCCTCATCAAAGAGCAAATGTGCCAGCAAATGTGACCGCACTTAAAAAATGGTTCACAAACAATTTAATTGCTGGCTGTCGACTTCCATTCTCGGCCTTTGCTTCGTTTACATAGATCGATAACTGACATTAGTTATTTATCAAATATGAATGATTTTTAGAAAAAATGTCAAAACATTCCTGTATTTCTTTGGATAGAGTTTAATAAAATGTCACTGCCCAAATAAATTTGAGTTTGTATGTGTGCAAACATGATGGCTGTTCTTAGCAAGTAGCCAGATTTAATGGCTGTCCCTTATCTCGGGGACATTCGGATCACCATGCACAGTGTATTTATGGGAGGTGAATACAGCCACATTATTCCCATATTTCTTAGAAGCAATCAACCATCTTATAAAATTACAAGTTGCCTTATATTCCTCACATCTCGATTGGAAAACATGTCAGATTATTAATGACATCAGCTGAGATAAAAGTCATCTGAAGTGCTTGCTGTACCTTGAACTCACAGGTTGATAGATTGCACAGGGTGTTCTTGGGTCGACTCCCTTGGATAACTTCAAGGAGCTAGCAATAACTTGATAAATAACAAGACCCGCAAACATTAAAATATTTCGTTGGATTCAAGGCCCATTAAAGATGAAATTTAGCTTGGAAATGATGGCCAAGCAGGAAGCAATGAAATGGCTTCCTACACTACACACTGCCCCTTGGCTTTCTTCATTGCTTTTGGAAAAGATATAGAACAAGTGTAAAGAGCGCTGCAGATTCATTACTTTTCACAATTTCAAACAATATTTAATGACTTCATCTTTATATTTTCATAAAAGTGCCACTCTTGCTGAGGGTGAATTTTCTCTAGAATGCATCAACTGCTTCTGAAGTAAATGTGTGAAACCGTAAGACTAACGTTAAAACAGAGGGCTGGAGAAACTCAGCAGGTCAAACCATGTATATCATGCAGCAGAGATAGATACATAATCATCGTTTCAGGCTTGAGCCCTTCATTAAGATATGAACAAAATGTGGGCAGCTGCCCAAAAATGGTTGGCGAAGAGCACAGCCACGCAGGCAGGAGGTTATAGGTGGATGAGTGAGGGAGGGAGGGCACTGCAGCAAGCGGGGGAGGGGGGATGACTCTGTGAATGAAGGGGGAGGAGAGCTGGAGGAAAGAAGACAGAGGAATGGAGTAGAGAGGGAGATCAGGGATTAGGCTTGCAGAAATCAGGAAGTACTGTATCTGGTGCTCCCGTTGTGGTGTTCTCGACATTAGAGAGACTGGAAGCAGACAAGGAGATCGCTTCACTGATCACCTTCACTCTGTCCACATCAGTGAGAGGGATTTCCCAGTGACCAACCATTTCAATCCTGTACCCCACTCCCATGCTGACCTCTCTGTCCATGGCCTCATGCTCTGTCAAATCCAGACCACCTGTAAAGTGGAGGAGCAGCACCTAATTTTCTATCTAGTAACTCTCCAACCTGACGGCATTCTGCTGGTCCACTCCCTGTCCTCCCCGTCCCCATCTTCTTTCCTCCAACTCTCCACCCCCTTCCCTCTCCATTCACAGAGCCAGCCACCCTCCCCCATTCTCTGATATGCCCTGCCTCCCTTAACACCTATTACCTCCTGCCTGTCACTCCCTCCCCCCCCCCCCCACCATTATGTTCGGGTGCCTGCCCGAACCTTGTTCATACCTTGATGAAGGGGTCAAGCCTGAAACGTTGGTTGTATATCTTTATCTTTGCTACGTGAACTACGCTGTCTGACCTGCTGAGTTTCCCCAGCGTCGTGTTTTTACTTCAATCACGGTTTCTGCAGACTTTTGTGCTTTACTTCCAAACATGCAAACCTACTTTACACTGGTTCTGAACAAAATGCAGTGTGGTCGAAGACTTGCAGGGCAGGTACTCTGCAGTTCCGACTTTCCAAAATCACAACGGATGCAGCCAGTGGCACTAAACAGCTGATGACAACCCCACTTGCTGAATCACTGCAGCTGACCTCAGCAGAAAATATTGCTCAAAAGGACCCATCAAAGATTTGGGAAGAGAATATTGAATTTTAGCTGCGTCAGAACTGCAGCAACGGTGCGATATTTTTCCTAATTTCAGGATGGAATAAAAATCCATGACTCAGCAGCAGCTTCTGTCCTGGGGCTCCTTCTGCAAGAGCTTCTTGAAAGCTTCTGCCGCATGCAACACAAGAAGTTTTCACCATCATCAAGACTGGGTAAATCCTAGCTCTCAAAATGCAGAGCAGCAGAGTGCTTCGCAGGAAATCCTAGACTATTACACCCAGACTTTCATTTCACTGTGGACCTCTGATCAAAATATAAAGCTTAACGTATACCCTGAGCGCTGACAAAGTGTGGAAATGATATCAAAGGAGTCCCAGCAGAGAGTCCCTGGCCCTGATGGAGTGAACTGGCCCCAACCACATCCAGGGGTGGGGATCGCTCTTTTTAATATCATTTTAATTTTCTTAAAAATTCTTGCCTTCCTCACTCTTTTGTTTGGTTTTGGCTCTTTTTCAAGGGAGTGGAATTATCCAAGGATAGAGGTCACTAACAGCTTTTGTCGTACATGAATTACTTTGCCAAATTTGCAAACTTATACGTTTGATGCATACATATTGTTTGGAGCAATGTTTACTTTTAACTTTGAATTTCTCAGTTAGCTGTGAGATGAGAACTGTTCTTGGAAATAGAACAACTTTCTGGCAAATGAAGCAGTACACCTTATGAATGAAACATCTTGGCCCAGAGCAGCTTTATACAGCCCAGAGGACACTCAACTCTTTATCCTGCAGCTGTTCTTGCATTTACACTCTTGTTTCTTGGCAGAACAACTTGTTTTTGGTTGAGGGGCAAGGGGAGAGTTACTCTTCAAGAAGTGGAAGCCAGAGAGGAGGAAGAAACTGCATACTTTTCTGCCAACAATCCAGATTTCTCAGTCCAGTTTGTGAGTACTTTTCTGTCCAGAGCAGTGGAAGAGTTTCCAACAAAAATGCTAAAGTTTTTGCTGTTGGAGCAAAGAGTCCAAAAGTTGGCAGAGCGTTCTTTGCTAATGTTACCAGGAGGAAATCCAGGACTCCTGAACAAACATGGTCCTGAACTTTCACAAATCTCCTCAGAGCTCCTTGCAGACAACTGTGATCTGCCATCAGGTTCGTCAGCTGCCCAGTATGAACTGTTGCAAACTTCCCAGCCCAGCCGACTGACACTGTGGTTAGTTATCGTGAACAACTTCAGAGTCCCAGTAGCCCCTTTTCCACTGGCATTCCTGTTAATTGGTTGTGCAGTGTCCTGGGATAGGAAGCCCTTTGTGCTGTTTCCACTGGGCCACCCTCAACAGGGACACTAATTGCTTTTCCACTGAACACGCTCCTGGATTGGAGTGTTAGTCCTTCCACAGGAAACGGGTGACTTTCTGCTGTCCCTTTCCCACTGGTTTTATCAGCACACTGGCATCAGCAAACATCTGGGACGTGAATAGGGACAAAGGCGGTTAATCCTCGGCGTGAAATGACGTCATTTGACACCAGCATTCATACAATGTTCCTTTTCCACTGGACCCTGCCCCAGTAAATTCCCAGTTAATTCCTGGGACAGGGTGCCAGTGGAAAAAGGGTTGTTGATTCCCATTGGTTAAAAGGGCCACAGTGAGCATAAGAATATCCTATTTATTTTAAAGTTTAAATTTAATTTTTTTATTTAGACACAGCATGATAACAGGCCATTTTGACCCATGAGTTCATGATGCCCAATTACAGACAATTGACCTACAACCCCCCCGGGTACATTTTGAACTGAAGCACCTGGAAGAAATGCCCACAGACACAGTGAGAATGTACAAACTCTTTACTGACGACACAGTATTCGAACCCCGGTCCCGATCGCTGGTGCTGTAACAGCGGTGCATTAACCGCTACGTCAGGCATGCCACCTTACTCAATTATTTCAATGTATTTAATTGCTTTTGATTGTATTGCACGATTAAAATTCTTTACTTTTTTTAACTTTCATTATATGTTCATTGCTTACCAGTTTATTTGAATGCCTGTGAGGCCCTCGGCCTGTTCCCACGACCACCCTGAGTGCAGGGTGTAAACAACTGATGGGAGAAGAATTGGAAAACACAGAAGAGACGACTCGACCAGCCAGCTCTAACACTGAGATGAACTGGCCAGTTTGAGATGTTGTGTATGGGAGACAGTCTGTTAAATAGTAGGTCTAAATTTTGATCATTGCAGCTGGCTAAAGTGATCATGAAAACTGGTAGGTCATTTGGAAAAACGAAACAAACAGGTACAAAGCAATGTTGATGACAAGGGAGTTGACTTGTGGCCACGTGGTTGGCAATAAAATCAATGCACTATCCAGAAATTTACAAAAAAAAACTGTGGAAAAGGTGTCTCATACGATGAAGAATAGATGCAACTCTAGAGAACAACAAAGAAACTGGAAGGAAGCAGAAAATCTTCAGACACTGTGAAGGTTGTTCATAACTTTTATTTTTACCTTTAATAAACTCAGCAGGTCCCAACTGCATCTATGGAAGGCAAAGATACAATCAATATTTCGGGCCTGAGCCCTCCAGTGAGGCAAGAATAAAGAGCAGGCAGGCATCTGAAGAAAAAAGGTAGGGGGAGGAAGAAGAGGCAGTGGGCGGAGCACAGGCCAACACCCAATAGGCCTTAGGTAGACCTGGATATGAGGGCAGGAGATAAAATCTGAGAATTCATTGGGCGAGGGGAGTAGCTTCATGAATGCAAAGGAGATGCAGGGATAGGGAAAGAGAGAGGCAAGGGCTGGGGAGCTGGAGGGGAAACGGAAAGAGAGAGACAGAAGTGGGGGTGGGGGGCTAACAGAAACTGGAAAAGTCTATGTTAATGCCATCTGGTTGGAAGGTGCCCAGACAGAAGTGGACCTCAAATTTATGATTTGTCAGATCCTGGCTAAGTTCATTCTGAGTGGTTCATATCTGATTAGAGTTAATATATTTTGGAAATGGTGAAGCTAGCTAGAATTAAATATATTTCGGAGTATAAGTTGAGTTGTAAAACCCTTCAAAAATCACTCAAAAAAATGCCAGATATACTTTTGAGACCTTAAATTCAGGTCTAAAATGGTTTGATGGGTGCCCAAGTTGACCCTGGAAGCACCTCCTCACAGCCAGCACCATTGTTCTCTGGCACCTCCCCACTGCCTGGCACCACCATAACCCACCCAGACATTCTACAATTATTTAGCCTGAGGTCTCCACTCCTGGCCGGTAAGAGGAGGTCACCATTTCTGTTGGGAGAATGAGGTCGCCACTCCTGCCACATAGGCCAAGGTTCCCAATCCTGCCCGGAAGGCTGAGATTTTTTTTTACTGTTTCTTTTTACTTGTTTACAGTAATTTACAACTTTGTTATTTGGCGATTGAGGTGTTTCAAAAAAAAATTTAAGTTGTTGCTAGGAGGCCTGGACAGCCAGAAAATGGCGGGTCGACTTATTTGCCGGATATACCATAAAATCATTAAAGTGAGATTAAAAAAGGGATGGGGGTCCATCTATCGGTCGGTCAACTAGTACACAGAAAGATAGGTAATTAAAGAGTTACTCACTTTCCTCGCGACTACATATTGAAATCTTTAATAACATCTAGTTTAAAAAGAAACCTCATTCTCATAGTTTGTCTTGTGTTGCATTTAATTGGCAACAAGAACCTCCCAGCAGCAATCAAAAAGTCACTCACTGCTTTGACCCTTGGTTTGGGGACTTTTGAGGTAATATGACTGGTGTACTTGGAATGGCCTGCTGGTCAACAAAAGGTCTGGATCATGCATTCTTCTAATCTGTACAGGTTGTGCATAATAAAAGCTTCTAATCAATGGCTTCAGCAGCTGAATTTGCTTATTTAACCTGCATAAGTGAGTTAACAATGTACATTTTGTTTTTCTGTTTATTTCTGATGATTTCATAGTTTCAGTGAATAAAGTATGCTGATCGGCTCCATTACCCTCTGGCTTTGGGACACCAACACCCCTGAGTGGAAAGCCCTCAAAAGGTAGGGAATGCAGCCAAAGATATCACATGCAAAACCCTCCCTCCAATGAGAACATCCACGGAGATTGCTGCTGTCGGAGAGAAGCAGGAAGGATCCACATCACCCAGCACACACCCTATTTTTGCTGTTACTATCAGGAAAGAGGTCTAGGGGCTACAAGATTCATACCACCAAGTTCAGGAAAAGCTGCTACCCCTCCACCATCAGACTCCTCAACGACAGACTCAATCAGGGATTTATTCAAGGATTCTTATTTTTGGACCTTATTGATTTTTTTTTTGTCACTCTCTGTATTGCACAGTTTGTTTCAATTCTTTATTTGTTTACATTGAGTCTGGGTTCTTTAGCACTGCCTATAAGTGGTAACTGTCTCGCCTGCAGGAAAAAGAATCTCAGGGTTGTATGTGATGTCATGTATCTCCTCTGACAATAAATCTGAAATCTGGACTATTGTATTTCAAACTGCGATCTAATTTCTTCTTTCTTCTGCTCATCCCATAGGTTTCCAAGGCTGAAGGATGTTGTTGACATCAATAAATGACATTATTAAATTCAAACTAAATTCAATTTGGGTGAATTGGATTCAAATTACAAAACTTAAATTTAAAAAAATCGACATATAGTTAATTCTTTACTTTTCACCATTTCCCATACTTTTTGAAGTGATCAAAGGTTATTTAATCTGCCAACATTTCTCATAAGATTCTTAACCTTGGGACGACCAGGTGTTGCAATCACCTGGTCCAGGATTCTTACCCAACAGTGTTCTGAGCAGGGCTTTGCACACATCAGAGCACGAATTTGCAAAGAATTCTCAGTACTCCTGTGCCAGACTGGATCTCGTGCATGGACTGTTTTGTCATTATTTTCTACTAAAGTTAACAGTTGCTTATGCCCATTCTAGCTCCCCTGTTATTCTTCTCTGAGACAGTTACATGTAGACTGGGTATTGGACAGGGAGCTGCCAACTTGCAAGTGAGAGCCCAGATGTGTCAAGGCTTTCAATATACAATTCAAGGCATTACAGCCAGAGCTGTCACTGTGGGTAATGGTACAATTGACACTGATGGCTATCTGGTGTGACACAGATTAGTAAGGTAGGTTAAACACTGAGGGAGATGATAAGAGAAAGACTTGAATGGCCCTCCTTGTGGGATGTGATATCAAGAGCAAAACTGCGCACAAGCACTAAATGTTTATACAGCAGATGGAAAGATGTCACACGGTTCTTTTCCGGTTAAAAGCCATGATGAGTTCTGAAGTTTACACAGCATCATCCTAAAGTAACACTGGGAGTAAGGGTGAAAGGATTATATTGGACAGCTCCAAACATGGATGCAGATATTAATATTTGAAAAATAAAATCCTAGTTTCCAGAAAATAGAAACGGGAAATAAGTCACTTACCTGTATGTAATTCTCTAACTCTCTTCACAGATTTTGTCTGATGCACTGAGTATCCCCCAAAATTTGTATAGTGCAAGTTTTGTGAAGACTGATTAAACTTTGCCTGCTCCATTCAGACCGCTAAACTCACACTTCTCATTTGATCATTTCAGCTTCCAACCACAAATGGTTTTCTCACTGGCTTTTTGTTTCAACAAAAGGTACCAAAACTATGACTGATGACCTCCAGTTCAAGATTCTAGATTCCTTTATTGTCATGTAATAGAAAGAGTGTAATATTACACAAATTTGCTTGCGGCAGACAGATTTGCCATCAGCAGAAATTGCCGGGATGCTTCTTATAGTCAGAGAAAGAGAAACAAAAGAGAGTCCACCCAGAGTCACCGAGTGTCCACAAATTCGCCTGCAGCACTGCTACAGCCTGAACAGCCACACAGAATCCAGTCCGAACCACTGGCAACCTGAGCTCCAGATCTGAACCTCGACAAGATTAGGAAGACTTCAGCACCTGGTTCTGATACCCCTTCAGCCAGTCTTAAGCCAGTCTCCAGCCATCCGCAGCCCAGTGTGAATCCTTTGATCACAGGGTCCAGCAGCCTGTGTGGGTTCCTTGCCTCGGGTCATCGATCCCGCCTGTGTGTTTCTCAGCTGCGAGCCACTCACTGGTCCGCCGCCTGGTCACTGTACCATGGGTCACCTCCTTTGCTTCTCCTTCTCAAATGGGAGTTGTTCTCCCTGTTTTCTGGTGCCCTTCACTAGTCCTCTGCTTCACTGGAGTCTGCAACCCTTCGTGGTTGCTTTGGATCATAGGCACTGCCATCTTGGATCCAGATTTTAAATAAAGCCACTGCCAGCTCCTTTAACAAGCTGTTTAAACCCTGTATGGAGACGATTGCAGTCAGAGTGGACGACACGGGAGAGGGCTGTGTCTCCAGTTCTTGCTTTACGCGTGTCCACACCAGCGGCAGTGCTGCCGTGACAACAGCTCTGGAAGCATTGCCATTTTCACATTTAACTAGTTGGCACACTGTTTCAAGGAGAGGAACATAAAGCCGGTGGAGTAATGAACACTGTCACTTGCCAAAAGATCTGTAGGACAACATGGGAGAGAATGGATTCCACAGTTTAAACTGGGGAACAAAACTCTCTTCAGCAGCTGGGTACTTTTCCAACTAACAGTAGTGGTTGGTCAATGAATGACTGTACGTGACAACTTGTGAAAGTTTGCTGTTGATTCATGAACTTTATATAACAGAGTTGCCAAGGGACTTAATCTCCTTGTTAACGAGGGAAGTGCTGCATGTGGATCCTCTTCCAGTTTCATACCAGAGTGAAGAGCTTTCCCTGGGAGATGATAAGAGAAAGACTTGAATGGCCCTCCTTAAGTAGAGGATCCAAATGCCCAAACCCATCTCTTGGTTTGCCACAGGGGCTTAAATACACATAGCACAGCGGAAGAGAGCAATCATGGCAGCAGGCCAATCAGACATCGAGGTCAGTGAGAGCTTGTGTAATTTCATACATTAGCTGAACATGAAGAGAGTGACAAGTGACTGTGTATATCTCCCGTTGTTAAAACTGAACAATAGAATCAACTATATTGTAAGATTATGCTCATTTCAGGAAGTATGACTGCATCCTGTAACACGACTGTTATATAAAATTGACCCATTCAATGCCAATTTGTATAAGCCAGGTCCATAGAGTACACTTTTTACTCAGCTGTGAGGACTAACAATTGTATCGATCATCATGACATGAAATGAATCTGCATAAAAATGTATTCAGATTATTAAAACTCTACTGCTGTGAAACTAACCTGCATTATTCAGATGCTCTGTGACTGAGCTGAAAGTAAAATTTCATTTCTCAGCAAGCTACTGTTATACCAAGAGATAACAGCTAAGAAATGTACTGCAATTTTTTTCATAAACTTCTCTCTCTTTTACTTAAAGAAATAAATGCACAATACACGGTTTCACAAATGGAACTTCAGAAAAGTCAAAATGTTATTTATTGCCACTGCATGGATTGAAATTTCAGAACTTGCAGTTTGATTTATATCAACATATTCTGCTCTACCATGTTATATTTGAAGATCAGTACATTGATTTTTAAAGGACTGCATTTTCTCCCCCAGTTCTATGATGCTATTTTAGCGGCCCGCGAACCAGGTCGTGACCTGGTATACAAAATGCCTGACAAGCGCGGTGGGAAATGGCAGGGACAACATCCACTCGGAGATCGGCAGCTGCTAGTCCAATCAATTAGTCCTTGACTTAGTTTCTTTGTGTGTGTATCTTCTTTCCACACTTCACGGTAGCACGCACACTACTATATATATATATGAATGGTTAAATGAAAATCTAAAATGGTTACAAAACTAAATTCCTCATGTCATAAACCTATATCCCCAAGAATTCTATTATCGATATTGAAAATAATTACCTATCAGGAAGGTGCAACAGCGACTGCCCTTACTGAAGAGACTGAAGCGGGCAAGGCTACTGGCCACTGTCATGTTAACCTTCTACAGGAGCTCTGTCGAGAGCGTCCTGACCGGCTACATCACAGTGCAGTATGGTTGTTGCAGAGAAATAGATTGGAGGTCATTCCACAGGTCTCTAAGAGTGGCAGAAAGGATCACTGAAGTCTCCCTACCCCCATCGACGTGATCTACTGGGATCGTTGTCTGAAGAGGGCGCTCATTGAGGGCTCCTTCTACCCCGCACACAGCATCTTTCAGCTGCTCCCATCAGGGAAGAGATACAGGAGGATCAGAACCTGCACCACTTGACTGAGAAACAGCTTCTTCCCATGGGCAGTGAGAATGCTGAATGATCAAAGGAACTGCTCAGACTCTCCATCCAAGACTCTCATATTCATAAAGCAGTATCTTTTTTGTATATACATTCTGCATGTGTATTGTTTGTCTGTATGTGTGTTATGTCCGGTTGTGTGTCTGCACCAAGGACCAGAGAACGCTGTTTTGTACTTGTGCAATCGTATGATAATGAACGACCTGACTTGAAAGGAGAGGCTCTGGCATCAACAATAGTAAAGAAAGAGTTAACAGAATTTGAACTTTGCAAGAACTGCATGGTCTGAAATTTCAAACATCTTTTCAATTACAGACTTAATTCTTGAACCTTTGTTGCCCCGGCAAGAAGATGCCACAAACACTTTTAAACTGAAGCCTCCGATTCTGTCCATACGCGTTGACTGACACGTGCAAATACCATAAATAAGGGCCGACAGCATTCAAAAGAGGCCGGAAGAACGTGGTTCGAAAGAAACAAGGAAGCATGTCTGCTGTTCTGTATTAGCAAGGGTGTTGCTATTTACGCCAGGCCATCTGGGACGAAGGAATATTGCTGATTAATTGTTGGTCGAATTTTACAATCATGCATATGAATAGATAATTTAGAGTTATTGGGACATTGAATGCTTTGTGACAGTTCATGACAAGCCATGAAAATTATGACATTCTTTCCTCGAGATCTGTCCTTAAAGCAAGTAAAATGCCTTCCTTAAATTCAATGGAAGCCAAAATTGATTTAAAAAAATAGGTCTTTTCAAGGCCAATATAAATCATTTGCAATTCGATAAAATATCTTCTATTGCTTGGTGTTTCTCTTTGGGCTTTTCTGGTTAAAAAAACATCAGAATACTTTTGATAACGATTCACTTTGTATGATAATGTCATTTGTTCGACTCACTTAATTTAATCAGAATCTAAACAGATAAGGAAGATCACATGTTGGCCTGACAGTGCGATTTATCAGGCTTTCAGTGTTTACTAGTTTCAAATCATTTCTTCAGCTGCACATCCTTGTGAAAAATCACATTGTTTCCAATAAAAAATGACAAAACAAATTTTGTGTCCAAATGGTGGAAATGATTTGCTTGCAGAACGTAACTCTCTCACTGGTCCTTTCTTTTCCAACTCCACAGTAACTCCACCAGCTTATTCTCTATCCTGCTACCGTCTACAAACATCTCCAATCCCCTTTGCATAAGGGGAAAAAAAAAATCATGGTTATTTGTAAATAATATTCAATGAATGGGACTTGAAATAATTGATGGCTTTCAGTAATTGCATATGCACGCTGACTGGGACAGGGAATTAGATTGAGATTCTTCCTTTTCAATTACAAATACAAAACGATGTGAGGAATTATGGAGTTTTGTCAAGTTTGATATCAATTCATTTCATTGCTTGCTGACACAGCGTACTGATAGGTTAAATTTATGGCTCCCTCTAATGGGCATGCTTTTGAAATTCCACTGTCAGCAAAAGGTAGTGTTTCTGGGAAGGCGGGGATGTCAGATGCATCAAATTCTTCCACTCTGAAACCCTCATTGGCTATAAAGCTGCAATAGATCAAGGCAAACCCTGGTACAACATTATCCGGGACTAACTTCAAATAGCTGTTTGCAATTACTTAATAGATAAAACCAAGAGAAAACAGCTCAAATTAACATCACTATGGACTGCTTTCTGGAGCTTTCATACTCCACTATTAACAGATCTAAATTGATATTCTGCATAATTTTCATACCACACATTAATATATTGCTGTGATATACTGAACTACAGAACATTGGGAAACTTTCATCCTCCAGAAAGCAAAATCAAAGAAAAATGAATAAAGTGTTTCTCCCCCCCAGCTTCTGATAGTCACGGCAATGCATTCCTCAAAGGAGAAAAAGAATATTGCACATAAAACAATTTTGTTTATTGTCGTTAGAGAAGCAGATTTACTGTCATTCCCTTCTTGGTGTGTGAATATAGTCCATTTAGAGAAAGTGAAGTCTCTCCTTCACAAAAAAATATTACTGTCAAGTCGACTGCTAAAGTTCTTGTGTTTTCTAAAAGTGTAAGCTGTCAAAAGACTATTGACAGTGTGTGGAGAGACACCACACACAACAGTCAGTGCCAAAATAATACTTCAACCGAACTGAAAATCATCTGCACATTGGTACTGTCTCCAGCTTTTATGATGTTCTTAAAAGCATTGACTGAGCTCAAACGGACTGGTAATTCTTTTATGGCAACAAAGCTTTGGAAACTGCAATGGTCAATTTCTCACGACCTTCTAAAATTTTTGTGAGCCAAGTGCTTTCCTTTCCTGATAATTCTCCCTAACTGATACATACACAAGTCATACAGATCCTTGAAGGAATAAAGCATTCTCCTTCCATCAGGTAGTAGATAATCACATCATAATTCTTAGCATCCTGCTACAGTCAGGCATCTTGGTGACCAATTATAAAACTAGATTGTAATGGCAATGCCCTGGAACATTGCAGACCTTACTTCACCCCACAAGCCCTGGGCATTTTATTCTTTGTCATTCTCTCTTTTCAAGGGCAACCAGGTTTGAGATGAGAACACGAATGCAACAGAAAAAGCAACATTTTCACCTCACTGCTGCAGTGTGGGGTTAAAATTGTGTTTAATGGTCCTAATTCCAGTAGTGGGGGAGGTGGTAGGGTGGGCAGGGGTGGGGGGAGCTGGGTAAGGCTGCAGGCATCAGGGGTAATGGGGGTGGAGACTGAGGGAGAAGTAGAGAGCGGCCCTTACCACAAATCAGGTGACCAGCAGTTGAGGAATGAGGAAAAGCCAGGGTGGGTGCAATTGGATCCAAAAGTCAAAAAATTTGGAGGGCAAGCAAGGAGAAATTAGTTTAAGGAAGTTAAGTGAAGAAGGAATAGGGAGTAAATTAGGGGAAGGAGATAAAAGGAAGAGAGACTGAAGAAGTGGTAAGTAAAGCAGGAAGGAATATGGATAATAACAGTGGGCTGATCATATCCATGTTGTGTGCATGCCTCCCACACACATATATATACACACACACACACCACTCCCATACACTTAGACACACCCCCCACACACATACACATACTCCCCCACACCTCACATACACATACACCACTCCCACACACATACATACACACCCTCACACACACCCCTCCCACACACATATACACACCCACACATACGTTTTCCATTCCTTGCCATTGGACTAATGTCCCATTCTATAATGCCCACGTTAGGTGCACAATGTTAAAGCCACTCATGCCTCAGCCTGGAACAGAAGTAAGGCATCTAAACAAAAAAAGGACAAGAACAGGAGGAATCCATTCAGCTTCTCACATGTACTTTGCCATTCAATAAAATCAGATCTTTTTGTCTCAGCGCCATTTTCCTGCTCACGGAAAGTCCTTGATTTTCTATAACCCAATGACTGATCCTCTACAGCCCTCTTCAGTGGAAATTTCCAAACATTCATCATCATTTGGATGAAAAAAAATCTTTTTATCTCAATCATGAATAACCAACTCCAAGGACTGAGACAGCAACTCCTTGTTCAAGATAGGTCAGGCAGGGAAAAAAAAATATTAAATAACCTCAGTTTCAATTAGATTACCTTTCTTTCTTCTAAAATTTAAAGATAATTAACTGCATCCGTGGAACCTCTCCTTATAAGATAGATACCTCCAACCACTAAAATCAACCTCCTTTAGATCGTAAACCTAAATTTGCACAATATCCTAGATGTGGACTTTAAAGGCCCTCTAAATTTGTGGTGGGGTTACTCCCGGATAAAAGCCAATGTACATTTTTTTTTGTTTTTCTAATTACTTCCCAAACTTGCACATTAATATTCAGTAATTTATGCACAAGGACACCTGGATTCTTCTGAAATATAAATTGTGTTAAATACTTATACTAGCAAATGACTTCATATATTTTATATTACATTCCAGCTGCCACATCTTTGCCCTTTCATTCAGCTTCCTTCCTACACGGATAGCCCACACACTATCCACCAGTTTTATATCATCGGCAGAATTGGATACATCAGTCTCCATATTTCAAGCATTGATATGAAATGTGAAAAGCCAGGGTGTCAGCAGGACTCCACCTGTCGCTCCATTAGTTACAATCTTCCAACCTGAAATGACCTGCTTTTTCCTACACTGTTTCTTATTGTACACCAACCAATGCTTGGTCTGTGCCAATACATCATCTTCAATCCCACAGGTTTTAATTTTCTTTCATAATCTCATGATGAAATATGAAAAGGGGCGAGCAAATAATATTAAAGCTTCTTCAAGTAGATACAGTAAAGAGTAAAAGAGAGATGAGAGTATATATAGGACAAAGACAACATTATGCTGGAGAAATAACAACAGGAGACAACTTAGATGGCAGAGGAACCAAATGAGTATCTTTACTGGGTGTGCCAGATGACCAAAGTATCAGGGAAGGGAAGTGAGTGCAGTTACTATTTCATGGGAGAATGTACTCAGAAAGCTAAATGGTCTGAGGGTGGCTAAGTCTGATGGACTAGATGGAATCCACCGTTGAAAGCTAAAATTATGAAGGCATTAGTAATGATGCTTCAGGAATCAATAGGAGGAAAGTAGACAGGCTCTCTGTTGGAAGTGGGGGTGACGAGGTCATTGTAGGCGGTCAATTCGCACTTTGGAATGTTGATAAGCCCAATGTGAAGAGCCTGCTCTTCCTGACACTGACTCAATATAAAGCAGGGAAGGTCAATCAAATTAGCCTTGATCCCAGTTCACTGCAGGCTACCCAATATCCCTAAATACCCATTGGATGGCCACTCCAATGTCCAACGGGTCACCCAAATGTCCTTGATCTTTGTGGTCAAAATAAGTACCACATGAGTAGTGTTACAAGATCAAACCAACAACCACAAAGAAGGGCACATCACACAGGGGTAAAGATGAACAATTACTTTATAACCAAAAATTCACCCTCAAACTTTAATTCAAACCCCCCCCCCCTTTTATAACAATGCCCACTGGTTACTATGCAAATTTCTATAACAGTGCAAAACTAATACATTCCCCAGCCTAAATATAACATATCTAATTAAAGTCTATGTTATATTTCCAACCAGCCCACAGAAAAACTTAAGACACAAAACAAATACATAACACACAAAACTTCGATCTCAACTGAAGCAAAGATCATAAACAAAATTCAGTTTGTTTGGTAAACTGAAGCCAAAAGATATTTGAGAGAGAGAGAGAGAGAGAGAGCACAAAATTCGAAGTTGTCTTGTGTTGCTTGCAGAGAGAGGAACCACTGGTTTGGTCCGGATGTTTCTGGCTGCCTTCAGAATGTTCATCCTTTTTGAAATCCCAACATTCTAAACTGTCCTCCGGACCATGACTCCTGCTCTGGGCCTTCTTCCACTCCACAGCACCACCCAGTGGTGGTTTATCATCCAAGTCCAGAAATTTTTAGATCATTTTCTGCACATGCTCAGTCTGTCTCCCACTCTCAGCACCTTGGCTCTCGAAGGCAAACTGTCACTTTTTAACATAAAAACGCACAACACATAGGCCAATACACAACACAGAACTCTGTAACAGTAGCAGTGCCCAATGTTTAATTTTCAAATAAAACTTTATCCCTCCCAATTCTGAGATTAAAGTCAAAACATTTTTTTCTTCCCAAGCTTTTGAACATTGGATCCTGTCCAATGTTTTCCAGGATGCTTCGATCGATTCTGGCATGATCCCAGAGGACTGGAAAATCACAAATGTCTCCACATTATTCAAGAAGGGAACAAAGTAGCAGAAAGGAAATTATAGACCAGTTAGCCTGACATCATGGTTGGGAAGATAGTCGAGTTGATAGTCAACGATGAGTTTGCAGAGCTTCTTAAAGGCACATGACAAGATTGGGCAAAGCCAGTATTGTTTCCTTGCTTGAGAAGTGGCAAAGAGGCTGGATAAAGGAAGTATAGTGGATGTTGTGTATTTGGATTTTCAGAAGGCCTTTGTCAAGGTGCCATGCATGAAGCTACATAACAAGGCAAGAGCTCATGGTGTAACATAAAACATGCTAGCATGGGGGAAGAATTGGCTGATTGGCAGGGAGCTGAGAATCAGAATACAGGAATCATATTCTGGTTGGCTGCAGTTGCTGGTAATGTTCCTTAGGGGTTAGATTAGGAGAGCTTCTTTTTATGTTGGATATCAATTACCGATATTTGTGGCCAAGTTTGCAGATGATATGTGGAGGAAACAGGGAAGCTGCAGAAGGACTAAGACAAATAAGGAGAATGGGCAGAGGAGCGGCAAATGAAATGTCAGAAAGTGTACAGCAGACTATATTCTAACTATAGAGAAAATTGAAAATTCTCAGATGCAAAGGGACTTTGGAGTCGTCCTGCAGGATACCCTGACAAATGAGTCTGTGGTGAAGAAGGGAAATGCAATAAAGGCATTCATTACAAGAGGAATAAAATATAAGAGCAGGGATGTGAGGTGAGACTTTATAAGACACTGATGAGATCTCACCTGTGCACAGTTGTGAGTTCCTCATTTAAGAACAGATGTGTGGACATTGAAGAGGAGTTAGAGGAGTTTTACAAACATGATTCCAGGAATGAAAGGGTTATCAAATGAGGAGCGTTTGACAGCTCTTGGACTGTACTCATTGGAATTTAGGAGAATGAGGGGCGATCTCATTGAAACGTTTCAAATGTTGAAAGGCATCGACAGAGTAGATTTAAAAAGGATGTTTCCTGTGGTGGGAGAGTCTAGGTCCAAATTATTTGGACAAGAGGGCACAACTTCAGGATTGAAGGGTGTTCACTGAAAACAGAGATGCGGAGGAATTTCTTCGACCAGAGGATGGTAAATCAGTGGAATTTGTTGCCACAGGCAGTTATGGAGGCCAAGTCACTGGGTATATTTAAGGTGGAGATTGATAGCTTCTTGATTAGTCAGGTCATTAAAGGTTATGACTAGAAACCCAGGCAGTAGGTTGACCGTGAAACTGGATCAGCTCTTGATTGAATGGTGGCTCAGACTTGATGGGGTAATAGTCTATTTTTGATCCGAGGTCTTACGGTCTTATTTCAGGAGTTTGGAAAATCCAAATGCATCCAGCCCTTTGAGGTCCTGTTATTTATTCCACTGGATGATACCTCAATAACTTGAACAAATTTCTTATCAAAATTCCCTGTATTGTGCATTTTTTCAGCACTTGTCTGATCCTGGCCTCTCCTGCCATGGCCCGAGCAAACCTCGAAGAGCAATTCTTTGTCTGTGTTTCCTTCCATTTACTTTGACTGAAAATTGGACAGGATCCAATGTTCAAAAGCTTGGGAAGAAAAAAATGTTTTGACTTTAATCTTAAAATCGGGAGGGATAAAGTTTTATTTGAACATTTTGGCCTCACTTTTCAACATTCAAGGCATTACTATTTTCACTCAAGTTCTAACAGAATGCTTCAGTGAAGGTATGGCGTCCTTCTTTCAGCATTAAAATGCCCTTGCATCTGAATATTTATCTGGGTTACATGGATTCTTTTGTGGAGTAAAATCACAATCACAACAAACTTGCACTCAACGTCAGCAAAACCAAGGAGATGATTGTGGACTTCAGGAAGAAGTCAGGGGAACACGACCCAGTCCTCATCCAGGGCTCAGTAGAGGAGAGGGACAAGAACTTCAAATTCCTAAGTGTCAACATCTCCAAGGATCTGTCCTGGAGCCTCCACGTTGATGCAACCACAAAGAAAGCTCGCCAGTGGCTAGACTTTGTGAGGTGTCTGTGGAGATTTGCCATGTCACTGAAGACTCTCATAAACTTCTACAGGTATACCGTGGAGAGCATTCTAGCTGGATGTATCACTGCCTGGTACGGAGGTGCCAACTCTCAGGACAAGAATAAACTCACAGGCACCAGAATTCACTTCATCAAGGACAACTACGCGAGGCAGTGTAAAAGACTCCCACCAACCAGGCCATTCCCTCTTCACTTTTCTACGATTGGGGAAAAGATACAGGAGCCTCACTGGCACAAGGACAGCTTCTTCCCCTCTGCCGTCAAATTCATGAATAATCAATGAACCAATGTCACCGTCTTACTTTTCGTGTAACTATTATTTTAATTTTTTTTATAGTAATGTTCTATGTATGTTTGCACTCTGATGCTTCCACAAAACACCAAATTTCATGGCAATAAATTCTGATCCTGAATCTCATCTCACAACTGATTTTGTCCAAAACATTTCTTTCTTGGTAATTCTTCCAATAACTTTCAAATTACTCCCAAATCCAAACAGCTCAAGTCTAAGTCATGCCCTTCCTGATTTTCAGACTTTTAAAAGAGTGTTATGGGCCCAATGAAATGTTTCTGAAATGTATTCACTGTGGCCCTGCCAAACTGAAAGATCTCAAATCTATTTACAGATCAGCTCTGATCATTCACTCATTATTTCTGGGTAGGACCGCTTTATTTGAAAATGTATTCACTGTATTTGCAGAGCTTTCTGGATTCCACGATGTTAAGTGGCATCTATGTCATTATCTAAATCTTGTTGCCGCAGTTTATCATTCACCATTGCATTTTGTAAATGTAACTGAAGATGCAATTTTGATTAACAAAAAGCACTGGTAATATTTGTATTTACCTTGGAAGATGTCACATCTCCTGAAAAATCTCAGTGACAATTGCACTGCATAAAAATATTGGCTTATTTTGTATACAGTGAGCTTCCACAAGCTGCAAGAAGATGAATGACCTATTCCTTTGGGTTTTTGCTGATGAATATTGTAGGTCTAACACCGGTCAGGATATTGAAAGAACTCCTGTGTCTTCTTCAAATTGCGCCTTTTTTTAAAGACTCTACAAAACTACTGCAAGACAAGCCTTGACATTTCTTTAACATTTAATTTGTAAAACCCAAACCCTGAATTGCACTGGAAGGGCTGCCTTGAATGTGTGCTCAACTACTAAAGTGGGATTTGAATTCACAAGCTGCTCAGTCAGTCACATGTAATCGACTCTTTTTGGCCCTGATCTTGGGAGATTCCAACCTACACATTTGACAAAAATGAATGAAAAAGAATAATAAGCATATATTTGCAGAAATTTAAATGAGGGACAAGGAGAGGTTAGTTAATATGAATATAAAGGGGACAAATCTTGGCAAGATAGAAACATTCTCCTCCATCCACAGCAGCAGTATTACCAAACTAAAAGCCAGTGCTACGACATGTACCATAGACTGATGCAGCCATTGATCGAGTACAATGCAACCACATCTTCAACAGTTCTATGCAACCAAGCTAAATCACTGCTTCTTAGGGAAGGCCTATTTTTGCTATCTTAATGTGGTCGAATGTGATAAACATCTTTGAAGAAGAGATGAGGTAAAAGCACACAGAAATGCTGGAGGATCTCAGCCGGTCTTGCGGCATCCATAGAAGGTAGAGATATAATGACGATGTTTCGGGCCTGAGCCTGCCTTCAAAGAATAAGAATAAGAAGGCGTCAGAATAAAAACTGAAGTGCGCAGATCAACAAAAGGTGTTAATTGGATATGATGAGAGGAGAGAATTGATTTTGGCTCTGTGAAAGGAGATGGAAGAGAAAGAGAGAGATGTGATTTTTACACAGACTTCGTGGGATTTTATCCTGAAGAGTCTCCAATATCCCAGCATTGGTTGTTCACACAGGATCAACCAAAACTGCAAATCTCGTTTCTCTCCGTGATTTTAGACAGCATACTGGCATTCCGCGAACAAAACTCAACAGTGTCGGCGTCTACGTCTAATGTCACCTATAACATACTGAATTTGATGGCATGTGAGCCCCACTTGTTTGGGGCTCAAAAATATTCCCCCGGTTTTATCTGCCAGGTTGAAATTAGGATGGTAATGGTGAGTAAAGGCAACAGGCGTGTTGTCAGTCATTGTTGTGTTGAGAAAGTGTCAGGACCGTGAGAGACGAGTCTGGGCACAAGGGTTTGCTATCAAACATTACTTTTATTAGCACACAACAATTAGAAGAGCACAGGAATAAAGCACATATGCACAGAATATAAAAGAGCACTTTCAAAAAATGTGGGGCTCATTGATGGACTGTTATGATAACCTTGGGTTGTTCCGATGCTTGGGTGCTGTGCTGTCCGTCTCCAGGTTGTTGTCATTCGATTCCTACGTGTCAGCTTGTTAACCTTGCTTAGTGGTAGGGGGTTTGAATGATCAGGTTTTAATTTTTTTTCTCATCTTTTGAATTGTACAATATATAACTGAACTGTTCAATTTTACATAATATAAACTTCAATAAAAATATTTTAAAAAGAAAAGACAATGTTGAAGAGTGTGGGGAAATACACAGACAATTTAATCAAACCTATGCACACAATTTATAAAAGAGTATGGGAAGATCTACTGTGAGTATTGATCGAAAGAAGTGGATTTCAAACTTTTCCTTTCCACTAACATATCACCTTAAGTAATCCATTACTTACCATTGTTATCTATTGTTGGGGGCTGGTGGTGAGGGGGAGCGGGGTGATGGGCTTCAGACAGTTCAAAGAGGACAGCAGGACGATCAGCCCTCTTGTGTTCACTGGTCTCCTCTCTCAGAGGTTCTATGTCACTATAAACTGCCACTTTTGGTTGGCCCATGCTTTCATTACTCTATGCCTGTTTCTAGCTCTTAGTGGAATCAATTGTGCATTTTGATATGTCCTGGGCTACATTTATTGCCTGCAGACTTTCGTGTTCTACTTTTTATTCTCATCAGATGTTACCGGCAGTGCTATACCTTTCCTTTAATTGTTTGGTTTGATTAGAATATTTTGAGGAGGTGGATGTTCATTAACACTTTTCTGTAAAATGCAGGAATGATTCAATGGGAAACCATTTAAATTTTGCTTGAAATAAATCAAACATCACAGCTGCAAATTCACTTCTGGTTCAGCTTGTCGTCCATCTGCTGTGTATGTAATAAGGACAGTTATTTACCTCAGTCAAACATATCCCATCTTCAAATCCTGCTTTATACATGGACTATCAGGTTTGCATCAAGGTGACATAAACAAGCTGGTATAATCCTCTGACCTGATTTGATGAACAGTGAATGTCAGTTGATGTTGAATAGGTAATTTAATATCTTCCTGCACATGAACTGACAAAGCTATACGTCATTATAAAGTGGCTGACTGTGTAAACTAACCTGGAGATATCATTCTGGCCCCTGTTACTGTTGGAATTTAAATTCATGCTCGTTCTGCACTTTAGTTCATGCTTCATATTTACATCTGCAGAGAAGCAGTTGTTTTTGAACAGGATACCAACCAGCATGTGTTGTTCAATTTCCCAAAGGTCATCGATGGCAGCCATTTAACTATCCAGCAGCCTTTTCATTGTGTGAACTCTGATATTATGAAAGCCTTTGAAGATCCAAGCATGCCAAGGCTATCAATTATGAATTGCAGCGTTAACATGTACCCTGCTGCAATGTAGGCATGCATGGTGAATCAGAAAAAGCATTACAGAATGCCAGAAATGTGACAGTCTGCCCAATATTATTTTGTCACATGCCTGCTTGAATCATTTACCAAAAATAAGCCTTGTTGTATTATCCTGACAATTTTTTTTTTGTCTGAGCAAATGATCTTTCATCCACCCTGACCCTACCTTTAAGCCAGCTGCTTTGGTTCTCCTCATGCAGCTGCACCTGTTGTGAAGCATGAAGTTTGGGTGCTGCCTTCCTCTGTGCCCCCAGTAAAGGCACACTTGTTCTCTCTATTTGGTGTCTGTATAGAAACTTTACCTGCTGCAACCAGTGCCGATGTTCAATGTCACGCTATTTTAAGGGCTTGACCGCACCAGGATTAATAATGTTCGGTACGAGGAGGGAAGAGAGAATTTGCAAAAAAACAGCTCCAGCTCAAAACTTGGATTCCAGTATATTATTTTTACAAATTAAACGATACTCCTCCACTGCTTGGAAAATATAATCATTAAATACTCAGAATAAATTTGAAAATCTGCTTCCTCCTACAATTCAGGATGTTGCACATCCTCTATAAAATGTATTTAATTGTACTATTACAAATACGGTACAGAAATTGTGCATTTAGACACAATCTACTTATGTAAATCAGGCCAATTATAAAACAAATTTTCACTTGAATGTCAAAACCACATTCATATGTTTATGAATCTTTCAACATAAATTTCATATTAGGAATGCGTGTTATTCAATATATGCTAATTCTATCATTTGCATACTTTAATTAGGTCTACCAGAAAATTAACTTACCTGCTTAACTGGAAAAAAAGAAATCTTATTACATCAGACATGATAATATGTCCATACCTTGCCTATATAAAGCTGACTTTCTCTGGGTTTGCTTTATATTACAGAGGAGCCTTGGAAATTGCCTGATTTGTCAGTACAAAATACGTCCAGGGAAAAGCAGAGACAAAATGTTCTTCCAATCTTGCCTCACAATAAAGGGGAATGTTTAAGATTTAATACGTTCTTCTAGCGGACAACCAAGCAAAGTTGTAAGGTACCCTTTAACTTAAGAACATAAGAAATAGGAGCAGGAGTCGCCCGTCCGGCCCGTTGAGCCTGCTCCACCATTCAATCAGATCGTGGCTGATCTGACGATGAGCTCATCTCCACTTTCCTGCCTTTTTCTTATAGCTCTTAATTCTTTACTATGCAAAAATCTATTCAACCTTGTCTTAAATTTACTGAGATCACCTCCACTGCTTCAATGGGCAGTGAATTCCACAGATTCACCACCCTCTGGGAAAAGCAGTTCCTCCTCATCTCCATCCCAAATCTATACCCTGAATATTGAGGGTATGTCCGCTTGTTCTGGTCTGCCCCACCAATGGAACAACATACCAACTACTATCTTATCTATGCCTTTCATAATTTTTAGGTTTCCATAAGATTCCCTCTCATTCTTCTAAATTTCAGCGAGTACAGTTCCAGATGATTCAATCTCTCCTCATAGGCTAACCCTCTCATCTCTGGAATCTACCTTGTGAACCTCCTCTGCACCGCTTCCAAAGCCAGTCCATCCTTCCTCAAGCAAGGAGACCAGAACTGCACGCAGTTCTCCAGATGCGACCTCAGCACTAACTTGTACATTTATAGCAGAACACCTCTCCCCAGCTCTTGATTCCATCCCTCTAGCAATGAAGTCAATTAGACTATTTGCATTCAGGACCAGGGGACTTGTCTATCTTTATACTCACAAGTTTACTCAGTACTACCTCTTTAGTGTTGGCTATTACATCCAGGTCCTCACCTCTCATCACATGCATAACATCTGTATTTGGCATGTTTGCCATGTCCTCCACCGTGAAGACTGACACAAAATAGTAATTCAAAGCCTTGTCCATTTCGTCATTATCCATCATTAACTCCCCCTTCTCATCTTTCAAGGGAGCAACCTTCACTTTAGCCACTGTTTTGCCCTTTATATATTTCTAAAAAAACTTTTACTGTCCATTTTTATATTTTGTGCTAATCTTTTCTCATTGTCTACATTCTCTCTTTTCATGCTTCTTTTGAAATCTTTCCCAATCTTCTAGTTTCCCACTGCTCTTGGCAACTTTGTACGCACAAGCTCTTAGTTTGATGCCTTCCTTTATTTCCTTAGTTATCCAAGGCTGGCTGACCCCTCCATTACTGTCCTTGCTTTAATTGGAATATACTTTTGTTGAGCACCGTGAAAAATCTCTGCCAGTGTTTCTCCACCATCCCTCCATGTAGCCTGTGTTCCCAGTGTACCCTGGCAATTTGGTTTTGTCATCAACAGAGAAATGGAGAAGGAGAGATTGGACGTATCAAGGTGTTCTTTTCAACACAGTAAACTCCACCATGGAATGGTACGTGGCCCACTCGCAAATGCCACATATTCGCTGCTATGTGGGAAAGCCACCCAAGTATTTCTGATGATATTTGACTTTGATTACGTCATTTCACATGTATTATTTTTTTTGAGACATTTCATGAGAAATTAAATCAGTAACCTGGGTGTAATCACTAGCTGACAGGTCGTGGTCATTCCCTGAAAAAACCATGCTTTATTTAAGTAATGATGGAAGCAACTCTCATGCAACCCAAGTCCCTCTTTTGTACTTGGGCTCAGCTTCAAAGAGAAATAGCCTCCGACTTTCGTGCCCGTGCCAACTCCTTAAACATCTTGCTCCTGGCTCCTGTCCCCCATAACTCTCCCAAACGTTACACCTCTCATCCCCTTCATCTCATTTATTGTTTGATCTGATGTACAAGGTGGATATGTTTTATTAACCCTCCTGTTCAACATCACTGGCAGAGATGCGTCAGAACGGAAGAGGAAACAACCTCTACATAAAGAAATTAACAACATACTGCATCAACATCTGAGAGTTCAGGTACCTGCGGACCTCCATCACTTCTAATAAAGAACGGACAACAAAATAGAGGCCAGATACGTAAAAACAACTCTAATAGACTAAATGTCACCAATCCAGCAACATGTCAATGTACACGAGCAAGAATAAATATTCGATTGAAGCAATCTACCCACAAGCACCCTGCTAAATGTGTCAGACCTGGATCTTAACATCACAGCACAAAGGGAAACCAGCAACAACGGAACTGATGTGCCCAAGAACTGTGCTAGGATTTTCAAGAAGAGACAACATAAGAAATAACGGTATCTGAAAAGCCACAGGCCATGTGGCCAATTCCACTCCACATCACAAAACAGCAAGTGAGATGGTGAGAGGACCAGATTAGGTTGAGGGAGAATGCCCTTCCATGGCTGGTGAACCATAAAATAGGAAATGAACGGAAAGCAAATGGTTGCCCCTACAAATGATGGAGAGACACTGTTGGAGGCAATAAAGTCAGGAGGCCTCATCCTGCAACCAGGATTAATGGGGGTTGATTATAATGATTATGCAGACAGAAGAGAGGAAGGCAAAAGGATTAAGATGGAACTTAAAGCTTGGGACCAAGAAAACTGGAAGCACAACTGGTGATTGTGGGATAAAGGAATTTAAAGATGCAAAAGTAGCCTAACATCAATTAAAGCATTCAATTTGTGAGAAAATTATGTTATTTCTGAAAACAAAGACTTCCAATTGTAATTGTTAATTGTAATGAATGCTCAAGAAGCTGGCAGAAACAATCAAGATTCTGCCACAAAACTAAATCCAGTGAAGTAGCAGACTGCAAAGCTTTACTCCCAGAGGAACTCAGTGCCTTCAATCCCCCATTTGACAATAATAGTAAACCACTCCTCTGCACCCCCATGTCCCCTGATGATCCCATCCTGTCTGTCTTCAGAAGAGTGAATCCGAGGAAAGCATCCGGCCGGATGGAATACCTGGCTGAGTATTAAAAATCTGTGCTGACCAACTGACCAATGTGTTCACGGATATCTTCGCTATCTCACTCCAGCAGAGTGTGCTACCCACCTGTTTCCGACAGGCAGCAATCATACCAGGGCCCAAGAAGAGTGCAGTAACCTGCCCTAATGACTATTGGCCAGTAGCAATTACATCAACGGTGTTGAAGTGTTTTGAAAGGGTGGTGTTGAAGCATATCAACTCCTGTCTGAGCGGAGACATGGATTTGTTCTAGTTCGCCTTTCATAGCAACTATCTCACTGGCTCTACACAAAGCCCTGGAACACCTGGACAGTAAAGATTTATTCATCAGGATGCTCTTTATCAACTACAGTTCGCCATTTAACACCATCATCCCCTCAAAACTGATCAGCAGACTCCAAGACTGGGACTCAACACCCCACTGTGTAATCGGATCGTGGATTTCCTCACCTCCAGACCACAATCAGTGAGCATTGGTAAGAACATCTCTGCCACAATCTCCAGCTCTACTCACTTTACACCTATGACTGTGTGGCTCAGTATAACGCCAACACCATTTACAAATTTGCTGAATATATCACTGTAATGGGTTTCATAAAGAAAGGGGATGAGTCAGCGTACAGGAGGGAGATTGAAAACTTGGCTGAAAGGTGTCACCAACAACAACCTCGCACTCAATGTCTCCAAAACTAAGGAGCTGATTGTAGACTTCAGGAAGGGAAATGCAGAGGTGTACGATCCAGTGATCATTGGGGAAATCAGAGGTGGAGAGTGTGAGCAAGTTCTTGGTAGTCTCTACCTCAGAAGGTCTTTCCTGGACCCAACACACCAATGGCATTGTGAAGAAAGCACAACAGAGGTTTGGTATGACTCCACAAACCCTGGAAAATTTCTACAGATGTGTAGTGGAAGGTGTGCTGACCAACTGCATCACAGTCTGGTATGGGGACATCATACCCCTGAGCATAAAGCCCTGAAAGAGGTAGTGGACACAGCAAGGACATCACAGGCTCCCCACCGTTGAGCACACCTACAGGGAACACTGCTGTCGGGGAGCAGCAGCAATTATCAAAGAACAACAACACCCAGCACATGCTCTGTTCTCACTGTTGCCTCAGACTTCTCAACAACAAACTCTATCAGGGACTCATTTAAGGACTCTTACTTGGGAGCACTATTGATTTTTTTCTTAGTATAAAGTATATTAATGTCTTTATAAACTTGGGGGAGGGGGTTTAATTATGATAGCGGCATGTTACGGCGCCAGCAACCAGGGTTCAAATTTAAATTTAAATTTTGTAAGTTATGGGAATTATCAGATTAAGCGAACTTTACATTATTAATGACAAGTTTTTTTTCAAATTACTTTACATTTTGCACTGTCTTTTGTCTTTAAAAACTATGCATTCTTAACGCATGTGCAGGAGTTAGGCCTTGTGCTTCAGGCAAACAGAAATTTTGCATATCTAGCACCTGCGATCCCCGCACCTGCTCGATACGAGATTTTACTGTATATAGAATCGAGGTGGGGTGATGGTGGGCTGATGGGAATGCAAAGACAATAAGATGGAATTTTTCTTCTTTTCTTTGGCTTGGCTTCGCGGACGAAGATTTATGGAGGGGGTAAAAGTCCACGTCAGCTGCAGGCTCGTTTGTGGCTGACAAGTCCGATGCGGGACAGGCAGACACGGTTGCAGCGGCTGCAGGGGAAAATTGGAATTAATGATAGATTAATGTATGTGGATGGTTGGTTGTTGGCGTGGATGCAAAGGATGCAGTGCAATCTGATTCCAGGACTCTATGGCTTTGACAAGTGAACCTTTCCCAGAAAATCAGGAAACATGATAGCGGTTGTCCAGATCTCCAACTATTCACTGCACTTAACTCCACATGGTCCAGATCCCATATAAATTAAATGTTCTCCTTCATCAGCCATAACAGAACAACAGGAACAATCTATTTAATACTGAAAGAAGCAATCATTTCATTCTACAGTTCTGTAACCTTAATGCTCTGTACAATTTTCAGCAATTCTCTAAAAGCAGTAAGTTGTGTCTTCACTGATCTCAGAAGTTGTCTGTATTGACCCTTTGGTGCATATAGAAAGGTTATCGTCAGACATTGCATCATTCAGTTAAATCAAACTGCACCTTCCTGGGTGTGACAGTACAGATTTGATCACCAATGTGTCTATGTCCAGATGGTAGTGTAGGATGACTGTGATTGGGTGAGAGCATAGCCACACCTACTGGCAGGTCTTAAAGACCAGGTCATTCTGGACTGGTCGACCTACTTGTGATACGCTCCAGCCTTTTAGTTAATAAAAGCCAAGTCTTTGGTTCTTTCGACGCGCTCTAAACTGGTCTTGTGAGTATAATACAGTGGTTTACAAACCTTTTCTTTCCATTCACAGACCACTTTAAGCATTCCCTATGCTATCGGTGCTTAAGGGATTGCTTAAGATGGTATGCGAGTGGGAAGGGAAGGTTGAGAATCACTGCTCTAGACCCAATTGTTACTGAAATATTTTGCTTGAGAAAAATTGTCATTGGCCCATTTCCTTTGGAGTTATGAAACCATGCACATAACGAGTCAATGAGGTACAATTAAAACAGGGATTTTCAAACTTTTTCTTTCCACTCACATATAACCTTAGTTCCTATGATGGCAAAAGGATTACTTAAGGTGGTATGTGAGTGGAAAGAAAAAGTTTGAAAACCACCGATTTAATAGATCGCCAAGCCTCCCTTGAAGAGCAGCAGGAGAGTTCTTCAATGTTGTTCTCATCAGTCCACCAAGCAACACCATTTCCACTGAAAATAATTAGATATCCATCATTCTGTTGTTTCTGGGACCTTGCTGAGTGCAAATTGGCTGTTGTGTTTGCTTCGTAACAGTAGGGATCAGAAAACAGAAATAATTTATTGGCCTTGAAGAGTTTGAGGATAGCTGCGCCACATGAAAAGTGCATTATTCATGTGAATATTTTTTTTTCTCTTTCCCTTAAAACAGAAGAGATTTTGCACCAAAATGGAGGCATCACTTCAAGTGGAAGATACAACTCTTCTCTTTCCACAGCTCGATAGCTTGCTATGGAGAAATCCCCAACTCTGGCTGGGGACAATTACACTGGACAAAATATTTTTTCCAAAAGGTTTGCTTCCTGAAAAACAATTGGAGGTTATGACAAACAACTTCAAGGTGACACAAAGTAATTTCAGATTTGCTGCATCACGTAGGAAGTTGAAAAAACACTAAATGAACTTTTATTGAATTTAGCATGTTTAATTGCATAATGGTGTTGACACGTTATTTCAAATGACCCCAAAATGTTTTGCCGCTGATTTTCATTTGCACTCGGCATCTGACGTCTCTCGTGTCAGTGTCTAACAATGGTCAGCCAGCATTGATGGATTCCAGTTGCCCTGATAAATGAAACCTTTCACCGTTCATCACTGACGGCACCAAGATCAGCGGGGAAGACGTCCAAGTGCGAGTGCAGAAAATGAATCTTCAATGGCATCTTGCACTTCATCGTTTTGTCTGCTCAAAGTCGACTTAAAATAAGACAGGAGATCATAAAATATGTTATATCTACAAAACGGTATGTGATAGGAAAATTTTAAGGTGATTTTTGTGACTGGTGGCCAAAAATTCATAAAGTACACCCGAAAGTGTTCAGGAAGCAAATTCTTTGCTGAACAGTGTAATTGTGGAGCACATCATATAACCATATAGCAGTTTATGGCATGGAAACAGGCCATCTCAGCCCTTCAAGTCCACGCCGGTTCATTCAAACAACTTCATTAGATCCCCCTGAAGCTATCCAGGGGAGTTCACCAGGGGTAAAAGCAGCATTAATTACATCCATAATTAGCATAAAATTACTTGCAGTTGGATTGTTCATTTCATTGTTCTGTAAAGACACCAAGTGGAAATTCATACAAGGTGGAAAAGGGGCAGTGAACCCCAACCTGATAAATAATGGGCACCCTGCATTGAAGAGGAGTGAATGGAGTTCCACAATCAAGTTTAAATGTTAATTGTCTGGGCATCCCATCGTGAGAGGCTTTGAATGTGCCAAGTCCTACAGGCAGGTGAATCCCAGAAAAGCATCTGTCCCAGATGGCACACTTGGCCATGTCCTTAAAAAACTTGTGAATTAACCGGATAGAGTTTTTGCGGACATATTAACCTCTTGCTTCAATGGTCAGACATCCTCACTCGCTTCAAAAGGACATCCATTACACTGGTGCCCGAGAAGAGCAGGTGAACTTACAGGTACCGAGATGAAGTGCTTTTATGGAGCAATAATCAAATTATCAACACATTATCCTCCACAATTTCCATCACCTATAAAATGATCCCACCACTGCACACATCTTTCCTTCCCCTTTCCTCTCGGCCTTGTCCATTCACCCCTTCCCACTAATCATCTCCTTTGCACCTTCCCTTGTAACTGCAGGAAGTGCCATGATTGTGCCCTCACCTCCTCCCTCATCACCATGTCAGACCCCAAGAAGTTTTCCCAAGTGAAGCAACACTTCACTTGTGAATCTGCTGTTGTCACCTCCTGCATCCAGTGCTCCTGTCATGGCCTTCTCTTCTTCAGAGAGACTAGATGCAGACTGGGAGATCACTTCGCTGAGCACCTTCACTCTGTCTGCATCAATGTCAGGGATCTCCCAGTGGCCAACCATTTCAAATCTGCGCCCCACTCCCATGCTGACTTGTCTGTCCTTGGGGTCTTGCACTGTCAAACCAAGGCCATCCCTAAGTTGAAGTCGCAACACCATCTGAGCACTCTCCAAATGGATGACATTAACATCAACTGCTCTGGTTTCTGCTAGACCACTCCCCGTTCTCCCTCTCTGCCCCATCCATCTGTTTCCTTTCCTCCATCTCTCCACCCCCTTCCCTCTTCATTCACAGAGCCAACCCCCTCTCCCTGCTTGCTAGTATGCCCTCCCTCTGTTATCCACGTATTACCAGAGACGCACAATCCAGTGATTATTGGGAGATCAGAGGTGGAGAGGGTGAGCAAATTTAAGTTCTTGGGAGTCCGTAGCTTGGAGGATCTTTTCTGGACCAAACACACTCATGGCATCATGAATGTCAGCACCTCTACTTCCTCAGGAGCTTGTGGAGGTTTGGCAAATTTCTACAGGTGTGTAGTGGAAAGTGTGCTGACCGGCTGCATCACAGACTGGTATGGGGATACCAATACCCCTGAGCGTAAAGCCCTGCAAAAGGAAGTGGACACAGCCCAGGACATCACAGTCAGAATCTGCCAGGCCTTTGAGAACATCTGCAGGGAACACTGCCACCAAAAAGCAGCAGCAATCATCAAGGATCCACACCTTCCAGCCCACGCTCTGTTCTCGCTGCTGCCATCAGGAAAGCGTTATCGGGCCACAAGACTTGCACCACTAGGTTCAGGAACAGCTCCACCATCAAACTTCTCAACAACACTCAATCAGGGACTCATTTAAGGACTCTTACTTGTGCCCTTTATTGTCTGTTTTTCCTCTTTCTGTTGCACAATTGTTTACATTTCTTTATTTGTTTACATATGTACATTGTGCATAGTTTTTATTTGGCGCTATCGATAAGTGGTAATTCTGCCTTGCCCTCAGGAAAAAAGAATCTCAGGGTTGTACGTGATGTCATGTATGTACTTTGACAATAAATCTGAAACGTAGCTTGGTCCATCACAGGCTCTGACCTCCCACCCACTGAGCACATCTATTTAAGCTGCTGCCTCAAGAAGGGATCCAACATCAAAAAGGAACCTCACCACCCAGGTCACAACCTCTTCAGGAAGAAGGAACAGAAACCCCAAGGTTCAAGAAGAGTTTCCAACGGCCATCAGGCTCTTGAACCTCCCCTTCTTACACAACTTAAAGACTGCCCCAAAACCACAAAAAGGACTCTGCACTGTTGAATGCCACATTTTTCTTCCACTGTCTTACTTATGAATATTTATTAACTATCTCTAACTTTTGCTTTTGTACTTATTGACTTTTTAGTTTAATTTAAAATATGCTATTGTAGTTGATTTTTTTTCCAGAGAACTTGCATCATTAGTACCTGTTAAATAATCTTTTACAATTCAGGATGAGACACAGCTTGGGACTTAGTTTGAATGGAAGACAACTCCAGGAGTAGGCAATTAGCTCCAGGAACATTTGAATTGCCCCAGGATATTTTTTTTAATGGAACCTCCTCCCTTTGTTGAAAAAACAAAGAAATGCTGGAGAAACTCAGCAGGTCAACCAGGGCCTTTATGTAACATTTCGGGCTGAAGCCCTTCATCAAGGTGTGGGGAAACTTGAGAGATATCCAAAAAGTGGGGGGGGGGGGTGTTTGGGGAAGGTGGGAGATAATAGGTGGGTGGTGGGGGGGAATAAGTCTAGGCTAGGTGGAGAGAGAAAGGAAGTAGGAACTGGAATAACTAATTAAAGGGTGGGGGGGAGAGAGGCAAGCTAATTAGTGGAATGCAGTGAACTCAGTGTTCATGTCCTGGGGTTGAAGGGTACCCAGACAAAAAATGAGGTGTTGTTCCTCCAATCTGCGGGTGGTCAGGATGGGGTTATGGGAAAGGCCATGGATAGACATGTGAGCTTGAGAGTGTGACTCAGAATTGAAAATGGTTGGTTACGGGGAGGTCGCTTTTGTTGTGGACTTAGAGGTCTCCAGCTTTTTTGTGTTTTTTCACTTAAACCACAGAAGAGAACAGAATCCCGTGTTTTACCTCCTCCCTTTGTTCATGGGCATTCCTGCAGTTTCCATACCACCAAACCTGGGCCTCAAAGCAACGAAGAAACAATGAAGAAAGAAAGCCTTGGGTTTGTAAAATTGCTTTCCATGCATTAAGAACTTTCTATTATATACTTAAAAGTTAATTAAGACATTTTGAAGAATAGATAATGTGGCAAACTACCACCACGTGTTTAAAATTGAGAAAACGGTCAGTCTGAAGGCTCATTACTCTAAAAGATGCTGAGGCTGGATTAAAAGTACTCATCATTAACTTCAGTCCTTCTGGTAAAGACACAGTAAAATCAGACTATTCTGTAATCTATGTACATCTTCATGATTTTTCTGAAACACTACAGCAGTGGCCATATGTTTGTAACTTGTAGATATTACTTATGCTGAAGCAAACCACTAGGCTTGTAAACAAAATCACACGTAGAAGCCTGCACACAAATCAAACTTGAACATTGCTTTCACATTTAGAGCATCATAATTTTCACAGGTCTACACAATATTCCTTTTCCTATCCCCTGAATTTCACAGTCCATTACACAAGAATATTTTTACGTAAACCAGTATTCTCATAAATATCCTTTCATTGCTCTCATCGATGTCTCAAGACATCCTTTGTGACTGTGATCAAGGAAACGAACCACCCTCAGCTTTCTCAACCGACCTACAGCCTCAACCCGGATCTGGCTCCACCATCTTCCACCAACTTGGGCCCTGTAGGGTGGATTCCCCTTGTACGATGCTGGAGGAGCTCAGCCGCTTAAGTGGCATCAATGAGGAGTAAAGGGATCGTGGGCGCTTTGGGTCAAAACCATTCAGCATCACTCCTGAACAGAGGGTTTTGCCCAAACTGTCAGTAATTATTTTTCATCCCACTGATGCAGCTGGACCACAGTTCCAAATTTCAGCATCTCCCTAGTATGATTCCTACCAGCCCATCAAATCCAGATATACTATCTGAAAAGGTTCCTCCTTTCTCTCTTGTACCCTACTACCCTTAGGAATTTATCTTAGGCCACCATCTATTTCTCATCCCCATGGTGGTTGGTGCATGGCAGCATCACCTGAAAGCTTAATAGGAGACGGGTCGATCTGCTTGCAGTGGCGTAGCTAGGAGGTGCGGGGAGGCGACATTTTTCAAAGGTGGCGCCTTCCCCCCACCTCGCTCTACCCCTCCCTCCGGTCCAATGCCCCCTCCCCACCCCGTTCCTGGTCCGACACTGACGAAAACTCAGTGTGGCCTGCCATTCAACCACTGGCTCACCACCTGGTATTTGTTCTGGCACCTTTTTAATGTGCTCGCTCTCCCTAACTTTAGAACCTGGCCATGACCCTATCTGTTGGGAATAATATTAATATTCAACCTTATAATTTGTTGCCTGGATAATTCTATTTTCAAGACTGCTTTCCCATCTTAGAGAAATAATATTCCTCTAAAACTGCTCCTTCTACCCAAGTTCATCCCAAATCTTCTCCAACCATTTTCTCTGTGGTTACTTAATGGTTCTGTCCCTCCCTCCCAAACCTATGTCTGTTTCGGGGTGCACATTCCTATCACCAGTTCCGTAGCCACCTTCCCCAGTAGCCATCATCAGCCCCAGTCGCCACCACCAGCCCCAGTCGCCATCATCAGCCCCCATCCCCAGTCGCCACCACCAGCCCCAGTAGCCCCCATCCCCAGTCGTCACCACCAGCCCCAGTAGCCCCCATCCCCAGTCGCCACCACCAGCCCCAGTAGCCCCCATCCCCAGTCGCCACCACCAGCCCCAGTAGCCCCCATCCCCAGTCGCTACCACCAGCCCCAGTAGCCACCATCCCCAGTCGCCACCACCAGCCCCAGTAGCCACCATCCTCAGTCGCCACCACCAGCCCCAGTAGCCACCATCCCCAGTCGCCACCACCAGACCGGTGAAAGACGTGCATTCCTCATGTTATGCCTCTTGAACATTTCTTTTTTTAATTAGTCCACAATTGATTTCCACGTTTTCACTCAAATTCTCACTCTCAACCTTCCTGGCTCTCTCTTCCTTTTTAAAAGATCATTTTAAACACACTTTGTTGACCAAGCATTTATTCCACTCTCCTGACATTTCTTCCATTGAATGGTCAAAAATATTTTTAAAAATCTCTTGAGGTGTTTTGCAACACTGCAGCACCAAAGCCAAACAATAGTTAATTATTTTGATTGCCCAGAATTCTGAAGCATTTTGTTGTTAATGGTTTGATTTCACAACTTTTTTGTCACTTCATCATGTACAACATGAAAAAGTCACAATAGGGTATTCCGTCTTAATGAAAGACAAAGCTAAGGAAGGTCTAGTGCAATAGCAGTGATCTCTGCATTTCCATTTTGGACAAGCTCAGAAGCTTATGTAGGTTGCACCAATTTTATAATTGGCGAATGGAGGACCATCGCCTTCCCAAGATCGTGTTATATGGCGAGCTCTCCACTGGCCACCGTGACAGAGGTGCACCAAAGAAAAGGTACAAGGACTGCCTAAAGAAATCTCTTGGTGCCTGCCCCATTGACCACCGCCAGTGGGCTGATATCGCCTCAAACCGTGCATCTTGGCGCCTCACAGTTTGGCGGGCAGCAACCTCCTTTGAAGAAGACCGCAGAGCCCAACTCACTGACAAAAGGCAAAGGAGGAAAAACCCAACACCCAACCCCAACCAACCAATTTTCCCCTGCAGCCGCTGCAACCGTGTCTGCCTGTCCCGCATCGGACTTGTCAGCCACAAACGAGCCTGCAGCTGACGTGGACATTTACCCCCTCCATAAATCTTCGTCCACGAAGCCAAGCCAAAGATAAGCGATGTGCTCAATGCAGCATTGTCAACCAAAACCACTCTGGATGAAACATCTCCTTCTTCTTACCCCATTCTTCCCAGCCTCATTTCCCTCTCCTCTACGTGCACTTAATCTTTGCTTTTGTTCCAGGAGGTGAGCAATGCTCCCAACTTGCACTGATATACTAATTCCCTGGGACTAAATTACTTAGTTGGGTACGTTTGCTGGTAACGAATCATTTTCTAATCAATTGTTAGGGCTAGAGCTCAGCCAGGCAGAGAGTACCTACAATTGCAGTGTGTGTAATTATGCAAATGTGGCACAGAGAAAACGAATGGGTGTGCTCCTGGAAAGGGCAGATAAGCGGAAGGAATACATGCGACGTGTTTACCATTGTCATATTTAACTGTGTGGCCTGTAAGATTAATGTCATCAACACAGCTCTCACACCATTTCAACACGGGTAATTTGCATTGAGAATATTGTACAGTATTTTTTCCCGGGTTCCCTCCCCCCGCTGCCACACACCTCTCACACACTCTGCTCTTTCAACACCTTCATTAGCTTCCAGATACAGAGGGCTAATTAGAACATGAGGCTGTAGGAGTTTAATGTGTGGAGGTTGAGTATATTGTCACTCCAGCCTTTGTGTTACGCTGGTACAGTTAAAAGATTACATCGCCTGTGAAGTACTTTACTCACAGGATATACAATATAACTGTTACAAGTGGAATTTAATAAAACATGATCTAAGTATAAAATTGGACAACTTGTCGTGAAGGATATTTGGAGATCTCAACAATTGCTGACACCATTTCGATATCGCACTGGATCCCATGACAGTAAGGTTATCTGCCCACATGGAGCCAGCATCTGCCTGATGTTCGCAGACCAGATAAAGCACATGATCATCAGGCTGCAAATCGGATTTAACACCTTGTTTGACAATGTAAATTTAAATTTAGACATGCAGCACAATTACAGGCCCTTCCCGCCCACGAGCCTGTGCCGCCCAGTAACACCCTACAACTCCTGGACATTTTGAAGGGTGGGAGGAAACTGGAGCATTGGATGGAAACCCATGCAGACACAGAAAGAACAGACAAACCCCTTATAGACAGCGTCGGATTCGAACCTAGTTGGTGGCACTGTAATTGTTTTGTGCTAACCACGCCACTTAAATTTGAACACATGAAGAATCCTTCATCACCACGGCTTAAAGGGACCATCAACAATTTATAGATTAATGGGAAGTTGATCGTTCTTTGAAGTTTTGATTTTGCAAGCGTTTAGTGCTTACTACGGTTGCTGGCTTCAGGCATCTGCACAAACCTGAGTGAAATCAGATGGGCTGCAGACTCTGTGATTGTAATAAACATACCAGAATGCTGGAATTGTGCAAACTCTGGCATTAGTTCCCCTCAATGAAATAGACCATGTCCTGGAGACTGAGCAGTGGGAGAGCATTACAGGCTATGCTGTGGGAAGGGAGAGGGCAGCTGAAGGGGTCTCCAAACAGCAATAGTCTTCCCCTGATGATGTGTGATGAAAAATTGTTGAATTGAAACATTAACTCTGCTTCTCTCTCAGATTTATCGACATCACATACAACCCTGAGATTCCTTTTTCGTGTGGGCGAGATACACGTAATGGACACACGTAAACAATACAGAGAGAGAAAAAAAAATCAATAAATGCAAAAGTGTGGTGCACTGTGAGCCAGAATCAGACACACACAAAGATAAAGACTGTACAACCGGCTTTCATCCACAAAGACTTCCACAGAGCCAGGCTGGCTGTGGCTGCAGCAACTCTGAGTGAGGCCTCGGGAGTCCGGCGCAGGCTTATATCCCGGAGGGTGATTGACATCCGACCGGGTGAGGCTTGATCCATTCAAGCCGACTGATTGGCAGCCGGCCAGGTGCTGTCATGTCCCCTTACACTCCTGCAGGTACAGACGTTGCCCCCTGCTGTAGGCTGGTGGTGGACCACCACATTCACCCCCTTGTCCCGGAGAGGGGAGGGAGAGTAACAAGGAATCGCACCCACTATGTACATACAATATTTACAGGTTGAGATGGCCGCCAGAGTTTCTGTGACCATCGTAGGACTGGCTCCTGGCTGTGGCTGGTGTGGTGCCGCGCGGAGGGATGGCCAGGGTCGACATATGCGAGTCGTATTGGATGGGTCGGGGGGCGGGTTCGTCAAATAAGGCTGAAGCGGGCCCCTGGTGGTCAAGGAGGTTCTGAGTGCCCCATAGCTGCCTGGGGACGGTGATGTATGCCCGGCTAGAGGATGGCGTGGTGTGGTGGGTGCTCCTGCTGGTGCCAGGTCCCTGGTTGAGACTGTGTCCTCCCTGCCACTGCCAAACCTATCGTAAGTGTAGTTATGGTTTGTGTGAAGGAGGAAAACCTGTTCCACCAGGGCTTCGGCCTTGTGCGTCCGTACGTGCTTACGCAGAAGCACCGGTCCCAGGGACGTGAGCCATGCTGGGAGTGACATCCCAGTCGCCGACCTCCTGGGGAATGAGAACAGACATTTGTGAGGGGTCTCGTTGGTAGCCGTGCACAGCAGTGACCGAATGGCATGGAGTGCCTCGGGCAGGGCGTCCTGTCAGTACTCAACAGCCCACCCTTTTGACCTGACAGCCAGGAGGACTGCCTTCCAGACCATTCTCGCGTTCCACTTGCCCGTTGCCTCTCGGGTTATAGCTTGTGGTGTGACTGATCACAATGCCCCTCACCATCAGGCACTGGCACAGCTCATCGTTCATGAAACTAGACCCCCGGTCGCTGTGGATGAAGGCGGGATAGCCAAACATGGTGAAAATCTGCCCAAAGGCCCTGATGACGGTGGCTGTGGAGGTGTCTGGTCAAGGGATGGCGAAAGGGAAGCGTGAGTAATTGTCTACTACCATGAGGAAGTAGACGCTTTAGTTCGTGGAAGGCAGGAGCCCTTTGAAGTCCATGCCGAGACGCTCAAAAGGCCGAGTAGCCTTCACAACGTGGGCCTGGGGGGGGCCCCCGGAAAAAGCGGGGTTAACACTCCGCACAGACTCGACAGGCCTCGGTCATGTCCCTGACATCCCCGATGGTGTATGGCAGAATTCGGGACTTAATGAAATGGTACAACCGGGTGACGCCCGGATGGCAGAGGGACTCGTGCAATGCCTGCAACCTGTCGTCATGCATTGACACGCAGGTGCGAGAGCGGGCAGCAGGGGAGTCGTTAAACTTCCTGGGGTGGTACTGGATGTCGTAGCTGTAGGTTGCCAGCTCGACTCTCCAGCGCAGGATCTTGTCGTTCTTGATCTTGCTCTTGTGGGTAGTGTTAAACATGAATGCCACGGCCTGCTGATCTGTGAGGAGCGGGAATCTCCTGCCGACCAGGTAGTGGTGCCAGTGGCAGACCGCTTCCACAATCCCCTGAGCCTCCTTTTCAATGGCGGAGTGCCCTAGCTCGGACGTTGTGGAGGGTTCTGGAGAAGAAGGTGACGGGGCGCCCCCCCCCCCCCCCCTTGGTTGAGGGTAGCAGCGAGGGCCACCTCGGAGGCATCCCTCACCATCTGTAAGGGGGAGTCCTCATCTACAGCTTCCATCGTGGCGATGTCTTGCCTGATGCGGGTGAAGGCTGCCTGCGCCTCAGGTGGGAGGGGAAAAGTTGTGGCTTGGGCCAGTGGGTGGACCTTGTCCGAGAAGTGAAGGACCCACTGCGAGAAATAAGAGAACAGGCCCAGGCACCTGCGGAGGGGCTTTAGCGTGGGGGGGAGGGGTAACTCCATTAATGGGCGCTTCCTTTCTGGATCTGGGTCGACGACTCCATGGGCCACGATGTTCCCCAAGATGGCGAGGCGGGTGGTGCTGAACACACACTTCTCCTTGTTGTAAGTGAAGTTCAGTTCCGTGGGCGTATGGAGGAATTTTTCCAGGTTAGCATCGTGGTCCTGCTGGTCCAGATATGAGAACGTCGCCTTCAGCTTGTGCCAGTCTATCATGCAATCCATCTCCCGCTGGAAGATGGAGACCTTGTTCGTGATCCCAAAAGGAACTGGGCGGAACTGGTACAGGCGCCCGTCCGCCTCAAAGGCGGTGGAGGGCTTGTCCTTCGGGTGGATAGGGACTTGGTAATACGCTGACTTCAGGTCAATCGTGGAGAAAACCCGGTAGCAGGCTATCTCATTGACCATGTCGGTGATCCTCAGCAGGGGGTAGGCATCTAGCAGGGTGTACCGATTAATGGTCTGGGTGTAATCCACGACCATCCTCGGCTTACTTCCCACTTTGACCACCAGGACTTGGGCTCTCCAGGAGCTGTTACTGGGCTCTATAATGCCTTCCACCAGGAGTCACTGCACCTCCGCCTTGATGAAGTCCCTGTCTGCAGCACAATAGCGCCTACTTCTGGTGCAAGAGCGCCGGTGGGGTGATGCACAGTGTGGAGAGGCCGCAGGTTGGCTGGGGCTGGTAGGTTGGCATGCTGTGCAATGTGAGTGGAGATTGGGGCCCCCCGAAGGCAAGGGTTACACTCTGCAGGTGGCACTGGAAATCCAGGCCCAGGAAGAGTGGTGCGCAAAGTTTGGGCATGACCAGGAGCCTGAATCCTGTGTAAGTCTCCCCTCCAACCGTTATATCAACTGAGCACCACCTGAGGGTACCAACATTCTTATCCTTGGCGGCAAGGGTGATCGAGCAGGTGGTTGGGTGGACCTTTAACCTCAGGGAGTGGGCCACGCTTGGGTGAATGAAGCTCCACCAGTCAGAGTCATCGCTATCCAGAGGGATGGGGAGCGTTGATAGGGCTGCCTGGTCATCGGCCATGTTGACCACGTCAACATCGGTTGTGAGGTGCAGCGTGCGATAGCCGATGGCCTCCAGAGGCCTGGGGAGCGTCGGTAGGACGGCCTGGTCATCGCCCGTGTTGACCACATCATTCTCAACGTCATCGGGGGCCCTCCGTGTCAGGTGCTGCCTGGCCCAAGATGGCGGCGGCACATGGGAGGCCACTGTGTGGCTGGCCTCCTTCCCCAGCTGTGTCAGCTACGCTGAGGAAAGTGACGTCATCATGGCCAGTGGCCATGACGTCATTACGTCAGCTGGAAGTGACGTCACACTGTGAGCCAAAAGTGATGTCGATGTAGTTCTCAGTGTGCGACGCCAGGGTCTGGTGCAGATGCTCAGGGCACACACTGTGATGGTCGCTGGCGGGGCCGGATGTTCCGCGGTCGAAGTTGGCAAAGTGTCCTTTCTTACCGCATCAGGAAAAATACTGGTTCCTAGCTGGGCAGTTTTGGCGCGATCGTCGATCTGACCCACAACAGGACCCACAGTACTTACAGGGGCGCCGGGCACCTGCCACAGTGACATTCTCCTCCCCAGCTCGGCCTGGGGATGCAGCTACAGTGTGAGAGGGCCATGAGGGAGCCTGGGGGAACCTGGAATCAGAGGCTTCAATGTGCCGGGCTGCTGCTTCCAGGGTTTGGACCACTTCCACAGTCCTGGTCAGGGCATAGATCTTGTCTTCCAGCAGCTTCTGCCGGATGGGCCTTGAGTGTAGCCCTCAGATGAAGGCATCCCGGATCAGCCTCTCGACCTCCTCTACACCTACCCCGGGTTCAGCCAGACACAGTCGGGCCAACTCTCGCAAGTGTCCCAGATAAGACTCAGCCATCTCCCCGGGTTGCTGGGCTCGGGCGTTGAGGAGGTACCTTGCACAGACCACATTCATGGGGGGGCTTGTACAAGTTCTCGAGAGTGTCCATTGCACTCTTGTATGTGGAGCAGCCTTTGGCTACCTGGAAAGTGCGGGCATCCAGCTTTGACTGGAGTAGGACCAACCTCTTCCAATCAGAGTCCAGGATGTCGCCCTCGTGTGCCTCGATGACTGCCTCGACCACGTGCTGCCAGATCTTGAGCGTGTCTGGGCTTCTGGGTGGCATGGGTCGACCTCGAGGCTCCCTGCCCACAGGAGTTTTTCCATAGCCACCATGGGAAAATTTTGTGGATTAAATTGTGGTGCACTGTTAGCCAGAATCAGACACACAGAAAGATAAAGACTGTACAGCAGGCTTTAATCCACAAAGACTTCCACAGAGCCAAGCTGGCTGTGGCTGCAGCAACTCTAAGTGAGACCTCGGGAAGCCGGCGCAGGCTTATATCCCGGAGGGTGATTGACACCCGACCGGGTGGGTCTTGATCCATTTAGGCTGACTGATTGACAGCCAGCCAGGTGTTATCCTGTCCCCTTACACTCCTGCAAGTACAGAGGTTGCCCCCTGCAGTAGGCCGGTGGTGGACCACAACAAAAAGTAAGATCCCTTAAATGAGTCCCTGATTGAGTTTGTTGTTGTGGAATCTGATGGTGGAGGGGTAGCAGCTGTTCCTGAACCTGCTGGTGTGTGTCTTGTGGCACCGAAGCCTCTTTCCTGATGGCAACAGCAAGAACAGAGCATGTGCTGGGTGGTGTGGATCCTTGATGACTGTCGCTCCTCTCCGTTGGCAGTGTTCCCTGTAGATGTTCTCAATGGTGGGGAGGGTTTTGCCTGTGATATCCTGCGCTGTGTCCACAACCTTCGGTGAGGGTTTATGCTCTTGATTTTTATTTCCGATTTACAGCATTTCTGGCTATCAAAAATATAAGTGGCATCTGGTCCTCAGCCAGACCTGCCACCTGCTAGAGCCACCTTAGATTGAGAGCAAGGACAGCCTTGAGAATGACTGTGAATGTCACCACGGCAACAAATGTGACTTCTTCCACACTGAGTTGGAATAGTTGTAAAAGTTCATTCTTCTGCTGTAAGAGAGAGGGTCTCCACTCAAACATTTTCCAAAATGTTTTTCAACCTCTCTTGCCAGAGCTGCAAATTGTGTGGGGGAAGTTTTGGTCTGCAAGCTTCTACATAATGTATTTGGTCACCAACACTATGCCCAGGTGTTATGGCACTTGTGGATCTCAACAAATCCCAGGGTGCATGGTTTATTGGTTTGTTTCAATGTGATATTTGTAACCACATGCTTTTGCTCCACTCTCTGAGAAGCAGCCAACATATAAAAGGGCTCCTCCCACCTTCACCACATTCTCTTCAACCTTCCTCCAATCAGGAGGAACATTCATGAGTGTGAGACCATGCACCAGCAGACTGGAGGACAGTTTCTGAATAGATCGACTCCTGAATGAATCACCTGTCAGTAAAATAAATGTTGCCTTTGCTCTCTTCAAACTGATATCTCTCTATAAATCTGTACTGTGTTTTTAAATGGTGTGCTATGTATGGGTGAACTAGCTGAACTGCTTGCAAAATAAACTAAACCCTAACCCTAACCCTAATGTACTTCCATAAAACGTGGCCATAAACCTGAATAGTCCTCATCCACTCCCCCACACCTACTAACTGGAAAAGCTCATTAAAAAAATTAAATGCAGAGTGCTGATTCTGAGCCTGAGTCCACCCACTCCTTTATTCTACACCACTGTAATATAATGGAGTGAGGGAGTCCGTGCAGCTATCAAGTACCCAACTACACCACTCCTGATTCCCATGGTCCGTAGCCTTCCATGCATTTCAAGTGTTACCTAAATGCTTCTTAAATGCTACAATATCTGCTTCCTCCACCCTTCACACCTGCATTGCAATTTTCTTTAATCCTAGAGCAATCAGCTCCATAACCAAGAAAGCCCAGCAGAGCATCTACTTCCTGCGAAGGCTGAGGAAAGATTATCTCCCACCTTCCATCCTCTCGACATTCTACAGAGGATGTATCGAGAGCATCCTGTGCAACTGCATCATCGCCTAGTTTGGAAGCTGGACCTCCTCAGACCACAAGACCCTGCAGAGGGTAGTGAAGTCAGTGGAAAAGATCTTTTGTTTTTGGGGGGGGGCTCTCTTCCTACCATGAAGGACATCTACAACACTCCATACAGGAGGTACCGTGGCATTTGGGTCCTTACGTCCAGATTGGGCAACCGTTTTTTTTCCCCAAACCAACGGACTCCTGAATTCCCAGAATATATATGGATAGTGCACCGTGGACTTTTTCTGTATACATCTTAATACTTTAATATTTCAATGTGTTTAACTTCTATTTTAACTTATATTTATGCAAATATGCTCCTGGAGAAACGCCATCTCATCTTTACCGTGTAAGCGGGGTATGAACGATAAATAAAGGTGACTTGACTTGAATAGGTCTGTAATGTAAGCGAAATGGGTGAACTGTCTCTGATTGAAATATATTTGACAGTATACCACAGTAATCAAATCATGCAAATAAAATCAGACTGAAGAAAAGGTGGGAATCCGAGAAGATTATACCTACCCTACAGTAAATTGGAGCAAAGCAAAGGTTTATGATCAAATCTGACAGAGGTTATATGAATCAACTCACGACTCTTTCCTGATGTAGCCAGTTACTTATCTGACACGGAACAACGCTGTTCCATCTCTGCTCACTAAGAAGGACGAGGAAGTGAGCTGAAGGCCAATGGACACCGGGGAAATAATAAACTAATTTGATTCACAATGAAAGTGGATAGGAAAAGATTGGTAAAATAAATTCACTACACTGGTAATGAACTAACTTCAGGTCCTTCGTTGATGCTTGATTTAATCTCTGCAAAAGCATTGTGGGAGTACTGCAACTTGACCAATTCTTTGACATAGAAGTCATAATATTAAGCAATGGGATATCATTTGAAAGGAGGCCAGATACAACAGATTAAACACAGTACAAAATACATTAAGATCTAGGAGTCCTTGAACAACAGTGCAAACAATAACAAAAGTGGGGCTCAAGGACGTTTGCTAAAAATATGGAGGATAAAAAGTGCAGAAGGAGAACTGTAAAACAAAGCAACAAGAACAGAACATGAAAAATAGCAAGAGCAGTGTAAAATTCTTCGACATCCAAAGGCACATAAAGAATTCTTCAGTGGACTTCCTTCAGTACTGGTGATGGCATGGTGTATTTGAAAATAGAGGAATAAAGAACACAAGCATGTTCGTAATTAGGGTTTGAAGATTAAAGCATCTAAAAGAATCAGAGGGACAGGTGAAAAAGAAAGACTTCTCTGCCATCAGATATTTAAAAGGCGATTTTACTTTTAAGGCTAATCAGGGACAAAATTTTATAAAGAGGTCCAGATTATATGCATCCAAGAAACTTAAGGAGGGTGGACAGTACGATTACAGAGTGGGGGGGGGGGGGCATGGACAGATTTGGGGAGTGGGCAGAGAGTTGCCAAGCATGTAGTGAAGTGTGAGGGAAAGCATTTTGGTGTGAAAATAAAACAAGAATGTTAATATAACCCCCACTGAGTGATGCCAGAACAGAGATGTTTATGAATTTTTTTAAAATGTGCACTTACAGACAGATAAAATCACAAATTATACAATGAATATTTTATGCTTTGTTTTTCATAAATAAAAAAGAAACACAGAATAATGATGATTGTTTACATTCAGATTTGCTAAAAGCAAAGGTGGCAAAGCATGGTTGTACTGTATTGACTAATCATTCTTTATTTCGAACATTGACCACAGTGGTCATTGGTTGCTTTAATAAATCCTGAACCTTAGGACTGCCAACTAAAATTTTAATTGGTGCCAAATTAATATTATTGATATTCTGATCAATTATTCTAAAATTGAAAGCCTAAAATCAAAATGTTGCACCGAGTGAGGAAACACGAATGCTTCCAATGGCTTGAGTTTAATCAGAACACAGATTGCTGGTGGAATAAAAGACTCCCCTTTTATCGGCTGATCATAATCTTGAGAGGAACAAGCCAAGGCAGTTGCCTACAGGGCAGCAACAACGGGGTGTCTATAACTTGCTACTAATTGACAGTTTTTTTTCTCAGAGGCACGAAGAGGAGGCTAATATAATGAATGAAATGTGACATTGGTACAGTGGGAAGTGTTGTTTGAAGTTGGGGTGATGGGACACTATTGGGGCAGAGTTAAGGCAGGTTTACAGAGTATCTGGCAAGGATGTGCATGATGCCACCACCAAAAGATCTCAAGATGCCCCCTAGCTGGGATGCCTATCACTTTGATGAGCTCAAGCAGCTCCTTGGCTCCAATCATAGTTAGTTTCTGCTAAAACTATTGAAGAGAATGAAACATACAGGAGAAATAAAGAACAAAGGATAACACAGAAACAATGCATAGTTCAGATAAATGGACTACTTACGTAGATGAATAATAAATGGTTAATAATCCTTGAGGGTACCGTATCATTCATTCAGCTGGCAATGAAAATTCACCATATCACACCTGACGTTTGATTAGCTCAGGTTAAGACCCAAAATGAAAAGTGTTTTGAAATTAAACTAAAACCACGATCTTTTGTGCCTTACAGTTGAAAATGGAAGTTGCTGAATTTCCTCAAATCAGAAAGATTTTGATGCTTCTTATTTCGATGGACATCGGTCACTTGGCATAAGAAGATGTAACAAAATGGACAGTAGTCAATGGGGGCTCATGCCTTGACTGTGAAAAGGAGAGTTACTAATTATCCTTACTATAATGTGACTAGTTCCCCAAATTCTGTCTTATCCATGGAGTTCCATGTGAAATTTAACACAAGACCCCAAGTGAACAATGCCCAAGTTTCTGTCCAACACCTTTTGGAAAGAATTCTCCATTATCTTTGTAGCATTCTTACCAAGTCATCCAGCTTTTGTTATCCAAATTTAGCCAGCAAATCTTAATGATCCAAGTGCCTTGTTGAAAACATCTGCTCTAACTGTGTTCCATGTCAGGTGAATCTAACATTTCATCAGAGGGAACAATGGTACGAGAAGGCTCCCCCAAATGGCCAGAGATCCCACTTTTATTTAGAGCTGTATTTTGCAAGCATCAGATTTCTTCATGGAGGTTTTGTGCCATGCAGCTGAAGACAGCTGAAGATTCCATGCCTGAGTAACGGGAATGGCCAACCAACCACGTTAAGGGAATGAGACCCTGTGGAATGCAATGTTTTGTCAATTCATTTCCTCGTTACCAGTGCAAAGCAGTACACTCACTTTTCAAATCAATGGGAAATCTAAACATGATGTATTTTGGAATGTTTTGAGATCGGCAAAGGCATGAAATGAAAACGAGCACTTTTTCAAACAAAGGTTTGAACAAAACTAATCCAATTCTTCCTTACTCATCAGACTCTAGCACTGGCTGTCTTTGGGCCCCTATTTATCACCATCCAGAAGCTGAATCCATCTTTACCTTTGCCTCTCCTCGGCTGGGTCCATCTGCCCTTTCGTGTCTGCTTCCACCAATCATTCAATCCCCTCTCTCTCCCAATTGCACACTTTGTCCTCTTCCATCTGGTTCCTTCTCCCTATCATCTTTTGCCCCTTCTCCATCCACCTATCATCTACAGGCCCTCCTGGATCACCCCCCCCCCCCCTCCACTCCACTCTGTTCTGATGCAGGTCACGATTAGAAATCCCTTTGCTCCTCGACCTGCTGTGTTCTTCCAACAATTTGATATTTGCGCCAAGTTCCGACATCTGCAGTCCCTTGTGTCTCCAATAAAATTACCAATTATTTCTCAAATTATTTTACATCTGTCAATGTAACACGATCAATTTCCCATTCCGTGAACTTGGGAAAAGAGTGACGAATTGGGAAAGATTTGTTGAATTACTCTTTCTGACCTTGCAGACAGTCATTTGTGGGCTGAGGAAACCATCACTGCACTGAGCTTGCATGCAGCAACGGTGAATCTCTCTTTGAAAGGATACAATCACTGGGAAATGATATCTGCAAGTTCATTTTCATTTGTTTGCACCAAACAGGAGGTATTGAAATGTCATCCTTCAGCTGTGTGTGGTATCATTCTGATAAAAAGGGAAACAAACTTTCCTGCTGAGCCGAACAAAATTATTCCTGCCAAACAGTTATGCCCTGTTCACTGCACATGTTAGATCCTGCCACTCCATGAGAGGGTGAGGAATTACAAACAATGTTTTTTTGGAATTCCACACAGCCTTTGTATGTGTGAATGTGCTGGGAATATACATATGGTGCATTGCTGGTCTATTTTTGCCAGTTTAACTACAATTCAGAGTTCCAAAGAGCTAAATCTGTCAGAAGTCCCATCCGTCCATTCATTTCCACCAACATTTGAAATTGCAGAGAGTCTATGTGATCAAACACACTAAAACTGGAGGTTCATGCTGTCATACAGATTTGAAACAGAAGCCTGGAACTTGGTGAGGTAAGCTCATTCAACCTTCCCATCGGTTGAGTACAATCTATCTTTAACACCAAAACCTTTACAACTCCCTATAAAGGACAATCCCAGAAGATAATTGCATCTGCTCTTTGCTGGAACTACATGTTTAGTGATAAGTGTACATTGCAACCAAGCTCTTCAAGGCAGAAACCAATGTCTACTAAAGAGAGTGGAAGAACTTCACAAAACAAGTAGTGCAAGAAGCTGCCTTTGTATGATTAGAAGTAGATATTGTGGATTTATGAACAGTATGTCCAAAAATCCAGATACCAGAAATCTGGACGACTGAGAATCCAGACTTTTTGAAAACACTCTAGCTTTCTTATATTTAGTGGGCTTTTGTGTGTGTGCATAACCACCATAAAGGTACAGCAGCCACAAGAGAACATGCCTGTTGATTATATTTTCTTTAAACTGCCCATTTTTATAAATGAAACATGCTGTCTTTGCTAATGGATATAAATAATCAAAATTTACTTGTATATCTCTTTATTCCTCCTTAAATTTAAATTTTAAAAGTACTGCCCAAGAATCCAAAAATCCAGACTGTCTCAATCTCCAAGCATTCTGGATTTTAAGACTTCTACTGTAAACAGTTCACTGGCAGGGAAAGTATTCATGAATTCCTGGTGCAAGCATGATAACCTCATTAAAATTCTTCAATCAATAGGCAGCCACAAGCAGGCCCTCTTTAAGTCTTCATTCTTTAATGGAAAATAACTGTCGGCAGCCCTTTGGTGCTGTCGGTTACTCGGTTCCACTTCAGTTCTGTCAGTTCTGAGATGGCTGATGTGGGTCCCTCAGATTTATCACAGGTGAGCAGGGTTCTATCGACTACAAGCAATCCCCACATTCCAGGGGTTTTCCTTTCCTAGACACCGGTCTATATTGTATTTTATATTTATGTCTCAAGGAATGCAAGTTCCATGAGAGCATATTTTATTAACTATCTCAGATTTTGGGGCAAATTCTGTCAAGGTGGATTTCCATGACCTGAACAGCTGTCGTGCAAGATGGCCTGTTATGTCTGTTTTCAGTGTGCTCTTATCAAATGGACTCATTTGTGGTTCTGTTTTTATCGGCAAGAGTTGGGACTGCTAATTTACATCTCCAGAGACATAGGAACATAGGAAGTAGGAACAGGAGTCGGCCAAAAATGGCCCATCGAGCCTGCTCCGCCATTCAATACGATCATGGCTGATCTAATTTATGACCTAACTCCACCTTCCTGCCTTCTCCCCATATCCCCTAATTCCTCTATCATGTAAAAATTTATCTAACCGAATTTTAAATATGTTTAATGAGGCAGCCTCAACCACTTCCCTGGTTAGAGAATTCCAAACATTCACCACTCTCTGGGAAAAACTATTTTTCCTCATCTCTATCCTAAATCTACTCCCCCGAATCTTGAGACTGTGTCCTCTCGTTTTAGTTTCCCCGGCCAGCTCAAAAAACCTTCCTACATCTATCCTATCCATACCCTTCATAATCCTTCCTGACCTCCGATGCTCCTTGCGTAGAATTTGAAAGTTCTTCCTGTGGCTGTGTGGGGCTCCCACCGGTGTTTTGATTATTCTCCTTCATATTCCAAAGATGTGCTGGTAGATTAGTTGGCTGCTGTAAATTACCAAATCAACTAAAGACAGAGCACACCGAACTTACAAATCTTCAGCACAATACAAGCCCTTCGGCCCACAGTGTTGTGCTGACCTTATAACCTACTCAAACAACTGCCTAAAATTTCCCTACTGCATAGCTAGCCCTCCATTTTTCTCCATTCCATGTACCCATATGAGAGCCTCTCAAAAGATCCTATCGTGCCTGTCTCCACCATTGTTGCCTGCAGCACATTCCATGCACCCATCACTCTCTGTGTGAAGAACTTAGATCCCCCTCCTGTACTTACTCCCAAACACCGCAAAACTATGCCCCCTTGTGTTGGACATTTCAACCTTGGGAAAAATCCTCTGGCCATCCACATGATCAATGCCTCTCAACACCGTATACACCTCTATCAGATCACCCTGCGTCCTCCGTCACTCCAAGGAGAAAAGACCAAGTTCACTCATCCTATAAGGTACGCTCTCCCTCCAGGCAGCATCCTTGTAAATTTCCCCTGCACCCTATCTATTGCAGAATTAAACACAATAATCCAAGTGGGGTATAACCAATGTCTTATACAACTGCAACATTACCTCAATGCTCTTAAAATCAATTCAAAGATTCACTAGTTTGAAATTGCAGGGCTGTAGGAGGGAAAAAAAGTAAGACCAACAGAATCGCCTTGGTGGGAGCCATGATGGGTTACATGATCTCTTTCTCTGCTGTTAAATATGTATGTGTCAGGGGTTTCAACAGCAATGGTGCCTATGTAGTGGGTCATCAACTCTTGAAAGTTGATTGCACTGGCCCAGAGAATCCATGGGGATATTTCATTTCTTTCCCCAAAGTTGAGAACTCACTTTCATCACTTCCTCTGTACTCCAAGTAATTGTGCGCCGTGACAAAACTCCTTTTGGAATCTGCTGTTGGACATGAGAACATGCAGCCTATTCATCAACGTGAGCTGTATGGAATTAGGGCCTCAATGTTAACTCGAGAAACTCAAAGGTTGAGTAAACAAAGGATTGCTGGAGGAACTCCGCTGATCAGACAGTATCCAATGGTAGTAATGGTCAGTGAATTTACCATATCCTTTCCAGTGTGTGACCAGATCATGTCAGTGTATCTTTTTTTCAGGAGACCAAAGCTATGGTGAATTTCAAAGTCAATATTTGTTTTTGTTGAGATATGATCCTTTTTGTGTTGGGATCTGCTTCTGCTGAAGTTCTAAAATTCTGCAAGGACAAAAACAAATTCACACCTTATTTCCCACATGTAGGAAAAGGGGAACTTTCCTGGCGATCTTATAGACAGTGCATGTGTGTCCATCTTCAAGTAAAGAGACAAACCACGGACGTCTCCTTGCTGTAAGCCACAGGGTCTTCCTTGATTTTCTCACCTCAGTGGCAGAAGTGTAGCTCCTTAGATTACAAGGTTAATTCATCCCTCAAGTACAGTGGGACACAATCTTCAATTGAAAAGCACTTTGCAGACCACAATAAAAATGCCAGTTTAATAACATACCAAGTTGTCAGCATAAAATGTTATATTAGTTGCACAAAACAAGGAGACAAGCAAGCAAATGGTAGTGATAACACAAGTAGGTCACTTGCATTACATTGCGAGAAGATCACTCAGGGTCGAGTTCCACAACCAGTGTGCAGATTGCTAACACAGCTTTAAAACATAATTAAAGTTCTTTTGGAGATAGCTGTGACAGAGAAGCAAGGCAGATTAGAAATAATGCATATTATTGTTGATCGAAATGCAAGACATTAATGGGTTATCCAAAATTAAACAAAGACTGAACAAATAAAGAAAGATTAATATCCTTTTTATCATTTACAACCAAATAAGGAGATGTGTAGATGATTCTGGAGAACTGATTTTGTACAATGCGATTTAATTAGCAGGGATCTCAAATAGTCCGATTACAACACCCCCACTATGATTAAACATTTCTCAGGCAGGTCACGAATATTTAACTAGGATTTGCATATGCCACGATGTGAAAGAATGCAGTAAAGAAAGAAACTCCAGCATGTTCATCACCAACACAGTTGGTACATCAAGAGCCTCGTTTTTAATGAACGTATTGTACAGATGATCTTCATCAATAAACAGCTCCTTCTGAAGATTGGGAATTTTGTATTAAGATCATGTTCAGGAAAGCTTTGGAACTGCAGATATTGAAGACTCACATATCAAGTGACAGATTGGATTTTTTTTCTCCTTGTGATTCGCGTAATATATTTTTGTCTACTTAGTCTAGAAGAATTGCTGAGCAGTCAGTACAAGAAATAGTAATTGACTGTTATGGCTGGAAAAACTCTTCGATTCATAGGTCACCATTCAGCCCATCGTGCCTCCACGAGCCCCCTACCAGATCAACGGTCCACTGACGCAAACACTTCATCACCATTACCAATGGCTCTCACTTTCTTCAGATTTCCTGCTCCACCTTTTCCATGGCACCTCTGAAAGTCTACGAATATCACTTTGACTATGCTGCCCTCATCACCTCAATCCTTCATCTCACCAACAACAATCTAGGAAGTTTGTTCGGTGGTTTGCTTTTAAGAAATTTAGATGGCCTGTCTTAATTAATTTGCATCTATCAAGCCTGTCCTGGATCAATGTCTCTCACAGTTTTTCCGCCACTGATGTTAGACTGACTGTGGTTCCTGGGTTTGTCTTACTCATTTTTGAACAAGGGAGCGTTACTCACCAACTTTCAGTCTTCTGGCACCACACTTGTATCTAATGAGCATTGATAGATGATGTTTGATGTCAGAGAGTATGTCTCTCAAGATCCTAGGATGGCCCAATTTGCTCCCAGTGACTTGTATTCAGCCATCTTATCTAATACCTCCATGCTATGCAATCAATTTTCAAATGTCCCAACCTTTCTCTCATTCACTATTACTTTGGAAGCACCTTCTTCCCTGCTAAGGATAGCTCCAATGAATTCATTTTGTACCTTAACGAGGACCACAGCCTCATGATCAAATTCCTATTTTGGTCCTGATTTGACCCCACTCCTGCATGAACCATCGTTCTAGTATTTACACGCCAGTACAAACTCCTTTGGATTATAATTTGGCATCTAATCAATGCTCAAATGCCATCTTTGCCTTGATATTAATTTCTAGGTCCTCTCCGCCTCTTTTGTAATGGTTTACAACCCAACATTCATCACAAACAGCCTTAATTTATTTTGTGTTATTTTCCTCTTTCATTAATCATGACATCTGACTTGATATATCCCTCCTTTTCCCCTTATAGCAGTGTACCTGAACGGTAGCTGAACCATCTCTTCCACAAATACAGCCCATTTTTCTACGACAGTTTTGCCTATGAACCTTTGGTTCAAATTTACCTGGGCTCGATCCATATTCACCTCACTGAAACTGGCCTTCCTCCCATTAATTATATTCACTATATAGTTCAGCTTTTCTTTTATTTCAATAGCTCATCTAAATCTTATAGTTATAATTAGGGTCGCCTCAATTTTCTCCAACCTCAAGTTGGTGCACCTGATTCACCCTTGTCCTGTGGTGAATGTTTGTCTACTTCATCAACTGGCACTTCATGTCCTGAGTACTAATGTCCCCATCCTCATTGGACCAAAATTGTGCTGCCTCCGAAAATTATCCAACGCAGATTTCAGAAACTCTTCACCTTCACTTTACGGAACACCATCGTTATCCCAGTTATGTAGGGATATTTAGTTACCCTTGATAACTATCCTACAGTTTTAAGATTCTAGTTCTTGTTATGTGCACAAAATGCACATTTTTTTTTCTTGGTTTGCCTGAAAAGGTACACAAGGATGCACCCATAAGATGAGAAAAAGAGGCAAACCACAGACCCTTCAGAGTCATCAACTCTCCATGGATCTCACCATCTCTTCAGATGCTGCCACCTCCTGTGTCCTGTTACCTCTGTAGCTACACAGCCCCCTGTCTGGTGCAGTGGTGAACTAAAGCACAAGGCATCAAAGTCACCCTCTTCATCACCTGGTTCCAAAATCCTGAAGTGATCGGAAGGTTGTCAGGAGCTTCTCAGGAGCTCAGCTCCCCATCGGCACCCTCACAAGTCCTGGTCCCCATACCTAGTTCCCTGAAGCCAGTCAGCAGCTCGTCATGGCCTGTTATGAGGCATTTGGCCACGGAGTCCTGTGCTGGTTTCCTACTCTGTTGAGTCCTTTCCCAGGCTTCTCCTTTTCATCAGGGGTGTCTTCCTGGTGTGGTACCCTGCAATGATCTGCTGGTTCCTCAGAGCCCACAACCCTTACAATCTGGGCTGTTGAAATGCAAGTATCACCATCTTTGGTGTGAACATTTATCTTCTGTTAAATTCATGGCCGTCCCCAATCTGCAGGTAGTTTCAGGCTGCACAGGTCCCTCAGACAAAACAGCTAGGAAGAAGGACCCTGCGTAGAAGCGTCGAAAGACCACATCTCTGTTCCCACACTTCCAACCCCCCCCCCACCCAGTTTGCACCCTCGGTACCACCGCCATTAATCTTGCAGTTTTCTGCGATCTCCCCATTCATTCCTTACATCTCTTCCACTCATGGGTGACCAATAGAACACATCCACCAGCATAAAACCTCCTTTGATCTGACCAAGTTCTGTCTTTAACCACCCTCTCCCCCCACCCCCCTCAATGCATTCTTCAGCATTGTCATATTCCCTTTAATTAATGCTGCAATCCATCTTCATTTCATTCTGAACACTTTGTACCCTGGAAAATTTAATGCCCAGTTCTGCCTCTCTTTGAATCCAGTTTCTGTTCTCATGAGCACATCAGATTCTCACTGTTCCTGTAGTCATTCACCAAACTTATCTACGAGACACAGTGGACGGATATACATGCAATGTAAATCAAATATAGTTTTATCATTTCCATTTTACTGATCGACAGTAAAATCCTTATGCCAACAAAACCTTGTGTGTACCACCTTCCCCATTTCTTTTTAGTCTTTGATTTTATCTGATCATTTTCCCTGACTGACTCAATTTGTCAGTGCACACTTTTGCTTGTGTACTCTGTCCCTTCCCAATATATTGTGGCATCATTACCCTGTACTATTGCCTTTTCCTTCCTGAATAACCCTTTATCTGAATCCCAAACCTCTGTTTCCAATTTAGATTCTGATTTCAATTTGATTCTACCCCCAGACTCCAAAATCCTCTGTCAAACTCATGTGAAACTTTTTAACAGCAATAGCAAACTTTCTCTTGCAAGGATATTGGTTTCTTTGCTGTTCCCTGTTCCTCGGGAATCTAAAGCTCTCTCTCCTACACCTCTTGCAGGAGTGCCATTTACTCTATCCACTTATTAATGTCCTCACCGACAAGTGGTATTGATATTAAGACCATAAGAAATAGGAGCAGAAATAGGCTATTCAGCCCATTATGTCTGCCCTGCTCTTCCTTCATGAGCTGATCCATTTTCCCACGCAGCCCCACTGCCCTGACATTGTAATACCTGAAAAGGATCATAATAAATGGACTGAAGTGATTTGTGAACAGCATCATGCCAAAGGAACACATGAGATAAAGGTTCCATTATTGTTACATAATACTACATTTAGAAGGTAACATACATAAAATATTTTTAACTTTGTCTACCGTAAGGAAGGCAGAGAGTCGCCACTTTGTCCAGCACCTCTCACAGAAATGAGGCCCCAGAAAGGAATGAACTCACGATCCCAGTGCTCTAACCACTGAGCTATCAGTAGAGTGTTGTAAATTATTCGGCACATACACTGCAGGTGATGGCTGCTGTGTAGGACGAGGTTGGAGTAATCATATTTTCCTGAAGATGATCAACAAAACTAGCTGGATCATAGAGCATTGCGTTTGCACTCAGATTCACACACTCGCCTGGCAAGGTTAACGCAGTGCCTTATACTAACTCTCTGCCGCTGAACATCCAAGATCTGGCTTAACAGCAGAATCATGGGCAAATGTTTGCTCTCCATAGATGCATCACTACCAGAAGATGGTGCCTTCAACTGTCGATGGAAACGCTCAACGAGGCCATTGGCCTGCAAATGGTAAGCTGTAGTGTGAATATGGTTAGTGCCCAGAAGATCAGTGAGAGCTCAGAACAACGCCGACTTGAACTGAAACCGTCAATCCATTGTAATGGTGACTGGAACATTTAAAGATGGAATCCAACGATCCATGTAAGCCCTAATGACTGTCTCTGTAGAAATGTCTGTGATAGGCATGGCCTTTTGCCACCTGGTAGTTCAGTCTTCACGTGAGCAGATAAATATATCCCCGAGATGGCAAATACATTTATCTGCCTACCAAGTCTAGATTCACCAGCTGGAAATGGGAATCTGGAACAAGAAAATCCCCTAGCTTAGATTTTGTGTGTCTGGAGACTTCAGAGCATTGACAAGGCAAGCAGGTCCTTGCCCATAATCCAACATCCCATTTAACAGGTAAAACATTCCATAACTAATTTGATTGATGCTCTTCTACCAGGATACGATAGATTGTGAAGAGAATAAAAAATCTTCTGCCTTCATAGCCACTGGCACAAAAGGCCGAGGCCTTCCTGTATAAAAATCACAGACCAACTTTTCACCCGATTCATCCAGGGTCATATCTTGAAGATGGAGATCAGAGATGATCCGGCGATACCAGATGAGATTGGGATCATTGTGCTGTGCATGAGCCATGGCAGTGAAATCAATGGCAGTTGTCACAAAATATGTTATTAGTAATCTTTAAGTTATAAAATATAGTATCTTTAGCAAAGACTTTGTGGGTTTGGAAACAGGGTAAGACAATTAAACACACAAAGACACATCACACATCTGTGTTATCAGGTAAGAGAAGTCTCTTAATTCAAAGCAGTAAGAATTTTGGATTGTGCTATTGAAAGTCCAGAGACAATGGAAGCACCTGTGCACACACACCGCCATTCTGCTTGTTGGTCTGAGCAGACGGCCAGGAAGCATTTCCTTGTTAACTTTTGAAAGATGAACTTCAAAAACCAACAGTGATGTCATATCAAGGGATTATGACATTCCAAGTAGGCATCTTTAATATTGTACCAATTTCATCTCAGGAGAAGGTCTACTGTTGCAATGTTCTCCTTATCGTGGGAGATAAACAAAATCAGGAGGCAATGAGGAAAAGCCACTTCAACTGTCATTTTTTCAAAAGAGGGCATTTCAACCGTGTTCATCTTTCGATGGTCACTTCATGTAACCCTTTCCTGGGTTTGAGACATCATTGTGTAAAATACATGATCCGTAACCACTATGCAAGAGATGTGGATTTGTCGAAAATCATTCGTATGAAGAAACATTTTTCTGAAAGCAACACACTACAAGAATTCATGAGTTTTCAGAAGTCTGATAACTTGATGTGTCAAACTACTTCATAATCACTTTTGAACAGTGAAGATTCTGAGATTCAAAATATTTCTATGACTGAACTTTAAATTCATCTCTTCAGAATTATGCCTGAACTGTAATGATTTGGGATTTGCCACACACACACATTTGCGCAAAGTGAGGTGAAGTAAGATTTTATATTATTAATAGTTATTAATAAAAAATGTTGTTTTGAGATACCATTGTCTTGGTGAATTTTTATTGGGTCTATGTTGTAAAGTAGTAGTTGGATGTAAGGCGTCAACGTCGCACTTAGACAGACATCAACCACTGCATTCGTTTTTCCTCGGATGTGCCATATGTCTGATGAAAATTATGAGATGAAGTCCAAGTGCCAGATTTCTCTGGGTGAAAAGAGATGTGAGGTTGTACTCGCAGTATGCATAAGAGGCTGATGGTCTGTATAAATAGTGAAAGGACGACTTTCCAATAAAAAGCAGAAATGTTTCACTTCAAGATAGATGGCCAAGAACTCCCAACCAAACATACTATACTCTGCCTGAGCCGGTGACAGCTTAGATGAAAAAAATGGTAGACGTCATGGACTCGTTGTTCTAAAACTGCTCCCACAGCACTGGCAGAAGCATCTGTGGTAAGAGAGAACACTTTTTGATGTACATGCATTCGCAAGTGCAGTCTTCATATCGTTGAAAGCATGTATGGCATCGTCTCCCAAAGTTAATGGTCTTTTGGACATGGACTATTGGAATCTTTTAATAGTTCAATAACAGGTGATAGAGATGCTGCAGTATTTGGCAAGAATTAGCGACGAAAATTCATCATGTCTCTGAAACAATGAGATAAGGGGCTGGTGCTTCACAAGGTGCAGTAAGCAGTTGTTCCAGTTCCATTTACTCCTGTTGACGAGGCGAAGAAGCCAATCCTTTCATTTCAATGCAGACATTGTGGACATAACGAAGTCGGCATGATCTGCCAACTGATTGAGGGTGGACATTCGAAAGACTCTCACCAAATGCTCTTGAACACGATGAAGTAAAATTGAAGGAACCTCTGCTTCCAAAAATTGCCTTTGACAAGGTGTGTTCCAGCTAGCCTGTGGCACCTCCTCAACATCTGTGATGGTTTCCTATCACCTAGACTGTCATCAGCTTGAAATTTGGCAATACGAGTCTACCTAGATGGCTGAGTTCGCCGCAGAATAGCCACCTTAAGCATGTCGTATGGGATCAGACATTCCCCACTTCACAGGCAATCTGCTGTGGAAGATGCTCCACAAGTAAACCATACTTTGTCTTCTGACTCGTCCCACCGAAGGCAGAGAAACGCACTTTGAGGATTTTGAACCATGCAGGTGCTTTATTAATAAAAGGGGGGGGTGGGATCTTTAGTCTGACCTCCCCGGCTTCTCCTCATCACTAACCATTAGAAATTAGAAGGTACTGAACTCACGGGGTCACCACTTTTCATAACACTGATTTACCACAGCTTACAAACAAATAAAGAATACACTCACTAGTTACGCCATGAAGTCAATTTTCTTTATTAATCACTAAACACAACATTGCATTCTTCAACTCCCAAAAACCACCCAGCCAAACCCCTCTGACCTTCTCATTGGCTCACTGCCACACAGGAGATACTCAGCGTTAACACACACCCGCATGCATGCTATTGCTCCCTCTTGTCGCTTTGCTTATGTCAGTGGCGACTGGCACCGCTCACGACGAAGGTAAGTATGCGACTGCAACCAGTCTATTGGATTCAGATGTCTAAGATACAAAAGAACCTTGACTGTGTACACATTGAGAAGATGCACCAACATTTTTCAAGATCTGGGGAAAGTTTTGAAACATCAACTTTGTTTCATTCACCAAAAATGTTGTAGGATCTGCTTATTATACTGGACAACAATTTTTTTTCAAAAGTTTTGCTTCCTGAAAAGAAATTGGGGATTATGATAGACAACTTCAAACTGAAGAACAAGATAACTTCAAATTTGCTGTATTTCGTAGGAAGTTGTAGAAACATTAAATTAACTTTTATTGAATTTAGCATGTCTAATCACATAATGATGTTGAAACATTTCATTAGTTCAAGTGACCTAAAAATGTTTTGCCGCTGATTTTAATTTTACTCAGCATCTGATGCCTCTCGTGTCAGTGTCCAACAATAGTCGGCCAGCATTGATGGATTCCAATTGCTCCGATACCGCTTTTCTATGGTCGCAATGTCCTGGTGAAGCCTTTCACCATGTTTGTCACTGACGGCACCAAGACCAGCAAGGAAGACGTCCAAGTGCGAATGCAGAAAATGAATTTTCATCGACATATGTTGCACTTCATGATTTTGTATGTTTGAAGCAGGTTAAAAATATGACAGGAAATCACAAAAATTGGATATATCTAAAAAATGGTTTATGAAAGAAAGATTTTCAGGTGATTTTCGTGATCAGCAGTCTGAAATCCATAAAGTACACCCAAAAAGGTTCAGGAAGAAAAATCTTCATTGCCTATGTATCCTCTTGTCTTTAGCAACTTTCCGGTGGAATCGACTGGAGAATGCGGCTCCAAGGTGTCTGCGAGTGTCTGCGAAAGGACATTCAGGTGGCAGCGCTGAAGGCGGTGTTCTGCCACCTGAAAGGACCGAAGCGGGGAGAGGTGCCGTGGAGCAAACGCTGGCTCCTGAATTGGGTCATCCGTTTGACAGCTCGCCTCCCTGCTGCCGACAGCCCCTTCCTTGCTGCCTGACAGCCCCCTGGCATGGGACTACAGGGCTGGAGCAGCCGGCGTGGGATATCAGCGCTGGGGCTTGCCTGCCGCTGACCCAGTGCTGACATCCCACGCCGAGGGACTGTCAGGCAATGGGAATTGCTAGGCACCTGAAAGCTGCGAGCCGCTTTGCCTAGTACTACTTTCAGGTGCAATGGGGGATTTTCTGAGCTGGAGAATAAACCTACTCGAGGAGGGTTAGGTAAGTGCTCCTCCGAGCTGGGTTCTCCACTTTCAGGTGGCCGCATTGGGGTAGAATAGGCGGCTTTACAGTCAGGTATTCTAGCCACCTGAAAGCGGCTACAAATTAAATACTCCAATTTTTTCTAATTGTCCTTCACCAGAGTAAAGGGGCTGAAGATTTTTCTTCTGAAAAATTTTGTTTCTATTTAGCTGAAGGCAGGGAAAAATGTCTTTAAGAATTTATGAAATATTTTGTCATTTTCAGTGACATTGTGAAATGTGCTCCATCCAATCCACCTGGAGTTCATGAGAATGGAAGTACAGTAAATCCTTTTAAGAAAGATTCAATAGAATATGACAAGTTCATAAGAATGAGAAGTTATTTACATTGAGCTTTGGGCGGGGATTCAGTGGGAAATTGCTGAGATTATGTTTTTCTAGTGAATCAACTGACAACTGAGGCAAAAGAGGTTGACCAGTTATGACAGAAGGTGGCAGTGATGGTCATTTTTTTCATTCAGAAGATGGTTGAACTTTGCAACGTGTCTTACAGAGGGAAGCAGATGTGGAGCCCTCAAATATACTCAAGGCTGAAGTAGATAGATTTTTGAACCTGGTGGGAATCAAGGGATACAGAGAAACGTAAGTGGTAGCAAGGACACAGATTTGACCTGCCAGGATCTGATTGAACTCCAGTGGATTGTCAGGACTGCTTCTACTCCTGGTTTCTTTGTATTCTCATGCTCTAACCAGCCATGATTAACAAGGGCCCCACATCACCCCCTCCCCTCCTGGGGTCACAGCTCATTTAAGTAAAAGCCTTGTTTTCTTTACACCTCACGCCATATAAATATTTTAAAATGTTTTTTTTCATATGTAGTAGAGAGGAGAGAAGTATGGAAGAAACAAAACTTGACAGCTTCACAGGGAAAGAGAACAATATACTTTGAGCTGTCTTGGTGAGGGGGGGGGGGTTTGGAATAGCTGAAAATAAAAGGTTGAGAACACCTGCTCTAATTAATTGTTTTGAGAAGATCCTGGAAATTTACTCAGATCACAACCATAAACTGTGTGTCCCTACTTATCCATCATGTCACAGATCATCCTCATGTGTTTCAACATGATTTTTATTTTGGTACTTGTCAAAGTTGTCTTAATTCCAATGACACATCTAGCGTGAAGAATGAAGGAAGCATCATATCTTCCTTCGAATGGTTTGAACATTATAGTCTACCCCAGCTTTGGCATGAAATACATTTATTCAACTTTTATCAGCATGAGGTTAAAGATAATTTGTTTAATTATAGATTAATTCCTAAACTGCTAAATAACAGCAATGAGTTCAAATGCAACACAGCAAATTCCTTGTTAAGTGCTTTGAGGGTTAAGAGGTTTTATTAATCATGGAGAAGTTTTAGATATTAAAAGTACTATTTCACACTTTCTTCAGTAATGACAGCAAATTCAATTTCCCTGACATTATACAACAGTCATGAAATGAAAAGTCTGAACTTACTATTGCACAGCCTCAGGCACACTATAAAAGGATTGCAGAATGCTTCAGTGGTCAATAATCTTTTCATAGTATGCACATTAAAATAAATTCAATCACATCTTATTTGAATGCTGCATAGAAGCTAAAAATTATATTCATTTTTTTACGAAGTGCTGCAGAACTCAAAATATATTCATGTCACCCTTGTGCCATTATATTATTAATGAACACACAAACACACATATACATCCCCCCCCCACCTTCTCCCATTACCTAATGCTCTGAGCCTCTCTTGCCCTCTCTTCTTCCTTGCTGCTCTGTGGAATGCTTTCCCTCAACTGTTCCTCTCAATTCTCCAAGAGGACCTCAATGTCGTACCTACTCAACACCTCCCACAAAAGTTCTCTTCATCAGTAAAGTTGCACAGGTTGCCCAGAGTAAGGGGGCTATCTTACCATTGCAGTTTAACTCCTTTGGAGTGCTGGACGTGACAGGTCTGAGCCAGGTGGATCCTGGTCACCAAGGGAAGTTGACTGTCCAGTATAAATATCAGGTATGAATTCATTGCACCTTCACACAACCCCTCTCTTTAGTAAAGGTACAGTAAAAACCCTATTATCCGGAATTTAAGCCATCTCAAACAACGGCAAAAAAAATCAAGGAAAAGAATAAATAATAGGTAAAAATAGTTACGTTTAAAATAGTAAAAGTAAATATTCTGTGAAGTAACACATCTGCCTTTGGTGAAAATGGGAGCAAATATCCAGTCAGCGGAGGTCTTGGTTGGGCTTTGCTCATAGCTGTTTGAATAAAGTTGTGTGAAACAGCAATGGCGTCGCCCAGGATGAAGAACTGGTTGATGCCGCTCGCCGTTGGGGTGACTCTCTTAAAGTGTTTTCTTATCCCTGCTTAGGAAGAGTCACCCCAGTCAGAGGCTTTATCTGTAAACTTGGGGGGGGAGGGAGGGTTAACTATCTATAATGTTATTGTTCACCTTTTGGGCAGAACCATGGAGGGGGAGGAACCTGCAGATGCAGCGACAGTTAAATATTTTCAAAGAATGTGACTGAAAATAAAGTAAAATGCTTCAAGTTTTATATATTCAAGCAAGTGAAGTTGGTTCAGTATAAGTACATTTTGTCTTAGAAACTGTTCATTCTTAATGAACATATTAGCTAAGCATTGTAAGAGCAAGTCCCAAGCAACCAGAAAATACACTTACCCATCATCTACAAATCTCCATAAGTGCCGGTTACCAGGGCTTTAATGCATTTGTATCTGCATATGCAATCATGAGGCCTTATGTCTAATCCCTAACAAAGAATGGAGCCTTCACATCCCAGCAGTCGTTAAATTATTACCTGTTTTTCTGAAATTAATGCTGGATCCTCCAAGAAGACACATCTTGACATGCGTGGAATCCAAGGATACATGGTTTGCACCAAATACTGAACTTTGATTCCAATGAGGGAATAATAGCTCAGGATTCTTTTGCCAGGCCATAGAGAAATTGGGGAAATCAGCACAAAATTAAGAGAATACATCGTCCATTATTGTTGTCAGGCAAAGCTTGTTAGGTATATATCAGTTTTTCATGAAATTATTTGGCTCTTGCAAACATGTGCCGACATGTCAATCTTCAGCATAAGCTCATCACAGATACAATTTACAAATTAGTTCAAACTCATTCAGAATATCCACCAACAATGCAGGCTGCTGCAGGCAGCAAGGTTCTCATTGCAGTTATGTGATCAGCTGAGCCATGTGATACCCCTAAGCATTGCTGCAGGACCCAACAGGGAGGCAGAGCTGCTGGATTTATTAAAGATGGTGCAATGCCCAAAGAGCACCTGTCCTCACAGACCAACAGCAATGATACCGGCACTCTGAAGGAAGATGGTACCTTAGGCAGTGGCGATTCATGATGGGGAATGGAAAGGGAGATATTGTCTCTGCTTCATGAAGATCAAGTCCAGCTCCCTCCCCACCAATGATGTGCTATACTAGGATCGTTGTCTGAAGAGAGTGAGCAAAATCATTGAGGACCTCTTCCACCGTGCAGGCAGCATCTTTCAGCTACTCTCAGCGGGGAAGAGATCCAGGAGTATCAAAGCCAACATCACCAGGCTGAGGAACAGCTTCTTCCCACAGGCAGTGAGGATATTGAAACGACCAAAGGATCTGTGCACACTGACCATTCAAAACTCTCAAATTCATGAAGCAATATTATTGATTTATTTCTATGTCTGAATACTTGTCCTGCATTTGTACTGTTTGTCTGTATGTGTGTTATGTCTGGTTGTGTACCTACATGTTTTGTACCGAGGACTGGTACAAGTGCAAACCAACATTGTTTTCTTGGGTTACGCGTGCACATCAGATGACAATAGACATGACTTGACTTGAATTACTAATGGTGTAGACGTGCCAGATGAGCTCCATGATGGGGAGGCATGAGAACACCCCAAAATGCTTCCAACAGGATCCAGTCTTTCAGACCAGTTCCATAAAATGAGGGTGGAGAATGTCCACAAACTCCGTGGATGATGCTGAGTCTGAAGAACTTCGCTCCTATTTTGGGAGTGGTTCACTCTTCTGTGCCAGGCAATAACAATGCCAAGGAAAGGCAGTGGCTGAGGGGGTAGTTTCTATCTCCGTGAAGGCACAGTCACAGCCCTCTGGAACTCTGCTAACTATGAACGGGCTGAGAGCTGATTCCCAGTGACAGCTGACAAGGTCTCTCTTGTCTGTCTGGTATTCTGAGTGAAGGTACTGATGTCAATTGCGAGACCAGTGCAGAAATCTACATGATCTCAGGCTAGAGGTAGAGAGATGCCAGAGGTGAGTTGTATGCACGTTGCTCCTCCAAGGTGTTGGTGAGAACATCACTGCCTATGAAGCCTCGGAAGGTACAATGTTTGGGATTGCAATGAAGGAGATGGCGTTGGACCTTTAGAAGTGATTAAGGTGGATGTGCCTGCAGCCTGAGATGATACATCCCAGGTTATTGAAGGAGGCAAGGGAGGATTTTGCTGGGGCATCCAGGGAGAGCTTGCCTTCCTCACTCAAAATGAGTGAGGTCCTGGAGACTGGAGAGTAGTCAAATTTGTACCTTTGTTCAAAGATAATCCAGGAAATTATAGGCTGGCAAAGTTTACAGCACCGGTAGGAAAACTACTGGAGAGGAGTGTGCATCACACTGCTGGACTCTCTAGCCCCACGAAAAGAAAAGTATACTGCCTCAAAGGAATTCACAGCAGCAGCACCTTGAGGGTCCCAAGTGCTTTTTCTGTGGACAAAGAAAGCACCCCAGAGCCCTCTGCCCTGCCAGAGAAAACGTCGTTTCCAACTGTGGAAAACCTGGGCATTATGCAAAAGTCTCCATTAACAATGGCGTGATGCAAGGCTGTGTTCTCGCACCAACCCTCTTTTCAATTTTCTTCAGCATGTTGCTGAACCAAGCCATGAAAGACCTCAAAAATGAAGACGCTGTTTACATCCGGTACTGCACGGATGGCAGTCTCTTCAATCTGAGGCGCCTGCAAGCTCACACCAAGACACAAGAGAAACTTGTCCGTGAACTACTCTTTGCAGGCGATGCCGCTTTAGTTGCCCATTCAGAGCCAGCTCTTCAGCGCTTGACGTCCTGTTTTGCGGAAACTGCCAAAATGATTGGCCTGGAAGTCAGCCTGAAGAAAACTGAGGTCCTCCATCAGCCAGCTCCCCACCATGACTACCAGCCCCCCCACATCTCCATCGGGCACACAAAACTCAAAACGGTCAACCAGTTTACCTATCTCGGCCGCACCATTTCATCAGATGCAAGGATCGACAACGAGATAGACAACAGACTCGCCAAGGCAAATAGCGCCTTTGGAAGACTACACAAAAGCGTCTGGAAAAACAACCAACTGAAAAACCTCACAAAGATAAGCGTATACAGAGCCGTTGTCATACCCACACTCCTGTTCGGCTCCGAATCATGGGTCCTCTACCGGCATCACCTACGGCTCCTAGAACGCTTCCACCAGCGTTGTCTCCGCTCCATCCTCAACATTCATTGGAGCGCTTTCATCCCTAACGTCGAAGTACTCGAGATGGCAGAGGTCGACAGCATCGAGTCCACGCTGCTGAAGATCCAGCTGCGTTGGGTGGGTCACGTCTCCAGAATGGAGGACCATCGCCTTCCCAAGATCGTGTTATATGGCGAGCTCTCCACTGGCCACTGTGACAGAGGTGCACCAAAGAAAAGGTACAAGGACTGCCTAAAGAAATCTCTTGGTGCCTGCCACATTGACCACCGCTAGTGGGCTGATATCGCCTCAAACCGTGCATCTTGGCGCCTCACAGTTTGGCGGGCAGCAACCTCCTTTGAAGAAGACCGCAGAGCCCACCTCACTGACAAAAGGCAAGGGAGGAAAAACCCAACACCCAACCCCAACCCACCAATTTTCCCCTGCAACCGCTGCAACCGTGTCTGCCTGTCCCGCATCGGACTTGTCAGCCACAAACAAGCCTGCAGCTGACGTGGACATTTTACCCCCTCCATAAATCTTCGTCCGCGAAGCCAAGCCAAAGAAAGAACAGAAGCCCCAAGGCCACAGCCAAGGCCCATTCTCATGCTAATGAGAGGCGGGAAAGCTCTTCTTTCTCCACAGACAAACAGAAGAAAAAGAAAGCCATGTGCAGCCGGCCATCTTGGACAAATGCTACAAAGCAGAGGACACAGTCTTCAGGAGATGAATATGACGCCGAGTACTATCGGATGGAAGGACACACCAGACTTGCTTCCCTACGCATGAATCAGGTGAGTCCACACAATTTATCGGATGCCACTGTGTGCATCAAAATTAATGATATGAGGGTAAATTGCTTAATAGATAGTGGAATCACTGAAAGTTTTATTGACCAGGGGTTAGTCAACTGCCTTGCCCTCCCCACACGCCTGAGTGAGCACCAGATCCTGTTAGCAGCCAGCAGCCTTGCGGCTGAGGTAAAACAGTTTTGCAGGGTTACTCTAGAAATCCTGGGCACAAAATACGAAGGGTTCAAATTACTAGAACTCCCTCACCTCTGTGCCCGGTACTATTGGGGTTAGATTTTCAGTGCCAGTTAGAAAGCATTACAATCGTGCACAACAGGTCTCACCCTCCACTACGCCTTACGAAGAAACCACACTGCAGCCTGTCTGTCCTGAACATAGAACCCCCTCAGTTGTTCACACACCTGACCCCAGAATGCACATCAATAGCCACAAAGAGCAGGAGATACAGCCTGAGGGACCGAGCCTTCATTAGGACAGAAGTCCGCAGGCTATTACAGGAGGGCATCATAGAGCAGAGCACCAGCCCCTGGAGAGACCAGGTGGTTGTAGTAAAGTCAGGAGAAAAACTGCACATGGTAGTGGATTACAGCCAGACAATCAACAAATTTACACAACTAGATGCCTACCCCTGCCACGCATAGCAGACATGGTCAACCACATTGCGGAGTATAAGGTGTTCTCCACCATAGACCTGAAGGCAGTATACCTCCAACTGCCCATTAGAAACAGCGATCGCATTTACACGGCATTTGAGACAGGTTGTATGAATTTCTGCAACTCCCCTTCGGTGTCACCAATGGAGTGTCCCTGTTTCAGAGACAAATGGACTGAATAATGGATGAGTTCCAACTGAAAGCAGTGTTCCCCTACTTAGACAACGTGACAATCTGTGGCCACACTCAGGAGGATCATGACACGAATTTAAAATGCTTCTTCCGGGCAGCCGAGGAAAGGAACCTAACATACAACAGGGACAAATGCATCTTTAGCACCAGGAAGTTGCCAATCCTGGGCTACATAGTGCAGAACGGGGAAATCAGCCCAGACCCAGCCCTTATGCGCCCTCTCATAGACCTCCCAATGCCACACATGCTGAAAGCACTAAAATGGTGATTGGGGGTATTCGCTTACTACGCCCAATGGGTTCCCAACTACGCCAACAGGGCCCACCCACTTATAAAAGCCTCAGCTTTCCCACTGTGCCCAGCAGCCACCAGAGCATTCAGGGACATTAGGGACAATATCGCTAAAGCTACCATGTGGTCCATAGATGAGTCGATCCCGTTTCAAGTAGAAACGGATGCATCCGATGGTAGCTACTCTAAATCAAGATGGACGACTGGTGGCCTTTTTCTTGTGAACCCTACAGGGGTCAGAGGTAAGACACTCAGCAGTAGAGAAGGAGGCCCTAGCTATTGTGGAAGCAGTAAGGCACTGGCGACATTATCTATCGTGCAAACACTTCACCCTTGTCACGGTCCAACGGTCTGTGGCTTTTATGTTCGATAACCAGTACAGGGAGAGAATTAAGAAAGACAAAATCCTGCGCTGGCAGATAGAATTGTCTACATTTAACTACGACATCCTATACCGCCCCGAAGACTCAACGAGCCCCCGGATGCGCTGTCCCGAGGCACTTGTGCCATCCTTAACCACACTATCCAGTTGCAGAGCTTGCACAATGAGCTGGGCCACCCAGGGGTCGCTAGAGTGTTTCATTTCATTAAAACCCAAAACCTCCCATTTTTGGTAGAAGTGAGGTCAGTGAACAAGAGTTGCCCCATCTGTGCAGAATGCAAACCGCAATTTTACCGGACAGACAAAGCCACCCTGATAAAAGCTACCAAACCTTTTGAGTGCCTCAACCTCAATTTTAAAGGCCCGCTCCCGTCCAATAATAGAAATGTCTATTTCCTAAATGTAATAGATGTTTCCCCTTCACAATCCCGTGTTCTGATGGATCAGCAGCCATTGTTATAAAATGCCTCCAACCCATCTTCAGCATATTTGGGTACCCGAACTACATACACACAGACAGGGGAGCTGCATTCATGAGCGCTGAAGTACAGCAGTACCTGCACGAGAGAGGGATTGCTACCAGCCACACTACAAGTTACAATCCCAGGGGGAATGGGCAAGTCGAAAGGGAGAATGCCACTATCCTCTTGATCTTAAAAGCAAAAGACCTGCCTGTTACTAGATGACAAGAAGTGTTGCCAGAAGCCCTACACTCTATACGTTCTTTGTTGTGTACTGCCATTAACATGACCCCACATGACCGTATCTTTTCTTTCACAAGGAAAGCCACGACGGGCACAGTACTGCCTAAATGGATGATGACACCGGGATCTGTTCTCCTCCAGAAGCACTGCAGACCCCTCAAAGTGGACTCACTGGTGGATCAAGTAGAGTTGAGGCACGCGAACCCTCAGTATGCCTTCGTCACATTCCCAGGTGGAAGAGAAGACTTGGTGGTCACCAGGGATCTTGCGCCGGCCGGATGTGTGAGCAACACGGAGGAAACACAGATGTTTACGGATCAACAAGGAGCACAGCAGCAGTCACTAGAACAGTCGTCCATTGAGTCACCCCAGAGGACTATACCACCCACCCCGGAAATCAGGACCCTGGGTACGCCCGCCCCACAAAATATCATCACCCTAGACTTGATGGCAGGACCTAATACCATACAAGAGGATCCCCAGCCCACACGGCCATCTAGTACTTCCCACTCCCACACCTCCACCAAGAAAGGTCAAAAGGCAGACCACACTCCCCACCTCTATACCACTACCGAGAAGGTCCAAAAGGGAATGGAAGCCACAAAAAATTTTGGACATGAACTTACAAACAAGGGAAGGAGGAGGGGGGGGGGGGGGTTGGCGGGGGGGGTGGGTGAATGTGGTGATATGTAATTACACCACTAGGTCACCAGGGGTCATCCTGGTGATCTTGTATATAAAGTAATACCGGTGCATTTGGAAGTGTCTTCAAAAAGGCTTCACTTTGTGTTAATGAAATTTTCAACCTTATATCAAGCCCTGTTCTTTGAAGGAAAAATCAGAGGTACTGTTATGTGTTCTGGAAACCAATTGTCTAATAAGAAAATTTGTTGCTGGAGTGATTACATTTCTGTCAGCTTCAAGTGAAATGCCTTACCTTTGCTGACATGTTTAGGGGAAGGCCAGTGAGAAATGGTTTACCTTACTAACTAAAGAGAAATAGAGAAATGGAGCCAGTCAATCGTTTGATGGATGACTGACCACTACAAGTATTAGCAAGAGCATGCTGTTGACAAAACGGTATAATTTCCAGCCTGAAAACTTTGAACTAGAAACAATAAAGCTTTGAGGATTGATTCTTTTGATGATCAGCAAGAAAATGATTTAGAAAATCAGTGGGAGAAACAAAAACAGAGGTGCTAAAGAAACAGCAAGAGGAATACTGTGATATCTAGGGGCTTGTGAAGACCCAAGGATATACTGACTTGTCTTCTGGTGACAGCTATACACAGAGTTTGCCTCTATTAAAATTCATCAAACTTCTGAATTATTTGCTAAAATTACTTGCAGAATTCTATGTTGAGAAGTACGTCAACCTCTCGCTGTCCATGCCAATGTGTTATTTCCAAAACCAGGATTTCTTATCTTTCCTTCTGGTATCTCTGCTGCTTTCAAGATCTGTGACTATGCACTCACCCAGACTTGCTTCCCTGCAAAAATCTCTTAATTTTAACATTCTTTTGTGAGGCACTTTGTTGATTCCTACTGGAAATCAAATGCATCCACTAGGTGAGAATGCCTCAAAGAACTCAAATAAATTTATTGCTTGTTATCCCCTTCCTGAAGCCATTATAACTGCCTAACTAAACAGGCATTAAACTAATTAAACTAGTTAGTCCTTCTCTTTGAAAATTTGTATCATATTGGCCAGTATTGACAATTTCTGAAGAGCTGCAGACTTATATTGGATTTGATATTGTTCTTAGAAAGTAGTCCAAGGAGGATGTGCATACCAGCACCTCTTACGGATAATGACAGAAATTTAAAGAGTCTTTTTGGAAGAGGGTGGAAATTGTCATGGCCTTTGTAAAGGCCATTAATATTTTGAGTATACATTTCAACCTTTCCAACGAGAAAGGACGTGATGGTAAAATAAAGAATAAGACATCTGACAAGGTAAAATTGCTCAATGTTAATTTGCAGGAAATGGTTCTCAACATTTGCATCACCAAATATTGACTTTTGATCTATTTGGTCAAGGATTTACATAAATGTCTAGTCTTTCATATCTTATTATGCACGTCCACAGTACGCATGTGCCACCAATTTACAGCTGACACCTTTGCAGCTTCAAACAGGACATGATAATTCAAGTAGTCCATTCACACCGCCGCAGAGTGATTAACGAGTTAACTCGGCCGGCCTCTGACACTTGCCTCCACCAAGAGTCAGATACCAGTTGATTTTCACTCACCCTGCCGGTTGAAACCTTTCCCACCGCCAGATTACCTGCTCTGGACCTGGTAATTTGGCTGGCTCAACCCACATGTACTTGGCAATGTGAAAGGAGCTTTTGAGTAATGCCTCACCCCACCACTGCTTCACGACCACCAAAAATTTGTCTCAACTACAGGCGCAACAGCTATTCCAGACTACGTCAACTGTGAATATCTATCTATTTGTTTGTTTTTCTCTTCTTGAATTATTTTTTCTCTCTTCATTGTACCCGGTAAGCTGCAGCAAACAAGAAACACTGTATTTGTACACTGTACTCATGTAAATGACAAACTTTTTTATCCATTAAATTCCCCAAAGTGTAGCAGTTCATAATTTGTGTTTTTTTTTTGGCTTTCTTCATCAGCCTTTCTAAAGAATTATCAAATCATATTTAGCTATTTTAAGTTCTACATAAACATATATAGTATGCTCCAACCTCCTTTCGAAGCTCTGTGATACACCCTGGTGACATAATCAAATGCATGTTGTAAATAATTGCAAGGTTTATTTTGGCATACTCTGAGGAGGTTGAGAAAAATTCTCTCAATTGACTTTCAGAAAATTGTTGAATCTTCCAATAAAAATGCCAGAATTAAATATTCAAAGTCAGCACTAAAAATACATCGCAAAATTAGAAAATAGAAAAGCGTAAAAAACCTCAGTGTTTAAGAGCTCCCTCAGGCCTACTTTAAGTAAGTAAAGTGAATGTCCAGTGCAAAGAAAATATTAAAATATTAAAAGAATCCACAACCTCTGTGGATCGTGCTAAACAAAATCTGTGATGCAGCTCAAATCTAGCCACATGGACAACAGCAAGAGGTTCAGTATTTCCATTAGGTTCTATTAACTTGGAAACACAGAACCATAGAACATTACAGCACAGAAGCAGATCTTTAGGCCATTCTCGTCCATGCCGAACTATTATTCTACCTCGTCCCACTGGCTTGTACCCTGACTATAGCCCTCCATACCTCTCCCATCCACATACCCGTCCAAATTCCTCTTAAATTTTTAAATTTTGATTCCGCACTCACCATTTCAGCTAACAGTTCATTCCACCCTCACACTACTCCCTGTGCGAAGAAGTTCCCTCTAACGTTTCCCCGAAGCCTTTCCCCATTCATCCTCTCGTTTGTATCTCAGTGAAAAAAACCTGCCTACATTTACTCTGTCCACACCCCTTATAATTTTAAATAGTTCAATTGAATCTCCCTTCATTGTTCAGCAGTTTATAAAACCATCTCAAATCATCTTCTGTTCATTTGTATATTGGAAAACTGATGCCCAAAGTGTCTTCACCCTTTCATTTTTAGCCAATGCCCTTCGAATAATCAAAATATGCCCATAAATTCTCTATGATGTTCATTAGCATGGTATACAGCATAAAATGGGAAAGGAGCTTCAAAACATCTTTTTGACCTTCTGAAAATGCACCAAACATTCACTTTCCATATCAGGCAGGCTTAACATGCATTGTCTTTTTAAATCTAAAATTGGTTCTATGCTCGCCAAGACATATTGGTATTTTGCTGCTTTGTGTGTCTATTTGTTATTCATTGTTATCTTGCTATAAGGCTGTTGTGAAAGAGATGTATCCAGAGGTTTGAAAGCCGATATCTGTGCTTAGTTTGCCAAGTATTGGTCATTGCATCCCATTTTGAAAGGACCTATAAGCATCTTTTTTGGCATGCAACTCAACTCATCCATTGTGCAGGTGACTAAAAGTTCTTTAAGCAGATGTGCTGAAACCCCAGGAAATTAATGATGATCTTTGTAGAGACACCATTTTCACCTCTAAGGCAGATGTTTGGACCTAAATGTATTAAAAGGAAGGACTTTATTGAGCCAGTAAATAATTTTACCATCTTACTGCACAGAATACTGGAAAGTATTCCTATAACATGCAGTCAAGATTGGGTTAAACCAGTGGTTCTCAACCTTCTTTCCCCTCACACCCCACTTTAAACAATCCCTCTGCCATCGGTGCTCTGTGATTCGTAAGGGATTGCTTAAAGTGGGATGTGAGTGGGAAGGGAAGGTTGAGAACCACCACTCTAGACCCAAATGTTACTGAAATATTTTGCTTGAGCAAAATGGTCATTGGCCCATTTCCTTTGCAGTTCTGAAACTGTGCACATAACGAGTCAATGAGGGACGATTAAAACAGAGGTTTTCAAATGTTTTCTTCCCTCCCACATCCCACCTTAAGCAATCCCTTACTAATCACAAAGGACTGATGGAGGAGGGATTACTTAAAGTGGTTTGTGAGTGGAAAGAAAAAAGTTGAGAACCACTGGGTTAAACAGTTAGGTTGCAGGTGCAGCAGGTTATTAAGAAGGCAAATGGAATGTTGGCCTTCATCGCTAGAGGAATTGAATTCAGGAGTAGGGAGGTCATGTTGCAACTGTATAAGGTACTGGTGAGACTGCACCTGGAGTACTGTGTCCAGTTCTGGTCTCCATATTTGGGGAAGGATAGACTGGCTTTGGAGACGGTCCAGAGGAGGTTTACTAGGTTGATCCCTGGGATGAAGGGCTTGACTTATGATGAAAGATTAAATCGTCTAGGATTGTATTCGCTCGAGTTCAGAAGAATGAGAGGAGATTTTATAGAAACATATAGGATTATGAAGGGTATGGATAGGATAGATGTAGGAAGGTTTTTGAGCTGGCCGGGGAAACTAAAACGAGAGGACACAGTCTCAAGATTCGGGGGAGTAGATTTAGGACAGAGATGAGGAAAAATAGTTTTTCCCAGAGAGTAGTGAATGTTTGGAATTCTCTAACCAGGGAAGTGGTTGAGGCTGCCTCATTAAACATATTTAGAATTCGGTTAGATAAATTTTTACATGATCGAGGAATTAGGGGATATGGGGAGAAGGCAGGAAGGTGGAGTTAGGTCATAAATTAGATCTGCCATGATCGTATTGAACGGCGGAGCTGGCTCGATGGGCCATTTTTGGCCGACTCCTGTTCCTACTTCCTATGTTCCTATGTTAACAAGGTCATTCCAAGTAATGAGGCTCAGTGGGCTTTAGTGTGGAAATGGCTGAAGACAACACTCAGCAACGGCCAACTGCAGATGGTAGTAGCTAAAAACCATGCATTAACAGGGTAACAATGCACTCACCTGCAAAGACAACTGCATGTAACTGCATGACAAGGCCAATAAATAAATGGCATTTCCAGACAGAGCCATAAACATTAGTCAAGCAAACAGAACAGACCTTTGTGGGAACATTGTCAATAAGCTAATTGAAGGCCAACACTGCTGAGGTTACAAACTGTGTTCTGGTACATGGCTGTAGAATGAGAGTATCCGATTTTAACCTTATCCATATTGAACCATTAGAGTATGGGTCAGGGAAGAAGCAGTCAACCACCCCACAAGCAGAGAAATACCCCAGTTCAGATTTCAGATTTATTATCAGATGACATGCATGACTTTACATGTAACCCTGAGATTTTTTTCCCCGTGGCCAGGCAGAATTACCACTTAAAAATGTGCATAATGTACAAATGTAAACTACTGACTGTGCAATACAGAGAAGAGGAAAAAAAACAAACAATAAAGTGCAAAAGTAAGAGTCCTTAAATGAGTCCCTGATTGAGTTTGTCATTGAGGAATTCAATGGTGGAGGGGTAGCAGCTGTTCCTGAACCTGATGGTGTGAGTCCAGTGGCACCGATACCTCTTTCCTGATGGCAGCAACGAGAACAGAGTGTGTGCTGGGTGGTGTGGATCCTTGCTGCTTGCTGCTGCCCTCCGACGGGAGTGTTCACCATCAGCGAGCATGTTCAAGTCGGAAGGATCACTGAATACAATAACATTTCTTTTTGATCGTTGTAATCTGCTTGACAACAAACTGCACCATAAGGGTGTCATCTGATTGACATTTATAGGGTCTCTAAATGTGTGTAAAGTATTATGCAGGCAGACGTTTGGGGAGTAACTTTTGGTAGGGTAGTATGGGGAGGTTCAAGACCCTGATAGTTGTGAACCTCAAGGTGCTGGACTTCAGACTTCCGTACCTTCTGCCAGACGAGAGCAGCAAGGAGATGTTGTGACCAGAATGACGGGGGGGGGGGGGGGGGGGGGTCATTCATGATGTTGGCTGCCCACTTGAGACCACACCTCAGATGAATGTTTTACAATGGATGGGAAATCACTGCCCATGGTGGAATTGGCTTGGTTTGTCACTCTGCAGATTAACAGTATTGTGTGAAAAGCACAGAGCAGCAATCAAACCATCTCAGTGACAGGACTGCAAACATTCATCACGATTCTTTTCATACCCAAAACAGAAGATGAACTAGCATTTAGCTGTAAAATTAGGTGCTTGAAAAAATAGAATAATCAACAGTCCTTTAGGTGGAGAACTTTTATTCATAGCGTAAAAATGTAATTATAGAGATAAATTCTTCAGCAAGATTTACTTGTATCATGATGTATATATTTCTAATTACACTGGGTCTTGCACTGGACAATTATAATGATTTCTACAGATGATCTCAGTGAAGCAGAAAGTAATTGTTGTTTTAGCTGATTTTGTGCATTCACGATTTGCATCTTATATGAATTTTTACAGGACTGGTGAGTGCGTGGAGAATAATGAAACATAATTCTAATCTATTTGCCTTATGCAATACTGTAACAATTTGGAGCAAGTTGGGTGATGATCACAGAACAGTATGGTCAGCCATCAATTCGTTGAGAATTCACCAAGAGGAAAATGCTGTACGTGTTGTTGAATGAACATCCTTTTTATTTTTCAACAGGATAAGGTGAAACATGAAAATCTGCAGACACTGTAATTGGAACAAAAATGCAGAAATGCTGGAGGAACCCAGCAGGTGTCGTAGTGTCCAATGGAGGAAAAAATATGTAAGTGGGATTATGGGCTTGAGCCCTTTTATAAAGTAAAAAGTAGGCAGGTGTCTGAATTAAAAGGATGGGGAAGGAAGACTGGACAGGGTGGGGGCAGAGTACAGACCAACAGACAAAAGGTGTTAGTTGGACACAGGAGAGAGGAAAGGTGAGAATGGATGGGGGGAGGGAAGGTTTTCTTTCCTCTATGAAGGAAGAACTTGGGGGAAAGAAGTCAAAGGGAAAGAAGGACAGCTATAGGAAAGGAGACAGAGAAAGATTGCAGAGGGAGGACCAACGGAAACTGGAGGTGTCAATGTTAATGCCATCCAGTTGGAGGGTTCCCAGGCAGAATCTAAGGTATTGTTCCACCAACTTGTGGGTGGACTCAGTCTGTGCATAAGACGGTGGACAGACACGTCAGTAAGGCAATACGGTGGGGAATTGAAATGGGTGGTGACTGGGAGATCCCAACTATTAAGGTGGACAGAGCCGAGATACTTAACGACGCAGTCAATGTCCAGTCTCTCTGATGTAGTAGAAACTACAAATGGAGCATTGGGTCCAGTAGATGACCCTTGCAGATTCACAAGTGAAATGTTGCTTCACTTGGAAGGACTGTTTGGAGCCCTGAATGGTGATGAGGGAGGAGGTGTAGGTGCAAGTGGAGCAACTTCTGTAGTCACAGGGACAGGGAGTGATGGTGGGAAGGAAGGAGCAGACGACGAACTCACAGAGGGAAGGGTCCCTGCAGAGCTTGGAGAGGGGAGAAGGAAAGATGTTCTGCTGGTGGGATCAGATGAAGTAGTAGGTGGAAGAAATGGTAGTGGATGATATGGTGGATGCAGAGGCTGGAGGGGTGGTAGGTCCTTGCAATGGGTGCCCTATACAATCACACAAACATCATGGATCGTACTGATTGTTGCTCTGTGAAAATAAAAATCCATATGTGGTCCTTTACTAAGATAGATTAAAATAACTAATTGGAAATCTTTAAGTACCCGGTATGGCATTACAAAATAAGCTCTGGCGTTAGTGTTGTTCTTGCAAATAGAATAATATTTGGGATGTTCAACTGTGTCAGGATAGAGCCAGTCTGTTCAGAAAGAAAGCTGGGGGGGAGGGGGGTGGTGGGGAGGGGTTGGGGGGGGTGGGTGAGAGAGAAATGGTGGTTGAGAGAGAGGTGGCTGGTGGTTGAGAGCAAGATAGAGAATTAGAGAGAGGATGGAGAGAGAGGAGGTGGTGAGAGAGGGGGTGGAGAGAGAGGGGGTGGAGAGAGGGGGGTGGAGAAAAAGAGAAGGTGGAGAGGGAGGGAGGGAAAGAAAGAAAGAATGAACCAATCAAATCCCGGTGCTGAACTCCATTTCATGGGTAATTGGGAGATGGACAGGTTGTAAGAGGCAGAGTGGCTCAGCGGGAGAGGGTTATTAAATACTCCTCAGTGTGGAGTCTATTTAAAGTCTGTGTTTGCTGTGGCAGTAGAAAGCAGCAAGGCTTTGCGGAGAGAATAAAAAATCTTGCCCTCAATCTAAGCCAGGCTGTGAAAGCGCAGCTCTAAGATGAAGCAGGATGAGCTGGAGTTAAGCAACTCCAGGCTCTTTCCAAGCTATTGATGGGTAATTCTGCTGCAAGTGACGTCTCAGTGGTTTTAACTCAAATCACAGTGGTGGAAAGAGCTCATTGTATTACAGTTACTGAGCAAAGGGATAAGCATTCATTCACCTTTGCTTCCAATACATTCTGTGCATTTAAGCATTTGAAAATCTGAAATAGGTGACCTTTTAAATTCCTGCTCTGATGCAAGTTTGCAGCACACAGTGACAATGCAAACCGGAAGTCGTCATTTAGATGGGGCGTAATTGAAGTGAAACTGTGATTGTAGTTAATACACAGAAATGCTGTAGGAACTCAGCAGGTTCTGCAGCGTCCGTAGGAGGCAAAGATATATCACCAACATTTTGAGCCTGAGCCCTTCTTCAAGGTTGGTGCAAAAGCAGGCAGGTGTAAAAAGCTGGGGGCGAGGGGGTAGAGGGAAAAAGGGGAAGGGGGAGGACCACAGGCCAACAGGCTGGACCTGGATGGGAGCGGAGGAGAGAAAAGCTGAGAATTAATGGGGCAAGGGGGTAGCCCCATGAATGCAGAGCAAGAGAAAAGGACACAGAGGGAAAGGGAAGAGAGAGATGGGGAGGAGTTCTGAGGGCATGGCAGAAACAGGAGAAGTCTAAGTTAATGCCATCTAGTTGGTAATGCCCAGTCAGAACATGAGGTGTTGTTTCTACAATTTGCAGGCGGTCGCACTTTGGCAATGGACAGTGGAATGGGGCGGGGATTTGAAATGATTTGGCACTGAGAGATCCCCGCTATTACAAAGGACAAAGCCAAGGGGCTCAATAAGACAATCTGCCAATCAGTTTCCAGCTTCTCTGATGTAGAGGAGGCCAGAACAGGAGTCGCCTTGCAGATTTGCAAGTTAAGTACGTATTGCATTATGGCAGTCCACTCAAAAGACCCTATGGGAATGTGGCACTAAAGCCTTTTAACCTTAATCAACTAAGTAGTGCTGACTGCAAAACTGCTGCGAGGGGAAGTTTCCCATCACTATTTAACAAAGGCATTATCAGAAGCAGCTGGCTAAAACTGGTGGAAAACCGGTCATCTATAACCCTCTGCAGTTTTCCCTTTGAATAGTTCTCCCTGTTTCTTACCCACTCGAAGGGAATGGAATTCACTTCAATGCCTTTTCAAGCCTGCTGTTGCCTTTAGGGAACTCATGAAAGAAAAATCAGAGGAAGATGTAACACACTTGACAGAGCGATGTGTAAGAGTTTGTTGCACGTTAGGATACCTGTGTTCACAAAGAGCCACTTCTCTTCTAAGTACCTGGTGCTGAAATTCACCATAGCTTTCAGTGTTCCAGTACAGCCTTTACTGTGGGAAAACAAAGTGTTAGAAGATAAAGACATCCACCTTGGCACCTATCTGACGACTGACTGGGCAGCAGTGGTCTCTGCCTTCCCGTGCATCTCGATATTACCTCCATCAGGTGCCTCCAAGCACTGGAGAGGCCTCACCAATGCCGTCAGAGCAAAATCTTCCAAATCCAGGGAAGATAAGCAAACCAACATCAGCATCCTCTCATAGCCAACATCTTTAGCACCAAGCTGGTACGGTTAGGCAGGCCACATCTAAAACTAGACTTCTAGAACTCTGTCATGGAAGAGATTCCCAAAACAAGGATTCAAGATCAACGCCTCCTAAGAAAGTAATGTTTCCAGTGATCCTTGGGTCCCCTTGGCACCTGTTGGTCGAATTGAAGGGCTTTGGATGGCACCTCGCCCATTCAGCAGGACCACAGAGAAGGCCAGGGTAACTGGTGGAAGAAGCAAGCCACCTCACAAACTGGCCCGCTGACTCACCCGTTTAGCGCCTATCTCTGGTAGAGATTTAGGCCTGACACGAGTCTGATGTGGCTGTGATCAATTGCCTCAGAAGACCCTGAAGCAACCCAATCAATTGCAAGGGACAGCCTCAGAAGAAGAAAAAGAGGAAGAAGACATTAATGGTGATTGCAGCACTGGTGGCAATAACTAATACTTGAATGGGGTGGCTCACTCAGCTGAAACTTTTTACCCAGCCAGTGTGAGCTGCAGAGCACGGGTAAAAGTCTGGGAAAACTTTACCATTAATATCAAACAATAGATGTGCTTGAGAGCATTATTCACCATGGGGAAAGATGGAATGGCAATGTACTAGGTCCATTCAAGTCCAGAATGTGGTTCCTTAGGAATGGCTGAATGCTGGCTATTCCCTTTGGGCGCCTGCCTACATTTTGGCATACCTTGATGAAAGGCTCAAGCCCATTGGCTTTGTATCTTTATCTTTGCTAAGTAAGTACAGTTTGACCTGCTGAGTTTCTCCAGCATGTGTTTTTACTTCAATCATGTTGTCTGCAGACTTTCATCTTTTACTCTTGCATACAAGCTTCAGCTCATTTTGATTCTTACAGTTTTATTAAATCCCACCACAAATTTCTCTTTCAAGCCTCGATTGGTGCCAGCCCACTGTATTAGGCATTCCTTAACAAACAAAACAAATCAGTACATTTCACATAATGAAAATCCCAATGTCTGTATTGACCAAATAAAAATGCATGCAGTGTAAAGGGAACAAACAAAAGTCCAAGCTTTGGAGCTGGTTAATGTTCATTTAGTATGTAGCAAATAATTTTTGCATTGATTCATCTTATTTTGGCATTGCAATCAAGTTTCATATTCTATCCCCCCTGTAAATTGAATTTGCTGTAAGGCATTTTTTTTTACTGGTTCTGAACAAGGTTTAAATGGGCTGTTATTATTAATGCAAATTACCCATATGGACATATAAACAGACTGTTTCAAGAATACGATACACTGAGGACACATTTGCATCAAAACTGCAGTGGTGGGTGTGAAGTGGTTTTACTCTGTAACAGGGCAGTATGCAAATTAAATCAAAAGCTGGAGTAAAGTAGAATGACCCGACATTGAAGATGAACAGATGTCAGTTCACTTTGCACAGCTTCAGTTTGGCCCTAAAGCTTCACATTGTGTTGTGAGGGGGTGAAATTTTAATGGGAAATTAATCAAATTATAAACTCCAAAGGGAGCCACAAGGTTCACATGCCTTGGTATAGAAATTACATATATTCTATTCCTAGACTGGTATGAGAACCTCATCACTACCCTCCCCAACCAGGAGAAGTGTGATCCACGTCCAATTGATCTATCCCCGTTCATTTCAATGTGACCACCACTAAAATCCTAATCACCCAAATCTCTCCTCGCGTAAAATTCCCACCATCCCAAGAATCAGTCTGATTAACTTTAGCTCAACTTCCTCTAGACCAAGCAGATTTTTTTCTTGGTCGAGGAGATGAAAATTGCACACAGCAAACCAAATATGGTCTCACCAAAGTAGCGCGTAATAGTTGCATGATATCCTTGTTACTTTTCTCACAGCCTCTTCCAATGAAGGCTAATTTAATATTGCCCTTCTTAACTGTTTGTTGCATTTGAGTGTTTTCTTTCAGTCCCTGGTGCAGAAGGTCACCCTGGACCCTTGGTACCTCAAAATTGCCTTTCTGCTTCTTTTATCAAAGACTACAAGTTCATATTTATCCATGTTATACTGCATTTTCCCACTCATCCAACTTCTAATTGCTTTGAAGCCCTTTTGGTTCACATCTTAAAGTCCCACTCAGTATTGTGCTGTTATTTACCTTCTAAATATTACACTCAGTGGCTTATTTAAATCATTGATTCACATTGCAAAAAGTTGGTAGTCAAGCACTATTCCCGGCAGAATTCCATTAATCACAACCAGCCAGCTTGTCAAATCCCTTGTATTCTGCTCTCTGTTTCCTCTTGGCATTGACTAAATATCCTGCATTGGGGTTGCTTTTATCACCCTCCTCTTGGCAGAAACTGCTCCATAATCCACAGAATGATAGAAAATAATGATGAATATATTTCAATTAGTTCATTCACTTTGGAACAAGAAATAATAGAACAGCATACTCTCTGCAAAAGGAGGTCTGAGAAGACTTTGGTTTCACGTGTACAAGTGTCACAGTAGGTGTAGAAAACAGTTTGAGGAATACTGATCTTTATCTCCAAAGAACTAGAACACATAGACACAGGCCTGGTGATATCACGGCAGAACCATTAACACTAGCATTTAGCATATATTTAGGAGGGTAAACTAGTCTTGGAGAGAGTGGATATACTGAACAATGGTTGGAGTTCCTGGGTGAAACCTCAGATGTAGCTGTAATCAATTAAGGTTCTGAAACTGAGGAGGATTATACTAAAGTTTCCAAGATATTGAGGAGCAATTGACTAGACAGAGAAACCACTCTTTCTGCCAACTGAAGAGACAAGGATTTAGGGGCTGCTATAAAAGTAGGGAGGCCTCTCCACTGTAAACTTCACAAGTTCTTCCATGTGTAAATCAAAATAGATATCTAGATTTTCTTCTGCAATTAATAAATGTGCAGATTTTGTAATTTAAAATTTGTATTTAATGTAATTACGTTAAGCAAAGGTATTCATGGAATTGGGACACAGATTAGCAGAGGAAGTCTCCTGTTCAAATAGAACACTCCTGTTCTCTTGAGGACTCCTATCAGGTGCCTGATATCTCCTTGTCCATACTAAGGTTCAGCCTGAGCAGAATGCCCAAGACCAATCGCTTCTTTGACCCCCACCCATCACCCTCCCCCACCCTGTAACTCCTACAAAGTAATTTGGTGCAATCTTTACTCCTTTTTGCTTTCTTAGTGAATTTCTGAAACAGATGTGCCATGAGTATGGGTAAAACCTCGCACCCAATAGATGAGATTCAACTTCATTGTCACTGTGTCAAGTACAATACAAAGACAATGAAATACAATTAGCATCTAACCAAAAGTTAAAAAATAGTGCTGTATACAAAGAACTATGTGTGAATAAAGACAAGTGCATACAACAAGGAAACAATTGTAAAAGTACTGATAGTACAGTGCTGGGATTTAAGGTTCAGCAGGAAAAAAAACTCGTCTTGAGCCTGCTAGTTTGAGAGCGGAGGCTCCTGGAGCACCTACCGGATGGGAGAAGAGTAAAAAGTCCATAGATTGGGTGTGATGCATCCTTGGTGATGCTCTTCGCAACAGTCTCATGGTGTGTTTCAAGCGACCTGTCTGTAGGACTAACAGCAATGAACATGGATATCTTTAAACAGTGCTTGAAGTAGACCAGTGCATAATAAATTCCGCACAACTTGATACAGAAAAGAGTGGTATTGTCAGGAGTGGCCATCAGCTGAAGATGCAGCCATCAAAATGGCACATAGTCTTTTTAAATGGGCATTTAAAAACAGGCATTTTGTGGCAGTTTGCAACTTAATGAGACACCAGAGAACAACTACTTGCATTGGCGTCAAATCCTTTACCATGGTGGTATTTGTGCAGAACATAGGCTGAACAAGCTTTGCAGCTTACAGCCCTATTTTGGCACTCCCGGCACTCCCGGGGGGACGATTCAGTATCTAAATTACTCAGTGACATTGCGCTCTAAGGACTTTATTTCCTAGAAGATGAGGTTCCTCTCAGAGTGCAAGAAACGCTTTTTATCTCAGCGGGAATATTTAAAACTTCAGAGCAAATCAGGAGTTTCTTATGTGGTGTACCCACTTGTGCCACTGAGTTATGGAATTATACAGCATGCAAACAGGCCCTTTGGCCCAACTTGGCCCATGCTGATTGTGGATTGAACTTGTGGTCTCTGTACAGAATCCCGACACAAAATGAATTTTAAAAATATTTTATTTATAATTTTAAATCATATAACTTTAATTATAACATATTCATATAATTAAGTAACCCCCTCAACTCCCACATTCACCCCACTAACACCCTCCCTCCTCCCCCTTCCACCTACAAGAAAGAAGAAAGGAGATAAAGTTAAAGACAATAATAATCAACTTTTTAGCCGTGGTGACAGAGACATCCACTGGAGCAGACAAAGAGATTAAATCTTCAAACCAAGAGTTTTTAAATATGGGCTCCATACTTTTACAAAAAAAATGATATTTATTCCTCAAATTATACATTATCTTTTCTAAAGGAATACAGGATTTAATTTCAGTGTACCATCTTTGCATTCCTAAAATTAAATCAGATTTCCAAGTAATAGCCAAACATTTTTTAGAAATGGCCAAAGTTAAACGTAAAAATTCAATTTGATACATAGTCAGTCTCAGTCCTAAAGCAATTGACTTAATATCCCCTAATAAAAACAACATTGGATCAAACGGTAAACTCGCTTTAAAACTTGCTCCAAAAACAATTCAACTTGAATCCAAAAAGTCTTAACTTTAGGAACAAGTCCAATTCGAATGAAAAAAGTACCTATCTTTTGTCCACATCTAAAACACAAATCTGAAGAAATTAATTCAAATTTCTTTAATTTTGGGTGACATCAATTTCGCTTCGCATATTTTGAGTCGCATCAATTTTTTGTTGCATAAATGTAATGCAAAAATTTATATTCATATCTTATGTTTATAACCTTAGTCATATGATCATTACATAATTTCTCAAAACAGGAGATTAATGAAGAATTCCGTGACTTTTACCAAGATTTGTATACGTCTCGCTAATTTTAAACTTATGACCTAATTATCCCAATAAAAAAGTTTTAACCTGATAGTACCAAAAAAAATGTTTTGGTAGGAACTTGAAATTTTTCCTTCATCCGATTAAAAGATACAAACTTCCCTGCTTCAAAACAATCTTCAACTTTTTAAAATCCCCAATTGATTCCATATCTTTAAAAACTTATTATTTACAGTAAAAGTAAAAAGTTTATTTTGAAATAAGAGAATTTTCTCTGAAATCTTTCCTTTTCTAATTATCTCATAATTAATTTTATTCCATATTTCATTTAAATGTTTCAAAATTGGTGGATCCTTACCAATTAACAATTTTGAATTCCATTTATAAATAAATTCTGACATAGATTTCTCATCAATTTTTTCTAACTCTATATTCGCTCAAATATAAGGTTTATTTCAATCAAACATTGCATTAATTTATTTCAATTGTGCAGCTTTATAATAATTCTGAAAATGTCAGACTTGTAAACCACCAAATTCAAATTTCCAAGTTAATTTCTCCAAAGATACCCTATTCATTTCCCCCTGCCATAAAAATTCCTTACAATTGAGTTAAGATATTTTTAAAAATTTTGAAGTATTAAGCAAGGAATAGATTGAAAAATATTCATTTTAATACAATTCACTCTGTCAATTAAGGTAATTGGTGAATTGTTCCATCTATTTAAATCATCTTTAATTTTATTAAATAATAGAACATAATTAAACTTAATCAGATTGTCTAAATTTCTATCCATTCTAATACCTAAATATATAATCGAATTATAATGGATATAAATGAACTAGTTCAGGTAAATATTCATTCACTCTATCAGCCAAATCTTTAGTAACCATCTTATAATCAACATTTAATAATGATATAGGCCTATAAGACACAGGTTTTAATAAATCTTTATCTTTCTTAGGTATTAGTGTTATTACAACATTTGAAAAAGATTCTGGTAATGAACAAGTTGCTTGTTTTAATACTTCCATTAATAAAGGCATCAATAAGTCTTTCAATTTTTTATAAAATTCAGACATAAACTCATCTTCACCAGGAGATTTACCATTTTGCATAGAATTTAAAGCCTTAATAACTTTTTTTCAACGTAAATGGCAATTCAAAGATGGAAGTTGAAGCTTCTGCAAGAAATCATTAATTTCTTCTTCATTGTTCATTGATTGAGATGAATATAACTTGGCATAATACTCTATAAAATAATTATTTATATCCTGTAATTAATGCAATTTTTGAATTCTTCTTTACCCCATTAATAATCCTTGAAGCTTGCTACATTTTCAATTGCCAAGCTAAAACCTTATGTGCTCATTCTCCTAATTCATAACATTTTTGTTTAGTTCTATCAACTATTTTCTCAATCCTATAAGTCTGAATTGAATTATAATGTATTTTTTTATTTATCAATTCTAACCTTTTATTTCAGATGGGCTTTTTGTAATATTTTTTCCAAAATTACAAATTCCTTCTCTAATTTATCTACTTCCTTAAAATAATGTTTTCTTAATTTTAGTTGAATAACTTATTATTTGGCCTCTTAGATAAGCTTTCAATTCATCCCATAAAACAAATTTTCAATCAACTGAATTAACATTTGTATCAAAATACATCTGTATCTGACTTCTCACAATATCACAAAATTCTACATTTTTTTAAATAATGATGAATTAAATCTCCTTCTATAAATTGATTCAATTCTATCAGAATTTAAACATGACATCAATAATGGTGAATGGTCTGGTACAATTCGAGGTTTATATTGTAGATGAGCCAAAATTAAGAAAAAAATCTATTCGAGAATAAGAATCAAACCGATAATAATAAAATGAATAATCCCTCTCTTTAGAATTCAATTTCCTCCAAATATTTACCAAATTTAAATCTTCCATTAATCTCAATATTCTTTTAGCCATTTTGATTTTCATTAAGGATTTTGTTGATTTATATAAAATTGGATCCCAACAGCGATTAAAATCTCCACCAATTATTTCCATTTATTTCTACCAAATTTTAAAAAATGAATAAATTTTTCATCATCTATATTAGGAGCACACACATTCATAAAAATCCAAGATTCTGAATAAATTTGACAATTTACCAACCCAAATCTACCAAGGATCAATAACTGTTGATTGTAATTTAAATGGCAAGTTTTTATTAATTAAAATAGCTACTCCTCATGCTTTAGAACTAAAAGACGAAGCTGTAATTTGACCAACCCATTCTTTCTTTAACTTTTAATGTTCTTTCTCAGTTAGTTGAGTTTCCTGCAAAAAAAGTAGAATCTACTTTCAACTTCTTAATATGGGCTAAAACTCTCTTCCTTTCAGTTGGGATATTTAATCCACATTAAATGTTACATAATTCAAACCATGTGTTACCATAATTATTTTTTTTAAATACTCAACTCTCCTCTCCACCCCGGGTCGTCCCAGCTCCACAGCCAACTTTCAAAACAAAACATCTCTAAAGACAGAAAGTAAGAAACCCCCAAAAGAGTAAAATAATGAAAGAAAAAGAAGAAATAAAACCCCAAAAGCGCCAATTAGGTCAGCGCTAACTCCTTTAATAACAAGAAGTGGCTCTCGCCACAAGTGGCACGAGGCCTTGGAAAAGGAAACTGGAGAAAAGAGAGTCCGCCCCCCCTCCCCCCAGACAGAATATCATAATTTAATTTCAATCAATCAAGTACGGTAAGGTTCTTCAAGATCTCTTTTAACTTGATCATCATCGATTTCAACAAACCTCAGTCGGCTTTTGTCTTCCTGGTGAAATCCCTCCCTTTGATTTTTCTTGATCCCCTTCCCCTTGTTGAGATAAATAACGTTGTTTTCCATTCTGCTTAATATTAGGCAATGAATTGGCAAATTCCAAAGCTTCAGATTCATTAGCAAAAAATTGTGCATAAAAAAACTAAGAACTGCTGGATATCGAAAAGCAAATCCATATCCATTCTTCCACAAAACTGACTTTGCTGGATTAAATTATTTTCTTCTTTTGACAATTTCATTATTCAAATTACTCTATTATTCTGGATCATTAAAGAGCTTTGTTCTTCTCTGGCTTTTTGAACTGCCATTTTCAGTATCATTTCTCTATCTTGGTAATGTAAACATTTAATCAAAATAGAGCATGGCGGTTGCACGGATATGATTTTTTCCTTCGAGCTCTATCAAGTTGCAAACCATTTGGAAAATTCTCTGGTCCCAAAATTTCAGGCAGCCAATTTTTTTAAAAATTTATTGGATTTAATGCCCTCAAAATCTTCAGGAAAACCAACAATTTTTACATTATTTCTTCTACTTTGAATTTCCAACATGTCAACTTTTTGCAATAAATCTTTCTTCTGAATTTCCAACGCCGTAAAAGAATCTTCTATCTTGTTAACTGTATCTTTCCATTCTTCTATCTCCATATCACATTCCTGAAAATCTTCTTCAAATTTTTGAACTTTAATTTTAATTTTGTCAACAGTTTTATTACACTTTGCCATGTCTGTCTCCATTACAGTCATTTTTTTCTCTAATACCTCCCAATTGAGTGGTGAAATCTGCTTTCACTTCAGCAAAATTTGCAATAATTTTTTCACTCATTGAATCTATTTTTTCAAAAATCATAAAAAATCTGTGCGTCAAGAGGTTTTGGGGTAACATAATATGCACACATTTTACCTTGAATTTACTGGTCCTTCTTCTTCTGATTCTTCTCCCTGTAATTGTGGCACGAGGCTTTCTTCTTCCACTCCTACCTCCTCTTCATCTTCTTCTGTGGAAGATGCCAATGGTTGAAATTGCAGACAGGCTTCCTGCTTAGTCCGTTTGACCTACAACCACAGAGGAAGTGGGATCCACAGACTCCAGCTCGATCTCTTCCGCAGTGCGCATGCGCGCTGTTTCCACGTCAGTTCCGTAGTTTTCTTCCGTGCTGGAGCTCCTGCTCCCTGAGAAGGTGGTGCTGGAGTTTTGATTCTTACCCGTGGAGCCTTTGTAGAACGAGGCTGGAGAGGAACCAGGATCAGAGGCTGAATCTTCAAAGTAGGCCCAGTTTCTTCCATTACAGTAACTTCAGTTATAGCGATTTTTTTTGCCGTTTGTGTTGTAGATTTTTTTGAAGCCATCTTTTAAGACCTCTAGAAACATTTTAAAATTATTTAATACATTAAAAAATTAAAAGTCGGGTATTAATTAATTCTGCCAGGAGAGGCATTTTCCACGTCTTCTCCCTACACCACCACTCCACGCTCCCCGACCTGAAATGTTGACTGACCATTTCTCTCCAGGGGTACTGACTGACCCGCCAAGTCCATCCAATTTTTTTTTGTTCACTCAAGGTTCTGTAGTTCTTATGTTTCCATTTTTTTACACTTGATTATTGTAATTTAGACAAACAAATGGGGGAAAGATCAGCAGGGGTAGAATCAAATGCATCACGTTCAGCCATGCAGCAACAAGTTGAACGAACATCAGGTTCTCCGCATCACGTTCAGCCATGCAGCAACAAGTTGAACGAACATCAGGTTCTCCGCATCACGTTCAGCCATGCAGCAACAAGTTGAACGAACATCAGGTTCTCCGCATCACGTTCAGCCATGCAGCAACAAGTTGAACGAACATCAGGTTCTCCGCATCATGTTCAGCCATGCAGCAACAAGTTGAACGAACATCAGGTTCTCCAACATGTGCAGGAAATTAAGACTGAAGAAATTTGCAGATATTCATTCCTTGCTTTGACTATTCAACCTCCATCATCTTAATAAATCTCATTTTTATTAGAGTTGTGACATTCTCTAATTTGTGAAAATGCAGTGGATAACAGAATGCTTGCATAGGTTCTTAAGGCTATATGATCATTTCGATTCATGCAGGATGGATTCCCTCAACCCAACATTTGATGTAGAAATTAATTCTCCAGAGCAAAGCAGGAGCAACTTGAAAAAAGACAGCTATTTAACAGCAGGCTATTGTTCTTGGTGACATTTGACGTCACAATTGAAATAAACTTAACCTTCTTTTAAACAAAACCAAAATGCAATATAGTTAAACACTATTTTGTTGAGGATTGATAACTGAAGCAAAGATCTTTCTTGCTTTTGCATCCTGTTCTTTTCCTTTTAAAGCTAATAACCAGATATAATTTGAACTCTGGACAAAAACAATAAAAGAAAGGCCATCTTGTCTGTCAGTGCAACAATTGGCTCTTTGATTTTCCATCATGCTCTGACATAGGCAATTTGTTTCCTCCTGTGTCTTGAACCTGAATATAGTTGCGCAGTAGGAAGTCAATTTGATGAAAATGAATGTTTTAAAAGGATTTTAGAATGTAAGATGTCACATTATGTTTTTATCATGAGAATCTCCTTAAATTAACAATAATATGATTTTATAGCATTATTGAATTTATCTCTGGTATATTGGGTGCTACTCCTCAGTAAAGGATAATGATTTGTGGTGAAAAGATATGGGCTGCATTTGAAATGTTCATTTTTAGAAAGCACAGGAGATATAGCATAAATATATCATCTTAATAATATTGACATTATTGAACTTCCATAAAAGGGCCCAGAGTCTGTGAGTTATCATGTGGTAATGCAGATGGATGAATGTGCTGGGCAATGCCGCAATATGTAAGAGAATACATCAAAAGCTTGGGGCATTGAAATCTCAGAACTACTAACTCCTGATATTTTGTTTCAAGGAAATTGTGAGCACATATTCCGAGCTTCCAAATGCCCCAAGAAAATGGAATTTCTCCTGAGAGGCCGATCACAGGATTGGACACAGCACAGAATGATAGTGAGGTATCTTTGGAGCTCTGCGAGTAAATAAACTTCACTCGACAACCAGCAAGAGTCTTAACTTTAAGAGCTGTTAAGCAAGAAACCCTGGCCACAGCTAATCATGTTGCTTCTCAAAAGCACCATCACATTGGCCATGTCTGCAGGTACAGATGAGGTATTCTGTCTTTACAAGAATTTACACCTGTTCAAGACTATCCCAAATACAACTTCTTCATGACAGAACATCTAGAAACATCTTAACATTCAGTTCAAATTCTTATCTGTCACCATATTTTCAAATAAAATGTAATGTGATATATTTACTTTGTTAAGTCTGATGTTCCTTTAATAGAGGTGTGTATAAACATACTGAAAATAAAGCTTAGCTATTACCCAAAACATATTGGAATCTGCGCTCCTTTTAATCATTTGGTGCACAACAGACTACAAAACAGTTAAGAAACTCACAAAATATAATTATCACAGCAGAACAAAGCTGAATCCTTACAGACAACCTCATAAATTCCTAACCCTATCACAATCACACAATGATTCCAGATATCTTTGTCTCCTCATGGGGTCACACTGCCACACAAATATTGAGTTCCTGATTTTTTAAGTTGTGAACATCAACTCCCATGCAGTGGAGATCCCTCTAATCACCTTAGACCCCACCCCCCCCCCCCCCCATCTCTGAATCTGCACAGCCTTTGTGAGGGCTGATGTCCAACAACCATCCCATGTTGAAAGAAATCACACACCGGAAAATTCAACTCCACAACGTGAAGTTTGGAAGTGAAATACTTGTGGCATTGTAGACAGTGGATGTTCCAAAGTAAGGGTAGCACTGCTGGAGAATAGGTAGCTCCCTGCCCTGGTGAGAACCTAAAGTGAGGCAGAGAGCAAGTGAAATACATTCAAGACAAAACTTCTATAAACAGAAGTATCTTAATATTCAGCTCAATATTTTATGCAAAATAAAAATACTGTCCCTCAGTGCAGTCCCCACTCACTATACTGCATTATATAGCCCTACTCCCACACCACATGATATACACCCATATCTCCCTCTGACAGGCAAAGTTTCACCATAGCCCACTCAACAAATGTCTGCAATTCCAAGTCTGCAGTGGTTTAATATTACGGAGGGTGTGCAACATTTCATCCCTACTCCTGCCTCAGTAGTTGAGACATGAAAAGACTGGGATATTCATCGAGTATAAATGGAAGTGAATAGCTCTCTTCTGTTTAGTTGGCAAAAAAAAAGTTAACTGCATGTGAGAGCACATCACGATGTTGTCCATTTCAAATTCTGTCTTGATGTATGATTATGGAACATCTGTCGTTTCAAATTTGAAATGTGCGAGTGCAGCAAACAGTAAGGAGATTGTCCATTATCATAACTCACTGGCCTCTCCTGAGACATTCACTCTCAGCTGTTCTCATTCTCCACTGACAGGATTAGGTAAAATGCTCAAAATGGTAGCACACAGCACAATAACCAAGCAATTTATCTCCAGTAAACTAGAAGACAAAGTTTCACTCTCTGTAATATTTACAAGCTATGACCTGTATATTGGTAGGAAACTACACAATGGAAGGCAGAAATTTTCTTTTAGTTGTTGCTTGATATGTCAAAATCACATTCTGCCATTGTTCACAACAGGTACCTAGAAAAAGATTCCTTCATATAACCCCTTTGCTTCAAATTCATTCAGAATCAACAAGCTCCCATTGCCAGACTCATCAACATAATTATAACCACTGATGGTAGCACTGAGATCTTTCTGTAACTTTTAAATTGAACAGCAAGAAATACAGTAAAATCTGGTATCTGGCATCTATGGCGATTGGTAGATGTTGGATAAGTGTATTTTCTGGTTGCTTGAGACTTGCTCTTAAAATGCTGAACTAATACAAATGCATTAAGAATAAACAGTTTAAAAGACAAAAATACTTCTCTGTACTTACACTGAGCAAATGCCACTTGCAAAGTATTTTACTTTATTTTCAATCACATTCTTTGAAAACATTTAACCATCGCTGCATCTACAGGTTCCTCCCCCTCCACAGATCTGACCAAAAGACAAACAATAATATTTTAGATAATTAATCCCACCCCCTACCCCAAGTTTATAGATAAAGCCTCTGACTGGGGTGATGTTTACTAAGCAAGGATAAGGAGACACTAAGAGAGTCACCCAAACGGCCAGCGGCACCAACCAGCTCTTCATCTAGGACGACACCATTTGAGTCTTACTCTTACAATACCCAATACATCTGCATTATGAATAAACAGTCTAAAAGTCAAAAATACTATTCTGTACTTACACTGAACAAACTTCACTTGCAAAAACTTTAAAGCATTTTACTTTATTTTCACTCACAGTTTTTTGAAAACATTTAACCGTTGCTGCATCTGCAGGTTCCTCCCCCACCAAGGAGCTGCCCAAAAGATAAACAATAGCATTAGAGAGAATTAACCCCTATCTGGCTGGGGCAACTCTTTCTAAGCAGAGATAAGGAGACACTTTAAGAGAGTCACCCCAATGGAGAGCGGCATCAACCAGCTCTTCATCCTGGGCAACGCCATCACTGTTTCACACAAGTTAATTCAAACATCTGCTATGAGCAAAGCATGACCAAGGCCTCCCCTGCCTGAATATTTGATCCCATCTTCACTGCAGGTTTATGTGTTACTTCAGAGAACATTTACAATTTAAACATATATTTTTTACCTATTTATTCTTATTTATTTTAATTTTTAAAATGTATTTTCCTCGACTTTTTTTGCTGCTTGCTTGAGGCTACTGGTTCCTTGAATTCTGGAGTGCATTTTGTGAATTGGAGCAATAAAAAGTAGCAACTTTGTGCATGGAGAAGGATTTTAAATATCTGTTTCATCAGCACCTGCTTTCATTTGCTCAGTTCCTTGATTCACACTTAAACTTGTACCCATTTCCTAACTTCTCAAGATTTGCACCTCAAAGCAGTTGTTTCTGCAAAACAAAGTTTCTATCCCACAAAGCACTTACTTGATCAAAGTGTCCAGAATCTGGTGAATGCATAATTAATTTTATGGACACCACAAAGTAATTTAAGGCATGATATTTATAGGAAGACTCTGTAAAGAAGTTCATTTTGATGGCAAGAAGTTTGTGTTGTTTGACCATAACCACTTCAAAAATGAATAAAAAACTGTATTTTATGGAGAAGTTTATAAGGTGATCTTAAAATGATGAAAGTAGTTTTATCACGTAGTTGTGTTCATTTGCTATCTGGAGAAATGAACCATTTCTAATTTGAACCAACGAGTTTTCATGGTGAAATAGTGTGTGTTTCATTATAGTGTTTAAATATAGGGCCATGACAGTCTTATTTTGGACTTACTTCAAAGGAATTGGAGCAGTTCCAGGGACAAGAGATGAATATATGTTTTAGCTTTAGGATTAGCTGAGAATTGGCAAATAGTTCAACTGTGAGGGAGAGCGCCTTTGACTGAGTGGTGCCATTCTCCACTCAGCCCCAGAAAGTACAGGGTCCAAATCCTACCCCTGTTTATTTCAACAATTCGGATTGGAGCACTAAGTCTTATGACAGATTATGTTATGTTTTATATTGTATATAGATATGTTTTAAAGGAGATAAATTGTAGCAAGGTTTTTAGTTTAGGTCACATACAGATTCAAACACTTCAAAGTGGATCTCATTTAAAATGCTGGAGCTCTGCTCAAGCCAGACAGTCCAGGCTCCAGGTGCCTTTGCACAAACTTTGAAGGATGGTATAAGGACTTCACAAGTAGCTGTTAATTGGACATGCTGTGGAGTAATGGATTATTGTTTAGGAAAGCAACAGATAAACAAACTCAAAAGATTAGGTCCAGAGCTGCAGTCTGTCGGAGTGCAGTTGGCTGTTCTAAGAGGGTCATGTATTTTTTTTTCTGAGTGGTGTGTGAGAGAGTGAGTGAGTGAGAGAGAGAGAGAGAGAGTGTGAGAGAGAGAGAGAGAGAGAATTCAGTTGTACAGTACAGCAGCAGGGACTGTAATAGGACAAGCTGGCAAGCATAGAAAAACTCTTTTGAAGATGGGTTGTGAGTTCTTACTTCAGTCTGGTCAAAGTCCTTGTGGTCCATACAAGAGGAGATGGCTGGGTGTATAATATTTCAATTGAAATATGGGAAACAGAAAAGGAACTCTGTGGTGATCTGAAAGAAAAAGGTTATCATATGGAAAACCCTGATGGGGCAAGTTTCTTCGGCTAGACACTGATGTGGCTGATCAGAAAGAATCAGTTTGTGTTCAACGAGCAACATATCTCTCTCTGAAAACTGGCAAGAACCTTCCTGAGCAGTAACCATTTACCTTTCAAGCACCAAAGTCTGGTGAACTTCATCAATGTTAAATTCTGTGCACAGTATAAGAATTGCCTAATACCAGTGAACTTGGAGGAGTGAGAAGTGAGATTGGACTGTGAATCAAATATTTTTTTGGAACTTGGATACACATTACATACATGTGTGCTGAGAGTTAAAAGGGGGTTAAGTTAGGCTAAATTAATAGTAATAAGTTAAAGTTTGATCTTGTTTTCATGTTTAAAGGTTATTAAAACCAACTTTCGTTTAAGTACCCATTGTCTTGATGAATTTTTATTGCTGCTGGGATTTGGGGTCCTCTGGGCCCATAACACTCTGAATTCCAATTGGGACCTGATGCTGGTTTCTGTGGGTGGATTCCTCACAGCAAAGAAGAATCCAGAAAAGACAACACATCATGTGGGACAGAACAATTTGTCTTCCTTCTCATGCAACCCCTCCGTTTTCGGAATAACTTCTACTCTGAATCTATGTGTTCTGAGAGGCCAATGCAAGAATAGATATCACAGGACCCTGGCAGGGCAGGTAGGTGGGTGGTTTGTGAGTGGTGTGCACCAAAGATGTCCAACACATTTGCATGCGTGGCACGTCCACGCATATGTGCATGCCTACAATTGTTTTGTTGTTGCATTTTTGTACATTGAGAGGCTTTGAGAGATTTTTCAATGATTGCCAAACAGAAGCCAGTGGTGGTTGGTTTTGAGGCCTCATTGATAGTGATTCAATTCCCACTGCTGCTGCCAAGAACATGGACACTCTTCAATGCTGCCCTGATGAAAGAATGTGCTTGCGACTAAGTTGGGAAAAAATATTACGGCTCCGAGGCATTTGTATCAAGATGCTGGGGCAGCAAACAATCTGTCCCAATATTTCAAGATATGCAAGGCAAACTAGTTATAAAGTTTGTTTTTTTTACAAAAAAACCACAAAGTTTTTAAAACGTTTGTGTTTTCAGAAAGCGATCAATGAAAAACAATTCAATGGCAGGCATTGAAAGTTTTTTTTGTCAATTTAATCAATTGTACAAAGGTCTAATTTAAGGGAAAGTGACCTCATGGATTAAAAATGCATTGCAAAGTCAGCCACGACCTCACTGTGAAAGTTGGGAATGAATAGGCCTGATGTCCATTGGGAGTCATTCTCATGACTGGTTTTCACTGAAGGCATCAGAAGTAGCCAAATGTAAGAGCATGGCACTCAGCAAATGAAAGAGGGACAAATTGTGCAAAGCTCAGAGGTGTGAATAGGATGAAGGGCATTCAGGTCAGGGTCAGGGTTTGCTGAAATAAATTAAGGAATATCTTAGTAGAATCCAAAGCAAAATTAAATATGCTGAGCATAATTCCAAAGCATTCTTCTAATAAAGGATAAGAAATGAAGACTTAAGTAATAAAGTTTTTATTTTTTTAATGTAGACATACAGCACAGTAACAGGCCTTTTCGGCCCATGAGCACATGCCAACCATTTACACCCATTGACTAACAACCCTCAATGTTTTTTTGAAGGATGGGAAGAAACTGGAGCACAGGAGAAAACCTAGGACATGAGAAGAACATACAAAATCCTCACAGACGGCGCAGGATTCATTCCCCGGTCCTGATCGCTGATGCAGTAACAGCATTGTGCTGCTATGTTAACCATGTCACCCTAAGACTCAAGGCCAGGATTGAACCCTGGTCCCTGGGGCTGAGACAGCAGGTCTAACTACTGTACCACTATGCTGTCAGCCTAATTAGGACAAAATTTTGGGAAGATAAACCTTGTGAAGTATTCAAACTTCACAATTAAATTTAGTAAGATGCTTTAGAACCCAGGATAATATATTCTCAACTGTTAAGTGTTCTTGATTTTAACTTCAGTCGTGTGAGATTAAAATCCTTATCCTCTGAATCTAAGAGAAGGACCTGAGCACAAATCTCAGCTCAATATCTTCCTGTCCTTCCCTGTCTCCATCAAATTATTTTTTTCCCCACCTAGGTTCTGCATCCTTTTAATGAATCCACCTCGAAATGATACAATAAATTCTCTGTGGTGCTGTGGAGGGATGGTACTCGTCTTGGAGAAGCAAAGAAAATTGCGTGAAGAGACTGCTTTATGTCTGCCACTCACTTGGCAAAGGTATCTTATCAAAGAGTGACACAGTGGCCCTTTGCAGTTGGGGATGCAGAAGTGAACCAAGTCCTGTCACACTAAGGCAATCGCTTCAGAAACACTACAGATGTGAGCAGAGCTGATGCAATCCTTCCTGCAGCTATTTTTCCTTCTCTGCAAACTACAATTGATCTGCCACTTTAAATAGCAGCTGCACATCATTTGTCATCCCTCAAGTTACACCGAGATCTGCAAGCAAATCCACTCAGGGCAAAGGCTGCCATGAATACAGAATGAAGTTGATTTTGAGGAATCCTCTGAGAATTGTCCACCAGTTTGTCACTGTACTGCAAAACCTCCCCGTAGATTTCGAACGAGAAACTACACTCATGAGAAAGTAGGAAAATTAATCCAGACAGTTTTTTTGGAATAACATGTCTCACGTAGTGTTCATAATTGGAAGTTTGCATTGTTCTCCAATCTTAGAGACTTGTCTACAATATGAATCATACTGTCTTGGGTTTTTCGGGGCAACACATTCAAAATTGAAGTTTCATATGCAGGCAATCATCGTACTCGGCAAATTAACTGGATTGATTTCTGGGATAAAGTGTGGCCATCTGAGGAACGGTTAAACAAGTTGGGCATATGCATGCTCAGGAGAATAAGGGGCCATAGGAGCATGATAATTAGGGACAGGAGATGGCCATTCCTCAAGCCTGCTGTACTATTTACTAAGAACAAGGGTGATCTGGTTGTGACCTTAATTCTTCAATCCTCATCTATCTGCAATAAACTTTCGCTTTTCGTTAAGAAGTACTTAATGATCATGGCTTCAAAAACATTCATCAGCTCTACTTCCAGAACCTTTTCAAGCAAGAGGAGACACTGAGATAAGGTTCACACCATTTTTATCTGAAATTATATAAGGGGAATCTGGTGCTGTCTGGAGTTTGTCCGTTCTCCCCGCGTCTGCGTGGGTTTCCTCTGGGTGCTCTAGTTTCCTCCTACCCTTCAAAATGTATGGATGTTGTAGGCTAATTGGAGTATTTAGGCTGCACGGGCTCGTAGGCCAGAAAGGCTATACGTCTACAATTAAAATTTTAATTAAACGATTTCTGAACAATGATTCCAGTTTTGGATTCTTTTAAAAAAGGAAACATCCTCTCTAGACTTCACCCTGTCAAGATGACTCACAATATCATTTGTTTCAATCAAGCCATCTCTTCTCTTCCTAACTATAGTGGTTATGTGTAATCGCTCCAACCTTTTCCCATAAGGCAATCCAGTTTAGAGTGGTTTACCTGGCAATGCATTAACATTCTTCCTTAAATCGAAGGTCAAATACTGCATTGGCCAATATAACTGAAGCAACACCTCTTTGTCCTTTATATCCAAGTCCCCTTGCAATCAACAATAACTTTCCAATTACTTGCACTACCTGCACTCTGGTATTTTACAAAGATACCCAGAGCCCTCCTGCATCTCAACCCTGCAATATCTTTTTTAGATAATATGCTTTGCACTTTTTCATGGTACAAATGGACAATTTCACTTTATACATCATTTGTCAGATTTTTGACATTCATGTAAGTTATCTACATCTTTACAGAGTAAAACCTCTGGTATCCAGCACCTATGGGGATTGGTAGATGCTGGATAAATGTATTTTCTGGTTGCTTGAGACTTGCTCTTAAAAGTGCCGAACTAATACACGTGCATTAAGAATAAACAGCTTACAAGACATAAATACTTTCTGTACTTACATTGAACAAACTTCACTTGCATGAACATTAAAGCAATTTACTTTATTTTCTGTCACATTCTTTGAAAACATTTAACCATCACTGCATCTGCAGGATCCTCCCCTCCACGGAGCCGCCCGAAAGACGAACAAAATATTATAGATAATTACTTACCCCCCCCACCCGACCCAAGTTTACAGATAAAGCCTCTGACCAGGGTGACTCATACTAAGAGGGATCAGGAGACACTTTAAGAGAGTCCCCCCATCTGAGAGCGGCATCAACCAGTGGCGCCATTTTTGTTTCACACTTTATTCAAACAGCTGCTACAAGCAAAGCCCAACCAAGGCCTCCACTAGCTGAATATTTGCTCCCGTCTTCTCTAGTTTATCTTTAACCTATTATTTTATTCGTACTTATTTTTATTCTTTAAAATTTATTCTTTTTTTTTTGCTGCTTGCTTGAATTCCGGATACCAGAGGTTTTGATGTCATTTATTTACATCCTCTTCGGAACATGGTTTTTTTCACCCAAATTTTTGACCCGAACTGTAGGGTCTTACATAAATTGTTCAGATGATACATTCTCTCCGGTGCCACCATAGCTCAGCAGATAACGGTGGAGAAAACAGGAAAGAGGTCTCGGTGCCACAAGACGCGCACCACCAGGTTCAGGAACAGCTGCTCCCCCTCCACCATCAGTCTCCTCAACGACAAACTCAATCAGGGACTCATTTAAGGACACTTGTTCACTTCATTGATTTAAAAAAAAATTCTCTCTGTATTGCAGTTTGTTTACATTTGTTGTCTGTTTACAGTTCTTTACCTGTTTACACATGTACATTGAGTACAGTTTTTTTGCACGACCAATATGTGGTAATGCTGCCTCTCCTGCAGGAAAAGAACCTCGGGGTTGTATGTGTACTCTAATAACAAATCTGAAATCTAATGCTTCTCAGGTTCACCAACTGGGTCTCAATTTAATCTTTAGTCTGTGTGGAATTTGGACTTTCTCTCTGTAACCTGAGGGGCTTCCCTCGGGTACCTCTGTTCCCCCACCCCCCACATCCCAAAGAGATGTTGGTAGGTAAATTAATCAACCACTGTTAATTAACCCTAGCATAGTTGAAGTGACAACAGAGATTGAGGGTGCAGCCAGCATTAAATCAATGCCTGAATGTCCGACTTCCATGAATATGATAAGAATACAAAAGCCATTGCCTAGCTGGTGGCTGCTCTGTGTGTGGATCTTGCATGTTCTCTCCATGACCCTCTGGATTTCCTCTTTGTGCCCTGGTTTCCGCCTACATCTCAAAGTCATGTGGGTTAAAAAGACCATGAGGCACTATAGTTATGGGTAGAATTTAGAAGGAGTTGATAAGAAATCTGTGGGGAATAAATTGATGTAGGATTAATGTAAATGGATGTTTAACAGTCAACATGAACTCAGTGGGTCAAAAGGCCTGTTTCCTTGCTGTATCTCCAGTCAAATACAAGATTCTATAATCATAAACGAGAACAAACGTTTTTTTTGGCATTGATTACTGTTAGAAAAAAAACTGGACGAGTTCCTCCAAACAAAAACCCATATGCTTATTTTTGGAAACTAATCCATTACAAGGAAGCAGAGGGATCATGTGGCCTTACATTAATTGTCAATCTATTAATGGAATTTATTCTCGAGGTGAAGTGGTCGAGAGAAGGGTTAAACTAACACGGCTGTATACAAAGGAGGATGGATGACCATTCCTGCAGAACTTCTCAATATCCCTTGGGAAACTGTGAATAGGTGGTTTTCTTTAGTTTTAGGAACCCGTCAAAGTTCTGCCAGAAAGAAATACCAAAGAGATCTAAGAGAGACCAAGGTATTTCAAAAAAAGTATTTGCGAGTTTTATCATGTGAAATTGGGGGAGATACTGGGTGACGTTCAAGAGGAAGCCATGTTTCCAATCAACAAAAATGGCCTGGTTACAGGAAGCAAGCAATGTAATCATCAGGTTTGCAAATGGCATCTGGCAGGGAAAGTCAAAATGCAGTCAAAGACTTGTGGGGGATTTCACTTTATTATGCAGTTAACAAACAACCGGCAAATTTATTTTAATTTTGAGAAATATAAACTGGACAACACTTATTTTTGTTTCTTTTCCATGAGCATTTGAAGTATGTAATAACTGCAAGTAAAAGAGAATTTGCCAGTAAGCGAAGGCTTATAAAATCAAGTGCACATGGCCAAAACTGAACAAACATACAGACTCAATACACATCAAATAATAATCAGATAGAGACAGAAAGATATAATTTAAAATATAGACTGTAAAGCCCCAGAATCTGGCACCCATGGGGATAGGTAGATGCCGGATAAGTGAACTTTCTGGCTGCTTGAGCTTGCGTGCTGCCGGATTGGCAAACTAACCATTCGGAGGTGCCAATTTTAAACTTTGGTATTTTTTTACCTATTTATTTTCTGCAATATTTTTGCTGGTTGTTTGAATTCCGGATAATGGGGATTTTACTGTATAAATATTTTGGGAAGATATACTAGGTTCATCAATAGATGCGCAAGGATTAGTTAATGAGAGCAAAGGTAAACATTTTCCTCCAGATAATGAAACTAGATCAAATAGTAAATTTGAAATAGTCTCCTTCCATTTAAAGAAATTCATAGGGAGTGGGCACCTGAATTCCTAAAGCGAATCTCAAAAAACACAAGATCAAGAGTTGCCCCGCTGATCCTTGTGTTACTGGTGCCACCCACTGGGCGATGTGAATGGTCAGACAGGAGCAATAAAGCACAGCAAATTTCTCAGGTTTCTTCAATTATTTTTGACACCCGAGACCATTTATAAAAATTCTATTTCACAAGATTAAATGGCTGAGTTACATAATCTCCAATTTGACAAACTACACACGGTGTGGGAGTAATGAATGCAAGCCACATCTCCTTTTCTTGTTCTATGATATCTTATATTTGCAGACAATATTGTGTGAAAACATATTTGTGTCGACTGGAATGAGAGAAGATTTTACCAAACTAGAAATGAGAAATAATAAGCGTCAATGTGTTGATTCTTTGAACTGCAATAGAACTAACACAAAGCACAATTTCTGATAAGAATTCCAATAGGCTGAAATATTTGAAGAAGTTCACAGTCTCGATTTTTCCATTTGGAAAGTTACTCATTGTTTTACGCAGAAGCAGGTAACAGAATTGCTTCATTTTATCGCTGAAAGAAAAGCTGCTGCAACAGCAGACTCCGAGCCTCTGGCGTCTGCTGGAACCTTCCCTGATAAATTGATTCGGTGTGTGGAGAGTAAACAGGGAGCTACACTTGACAAGGAAGATAAAGGGCAGTTACAACATGCAATTTGTATGATTGAGGCAATCAGACCACAGGAAAAAAAAGATTGAAAAGCATGTCAGTGCAGTCAGTGTATTGACTGTAGCAGAAGAATAGGAGCAAATGAAATTCACCAGATCACTGCCATCCGCTTAATTAGGCCCGTCCATCAGAGGTAACTGGCAAATGTTGTAAAAGCACAATCTGATTGCGATCTGTGCTCATGCCGAGATGCACAGCCTCTTGCATTAGCCTTTGTAAATCCTTCCCAATATTTGTGCGTTTGCAGGATTTATCTGGACCTATCACATTTCCTTCCAATACTCAGGAATTTTACAGTGAAAACTATTAGTTCCAGGATTTGTGATTGAGTAATTCATACTCAGTGATTTAATAGTGGAATTCTGATGTTAAATGCACCATCCAACTTTCTTTATTGAGTGAAATCACGCGAAGAAAGATGATGCTGAAGCCTTGGTCCATTAAGAAACCTCTTTATTCTCTAAATATTTTCACTGATACCAGGCAGGACTTTAATGTCACAATGAGATCACAGGGTTTTTTTAAATATATATAAATTAAAAGAATGTCTTTTTTTGTGTGGAGAGGTGGGGTGGGGCAATGTACAAATCAGAGTTTCACTGATGACAATTAAATAGAATGTGTAGGGCACAGATTGCACATTCCATGCCAGAAATGGTATGGACAACTCAAACAAACCCACCCATTTAAGAGAGGAAATAACACTCATGAGATTTTCACTGAAAGGTTATGCTTGAATTACATAGATAACATTGAACATAGGAATTTTATTCCAAGCTAGTGTATGTTAATGCTTCAGCGTCCTACTGGCTTCTTCACAAGCTACCCTAGCACCATATCATCCACCAGAAGAAACCAATGGTGACCAACATGTGGCACAAAAAAAATGATGCCTCTCAGATGAGCTTACAGTTCAAAACAAACAAACTGGTTTCACTATGTGACACACCTGGTGCACAGGGTGCAATTGAAAATGCTCAAAGTGATGTACGCTGCGTAAGTACCCACATTCCATTGATGTTATTGCTCTCCAGAAAGTTCCAGTTAGCAGTACCTGATTTCGAAGTCACTATGTGATTGACAAAGGCTGCATTTTCTGTGGAGAAATATTCTCTTTCCTGAAAGAGAATCCTGCTCGATTCTACTTTTCATGAAGATCTTCACACGCCATAGTTTCGTCAAAAATTCACGCTAAACTTCTGCAAATTAGTCAGATATTTTATCCCACATTATACAGTCTAAAAAAGGGTTTACATAACCAAGATAAAAGGGCTCATGGTTCTAGACAGAACCATTAACTGTTTCTCTCATTTCACAGTTGCCCCTGCTGAGAACCGAATAAACTCGTATAAAAGTCGAATTTTCTAGAGCATTTACTCATGTTAAATTTATGGGGTCGACCATTACATGGTTGCTATTTTTAAGGGCTAAACTTCACACTAGAATCCAGTATCAGTAGCAGGTCCATATGATCTCTAAAGATCATAAACACAATGAACTATAGCTATAACAGTCTGTGCATCAAAGCACACGTCCTACCAAGTAACAAAAACCATAAGAGTCTGCAGAAACCATGATTGAAATTAAAACACAAAGGATGGGGGGGTGGGAAATGGGGGAAATAAGGAAGAGCTCAAAGAAGGAGATGGGGGTTCAGTAGGGAGAAGTGAGATGGTATAGGCAGAGCCTGTTGGATCCAGCAGTGGAGATATCCAAAGGAGTCAGCCTTGCAGAAGCTGAAATTAATGTGTGGACCGGCGAGGGTGTCAGTACAGGGGAGGTCAGGACCGAGATAAGGCTCTATGTTGGAGGTTTTGGGAGCTGCGACCTGCGTGTAGCTGGGCCGAGGTGAGAGTTCACAACTAAGGCATCAGGAGCTCCAAGACAAGAGTTCATGACCTAGACAGTGGGAACCCCAGCCTGCAGGCAGTTGGGCCTAGGGAAGAGTCTAGGATCGACTTTTGCATGAGATATATGGAAACCACTATTTTTTTTGGCCAAAAATAGGGAGTTAAC